>NC_141136.1:85979542-86293206 GCF_053477565.2 Lygodium microphyllum | reverse complement strand
TCTGATGATAGAATAAGTGTATGGTGTATGTCTACTAAAAAATACAGGAGTGAAGGTTTTGGAACCCATTATACCAAGCTACTACATGCAAAATTAGAACAAGAAGATAAAACAAAGAAGAAAGAACAACAGAGGTCCAGTAGTGGTAGTCAGGTGGATATCCTGGATTTAGGGTATTTGAGTGATCAGAAAGTACAGACTGAAGAAGTAGGCCCTAGTCATACAGTAGAAGATGTTGTTACTATGATCAGCAATTACAGGTTACACTAGGTGAGGAGGAAAGAAACACAAAACAATTTGTGGGACTACTAGCATGGTCTCAAATTCAGAGACATGCAAGGAGAAAACTAAGGTTTCAAACATTGCCTAAAAAACCAACAAGAAGAAAGGTTGCTGTAACACAACAACCAGGATCAATGACACAACCCCCTAATCCAGCAAATCTCAAAGTCAAATTTGCAAACTTCAAGGGTGAGTCCAAAAAAGAAGACCTTGGTGCCCATGTAGCTCCATTTAGCACAACATGGGAAGCAAGTGGACTAGGAGTATTGTATGGAGATGATGTGAAAAAGTAGAAATATGTTGCCACATTGGAGGGTAAGGCCATGAACTGGTTTATACAGTATGGTGTAGCCCATTTTGTTGATACACAAGCATTATAGATAGCATTTTTGGCAAGATTAAGAAGCTAAAAAACACCCACCGATATTTTGAAGAAGCTTAAAAAAATGAAACAGAAGAGGCTCCTTGTGGAGGATTATGCACAATAGTTTTTAGATTTGAATGACTTGCACCCAATGAAAGGGCAACCAATGAGATGTTGGGGGAATGTTTTTGTAATGGGTTGAGGGAATCCCTGGAACTGTAGTAGCCACACTAGTACAGATATTCCTGGAGGTCCAGAAGGATTTAATCAGTTGGTAGCAGCTGCCAGGAGAGCAGAGAAAAGATTGGGAACCATCAAACAGAAGAAGAAGAAGAAGAAGTATAGCAGTGATTCAGATTCAGATACAGATTTGGATTCAGAATCAGATTCAGAGTCTGACTCATGTTCAGATTCAGAAGATGATAGTTTAGATTCTGATTCTGATGATTCAGAAGATGAGGAAAGGAAATCCAGAAGCAGGAAGAAGAAAAGGAAAGAGAAGCAGAGAAGTAAAGCTAGGGGAATGAAGGACAAAAATGGTAAGGGAAAGATAAAGAGCAAGTCTCAGAACCTGAATAAACAAATTACTGCAACTCTGAAGAGTATGGGAATTTCAACATCTCAGAAGAAGGACAAACCATATTGTAATACATGCTAGAAGCATGGGCATACATATGCGACTTGTTGGTATAATCCTAACAATAGGGAAAACCTAAGACAACAAGTGCCAAGGGCAAATGCACCAGCTGTAAATGCAGTAGAACTAGATAGAATTAGAGTAATGGAAGGTCCACCTAGAAGATTTTAGGGGAGAAATAACTAGGGACCACCTAATCCTCAAGGAAATGGTAATCTGAATGATGACCCATGCACATACTGTGGAGGAATGAATCACAGGAAGGGTCCTAATTGTTCATTGTGGTGTAAACATAGAGAGGAGAGAGGTATACCTATTATCAAATATAACAATTAGAGACCACCTGCACAGGCACAACAGAATAGGCCACCACAGGCTAATGTAGTCATCGTGGAGGAAGCCATGCAAGTTAATGAACCTGTGTTGCAAAAACAAAAAGGGGACTATCTCAATGTGTTGCAGGTCTAGTGTGATTGTTCAAATTGCATATAGGTGGAGGAGATTTCTAAAAAATTAGCATCAATTTTGGTTGTTACAAGATCATGTGGAAAGTATGTGGCTGATCCTGTTATATCCCATAAGGAGATGAAACACCCTCAGTATTGGGAGAATCAAAGATAGGTCAGACAAGGATGTTTGAAGGAAATTCAGAAGAGTCAAAAAACTGACTATGGTAAACAGAAATTGCAGCAGCAAATACCTGATATATAGTTAAGTATTTAGGAGGAGATCCAGCATCAAGAGATGAGGGAGGCACAGTTGTTGACAGCTGAAGTTTTGAGAAATACCACTATTACAATGGATCAGATTTTAAGTTTGGTTTTCCTGGAATTAAAAGACAGGTACTTAGAAAGTTGAGTGAGGAGGAAGAATAGGTGTATGAACTTGAAGCATGTTAGATTGAAGCTGAAGATGTGGATTACAAAGTACCCAAAATCATTGTTAATTTTCAAGAACAGGAGATTTAGGGAGCATCATTGGATGGAGGTTCAGGTGTGAATATTTTACCTGAGTTCTTGTATACCAGATTAAAGCTACATGAGTTAGAAGAAGCTCCTTTTCAATTGAAGATGGCAGATCAGAGGAGGATTTAGCTTCTAGGAATTCTGCGAAATCAGCAGATTACTGTTTCAGGACTTATCTTTCCAATGAATTTTGTGGTTCTGAAAATGGATGAAGAAGGAGACAGCCCTTATCCAATTTTGCCGGAAAGGCCTTGGTTAAAACAAGCAAAGGTCAAATAAGATTGGGGAGTTGCTAAAATTACAATCAGGAAGGGAAAGAAGAAAGTTTACATGACTATGGTACTTAGTGCAACTTTGACCAGAGAAGCCAAAGCCTTGTATGCATAGGGTATTAATATGGTGAAGGAAGTTGATGATGATGAAGAAGATGGTTTCCTTAAAGTCAATGAATCAATTGTACCTGTTTTTGATATAGATGTGGTCAGAATTTTGGAACATTATAAGAGGTAGAAGAAACTTGAAACTTCACAACAACAGAATGAGAGTAAACAAGAAGATTCAGAAGAGGAAGACATAAACATGTAGTTGTCTGAACAGGAAGAAAATATGCATATTCAACAAATTATCCATATTGAAAAGGCTTTTGAGGAGCAGATGGCGAAAATAGAAAGGATCCAAGAAGATGATTTATAGGATCTTAACTTAGGTTTTGTAGAGGGTCCTCAGATGGTCAAAGTCAGTGTTTATGTGGAAGGCCAGTTCAAAACAGATCTGAGTCAGCTATTATAGGAATTTAAAGATATTTTTGCATGGACTTACATTGATATGAAGGGAGTGAATCCTAGGTTTTGTATGCACAGGATGAACCTCAAAAAAGATGTAGTCCTTGTTATTTCACAGAGATACAAGGTGAATCCAAATTATGCAAAGGCTGTCAAGGAGGAGTTGGATAAACTTCTGAAAGTGGGATTTATTTATCCTTTGGAGAAGGTGACATGGTTATCACCCATAGTGGTGGTGCCAAAGAAGAATGGAAAACTCAAAATCTGTGTTGACTACATGAAACTAAATGTTGCCACTATAATTGATAATTTCCCATTACCATTTCAGGATACTCTGTTGGATGCAGTTGCAGGTCATCAAATGTATAGTTTCTTGGATGGATTTAGTGGTTACAATTAGATATTGATGGGGCAGAAGAAGATAGAGAGAGGCTGCTTTTGTTACAGAGTGGGGAGTCTATGCTAGTAATGTAATGGTATTTGGCTTGAAAAATGCTCCACCTACATTTCAGAAATGGGTACACGAAGTCTTTGCTCCATACTTGACAACATTCATGAGAGTTTTTCTAGATGATTTTAGTGTGTTTGGGAAGGCTGTGGATCACCTTAATCAACTTAGATTATACTTTGAAATATGTAGAATGGCTAGGTTGAGAGTCTTAATCCAGCCAAATGTGCTTTTGTTGTTAAAAGAGGGATTTTACTGGGGCATATCATTTCAGAGGAAGGAATGCATGTTGTTTGTTGATTGTAGGAAAGTGGCAACTATTCAAAAGGCCAAGGCACCAACAAACTTGAAGGAATTGAGCAGATTTGTTGGACAAATCAAGTGGCATAACAGATTTTTGAAATATTTGTCTCGTGACTATGTTCCATTGACTAAGTTGATCAAGAAGGATGTGAAGTATGTCTGGACAGAAGAGCAAGAAAAAGCATTCAGATTATTGAAGAAGATGTTACAAGTAGCACCAATAATGTAGCCTCCTAATTGGAGTTTACCATTCCATGTGTTTGGAAATGCCTCTGATATTGCAGTGGGAGCTCTGTTAATGCACTTTGAAAGTACTATTCTCCATATTTTTCACATCTCAATCCTATAGGCCTATTCATGTCTTTGGCCTCTAAGGAAGGTTTGAAGGTCAGGTTTAACTCCTCTCTATCCATCCCTTATGAGGCATCCTCCTTCTAGAGTGTGAAGAAGGTAGATTAGGAGATTAAGGAATTTGAATCTTCCACCTTATTGCTACTTCTTGGGGCATGACATGAGCCATTGAGGGCTATAGATCTATGAGTGGATTGGTTAACTCAATCTCAAAATGCAACTTTTGCATTGCTATGAACATGAGAGGGTAATAATGAACTCATGAATTCCTATGACTAGTGAGTTACTTGTATGATATAATGTGCTTGTCTGAGATGCTTCCTCGGCGGTACGTTCTTAGTAGCCCATCAAGAGATGTCCTAGAAAATGCCATCTAGGATTTTTATAAAAACCCTCGGAGTTTGCTAACTAGACTCATTTGAGTCTACCCCACAATGGAAATTCTAGCCGTGCCCACAAAGATCGATTTGAGACTTTTTGGTCAAATAAACTATTAACGGTTGATTAGTGTCACTGGTTCGAGTCCATCCCTTATAGAATTTGTTGTGACTGAAACGGACTTGCATTGTGCTAGGTTCAAAGAGAACGGGAGAGGAAGGGGAGTGTGGAACTTTGGCCCCTACTGTCCATAGCTCTAAAGTGATGCAAGCTAGGCTTTCTGATCTTTAATGGTCTATAAAAAATGTGATTTTTATTCCTTCTTAGGAAAGCTCTTGGCTCACTGAGACCACCCAACCATAGGTCTGGATCTATCACGGGTCCATCCTCTCGCTTCCCTCGAGAGAGTATTTTTAATTACCTAATTACCTACCACCTTAGGTTCAACATATAAAAACAACTTCTTTGAAATATCTCCTGATACAAATTCATTATATGCCTTTATTTCACGATACAAAAATAGAGTAAAACAAACTCTTCTCAATAGTTCATTTAAGAAAAATAAAATTTTACAATGTTTTCTGTTCTAGCTAGAATGATGTCAACCCGACTTGATACCCAATTGAGCAAAGAAGTTGCATGCCTCATCGACATTCGATTCTCCTCTATCTGCAGTTACCTTGCCAACACAGCCGTATCTGCAAAATACTTCTTCAAACAAAAAGTGACAAATAGCTTGAGTGGTCTTGGTTGTTAAAGCTTTACCTTCAACTTGATTGGTTAGATCTTCTCTTGCAAGAACTAAATACTGCATATTCCATATCCTTGTAGGCATGGTTACAAGATGAATAACCCATCCATAATGTATAGAAAAGGGATAAGTTGGTTGTAACCCATCTCAATGCTTGACCATAGAATACATTTGACACACATAACAGGTTTCAATGAAATGTGCTATGTCCTGATACATGTTTTGCTACCAATATTTTTCTTTGACTTTACTAAAGGTTTCCCATATGCCTCTATGGCAGATAGCCCACAGGCTTTCATGAAATTCCTTCATTACTTGTTGTTGCAATCTTTTGTTACCTAAAAGTTGGACATGCACTCCTTTCTTCTTCTTTGCGTGCTTCCATAGATGCCCTTCTTTAAGAAAAAAGACATAAGCTTTCCTCTTAATATGCTTGAACTCTTCATCAGTCCAAGTCTCTTTCTTCTTCCTTGTGCTCAAATATTGGCCGATCTTTAGCCAATCTTCTTCAAGGAAATGAACTAGAACTTGAGCAATGCAATGAGCATGCTGGCTTCTAGTTGACCACCTTTCTTCCATAGATAAATCTTTCATCTTTGTTGATGTATGTTGATTTATAGCAGTACCTTTTCTTGTTCTTACTGTACTTAATTCTATACCATTAAAAAGATTAGCTTTACGTGCAAGATTCAGCTTTGGGTTTGTATATGCAGCTGAAAAGGTACTTTCAGTAGCCATGGAATGAAATTCAACAAGTCTAGATTCTTCAGCTTCATCTTCTTCCATCCGCTCTTCTTCATTGTCATATCTTGCATGTGATAGCATGTCAGCAACTGGATTTTCCTTTCCTACAATATGCTTTAATTTGGGGTTAAGAGATTTAATATATGCAATTCATCTTAGCATAGAAATGTTGGGTGTAGAGCAGTTGGCAATCATGCCCAAGAGTGAAGGACAATCAGTTTCTACCACTACGGAAGCATACTTTCTTTGACATTTATTTGTGCATACCTTCTTTGACATTTATTGAGATCCTTTGCTCCAAAACAAATTGCATACGTATTACCTTCAAGGTCTTCTTGGCCAATAGCCCATCCTATCCCAATGGGACTTGTATCCACAGTAAGAATGATGGGTTGACCATTTGAATAATTAGCCCTTTTGAGAGTGGGGGCTGAAATTAACAACTTCTTTAGTTTGTGTACAATGAGAGTATGCTCTTTCCCCCAAGAGAATCTTTGGCCTTTTCTTAATAATTGTGATAGAGATTTTCGGCTACATGAGAAAAATGTGGTATCCATATGAGATAGAATACACATGCGCTAAGAAATCTTCTCACCTCCGAAATATTTGTGCATTTTTCTTGCATTATGCTGATGGCATCTATCTTGATTGGTGAAGGTTTACATCTGTAGGGGCCACATAGATGTCCGACCACTAGGACTTCTTCTACTCCAAAAATCGACTTAGCTCCAGAAAGGGTAAGAAGTACCTCTTTTAGCCTTGTCAAAATCTTGTCACAATCATGAATATGGTTAACTACAAATGTCATGTAGCCATCTTTGTCAAGCTTCTCATTCTTTTCATTAACTTAATATCCCTTGGTAGGTACATCATCAAGAAATCGAAGAATAAGTTGTGGAATAAAGTCCCTTAAGACTTTGTGCATGGCATTAATTATATGGGCTATGGAGTTTGTTGCACCTTGTGGTAGAGTGCACATGCGGACCAATCCAAGATGTGTCTTCATTGTGGTAATGTCTTGGCTTTCTAATGAAAGCTAAAATTGGTCATATCCTGAATATATATCACCCATAGAATAAATTTCTGTACCTGCAAAAGCTTTAGCAAACTCATCAACAATTGGAACCGAACCAACATTTTAGATTGTGACATGATTAACAGGCTGTAGATCTTGAATGAATTATAAAGATCCATTTTTCTTGGGCATGGTAAACCATCGATTTGAGTAAGGTGCCGAAGAAGGTTCTAAAATCTTCATTTTGATATTCTCATTTAGAAGTTTTAATCATTTGGGCAAATGTGCCCTTGGAACAGGAATAGGCTTGAGGTTCCAAGGCAAATGTGGGACCGTAAAAATGACCATAGAAGCCACAATATTTGGATCCACAGAGCTTATTTCACTTGGCTGAAATGCAAAAGCTTTTCCATGTTTCATTAGCATTTGCATAAAAGAGTGTTTTCCAACCGATGAAAGAGAAGAATTCTCACCTATTTTGAGTTCTTTTATATTTTCAGATGTGAACTTGTGACCAATGTTGGAAGGATCACGAAGGCTTGATTGATTTGCTACCCTATTAGCTAGCCCCTCACTTTCAAGAGGCAGTGGGATTACCACATTCTTGACTTTCTTATCCATTGTCTTGTATTTGGTCTCCACTTGCGCTTCAGCCTTGTTGAGTAAACCAATATCTTCCTGCTCAACAAATTCTTGAATTGTTTGATAAAAATCCAATGTACATACTTCTATGGACTGATTTTCAGCCTGATTTTCTATATGAGTAGCTGCATATATTTCAACCAATGTGTCAGTAGTAATCAGTTCAAAAAAAATGCTCGAAATATCTTCATTTTTAGCCATCATGTCATAAGTTTTCAACACCCTTTTTACATGACATAAATATTTTCTTTCTGCTTTAGTCATGGATGGAAGAGACTTATAACAACCCATACTATTGGCTGTACATACATACAAATTTGCTAGAGATAAAATTTCTTTAGCATAAGGAGGTTCAATCTTTTGCATGATGCACTACCATAGCCTCCTTTTATAGCAGTGTAGCTCGAAAACCCTTGAATTCTCGGGCATTAGGAGGCACAGGATAATCATGCAGTTGATCTCTGTTTCGATGATGGTTAACACATAGAGTAAGAAATTGGACAGCTCGTTCATTATCCTTGCTTTGGATTCGAGCATAGAAAGAACCATCATCAAGAGCTTTTGTTTACAAGCGGGCTTCAGAAATATAAGGTTGCCTGAGAATGATAGGGTAACTACAAGAGTCTTAAACAAAAAAGTAAAAATTGTCTTTTATGTCTCCAATAGTTACCTACACATTAGGACATGTAGCATATAACTCTCTAGAAGAGTTGTTTGCAGCTCTCATTCACCAACCTTGATCAACATCTATAGGCCATCCACCACTTTCATAGAGACTCCTTGCCATGACGTTTATCTCCGAGCCATGGTTTAAGAGTGCAATACATGGTGTTTATTTTTCTCCAATTTTGACGACTATCTCCGCTGTTGCTCTTTCCCAATGCGTATGGGAGTAGTGACTACTTGGAATGAATCGAGCCTCTTCCTCCTCATGCATGTGTGTTGTAGACAGCCTTCTTTTTGAGAGGTGGACTGCCCAACTGGTTTGGACCAACCAACCATTACATTTTGAGCTTTCACTTCTTTAATTTTTGCATTCATGCTTTCTTTATCTTCAGCTTCAATTGTTGTAATTAATTCTTTAACTACTTCAAGATGAATTCCTTGTGAAGTCAGCTTCTCTTCATCCTACACAAAAACTCGAAGAACTTGCAAAAAAGCATGCACTGTTTCTTCAGCTTTATCACCAACATATTGTGTTTTCCTTTTGATTACATTAATAATTACATCATGGAATTCACGTTTGGCAATTCCAAGAATTTTGCCTAAGGTGAATTCAATTTTGCTTCCCAGAATTCGTTCTTTTAGGACTCGTTTGAGATTCGGTTGCAGATTCTATGTCAGATTGCAATTTGTGGCTTGGATTCTTGCCTTTCTTCTTTCCTTCGGTCTTCTTTGTTTGTGGCGCATCTTCCATCTCTTGATCTGGGGTTATATTTTTAGCAAGCTTTGGTTGTTCAAGCGTTCTTCTAGTTACCCATTTCAGAGGGCCAGAAAAGGAAGGCCCTAGTTTATCTTTTCTTCTTCTCTTTCTTCAATTAAAACTTCTTTATGATTGAAGTCAGCCAAATGTGCAAAGATAGAAAAAGAATCTACCGGTTCTTTCCAACCAGTTATTCCTCGAATGCACTGACTGGCGTTAGCCAAATCTTCTTTGGCTGCTTTATCACATTCCATTTGATCTAGTGCTTGCATCCATACTTTAGATTGGACATTAGCTTTACATGCTTTCAAATTTGATTTAGTTGGTTCAATTTGTAGTCCATAGCTAGCTGCATCAATTGCTATGTAGGCATTTTTTACAGCTAAATCTTCTAATCTTTTCTTCATTCCACCATTGCCAAAATTTGGCTCTAGTGGAAGACCAGTTTCAGGTGCATGAATTTTTTCGTCTTTCCAAAAGACGAGCTTCTATGCTTCAGCCTCACGGAATGCAGAACACTCCCTCTTGTCATGTTGTTGGCTATCGCACCAAATATAGTGCCTCTTATAGCCTTCTCTCATGGGTCTTTAAGTTAATGATTGTCCTCATTCTTCAACTTTGACATCCAGCTTCTCCACCTTGGAACTAATTTCTGTAAGATTTAGATGAATATCTCACATGCTTTTAATGAGTTCATCCATTACATCATTTTTAAAAGGAAGAGAAGAAGAAATAGTTGGTTGATTAGTCAAAGGAATAGGGGATTTTGAAGGTGGAATAAGCTCTATCAATGGAGTTGTTGAAGTTGAAGTAGAGCCCAATCTTAGTCACATCCTCTCTCTTTGAGCAACCATGTTAACTGCATCAGTAACATTTATCCATGCAGTCTTGACTCTTGATTCGGAGGTAGCATCTTCTAGGCGATCAACAAGCTTCTCTTGTAGAATGGGATATGCAGCCTGAAGAAATAATTCAATCTTATGACCTTCCATACTTTGTTGGTCTTCAGCATCAAGTTGTCCAAATTTACTTTCAAAGTCATGGTATAAAGTGATTGCAGCTAAACCTTTGTTGGGTTTCTCAACCCAATCAGTGAAACTTTTCTTCGTCATTAGGCTAGAGTCTTCTAAGAAGAATTCTTTGTGTAGGGATTTTTTGAATGCAGCGCAATGTGCATCTCGTTGAAAAAGGCCATGGATTCTTTCTTGAAGACCATGCTTGGATAGTTTGGCAAAATACCAACTCCATGCATATTGCGGTACACCAAAGAAGAGCATTTTCTCAACATACAAGCGAATGAAAACATAGACATTTTGACCATTAAATTGTTTTAATTCCCGCCCAACTTCCTCTAGGGCTTTGATAGCGTGTGGAATCAATCTTCCCTTCGTCTTGCCTTTGTTGTTGTTGTTGTTTTTGTAACATTTGGATTTGTTGTTGCTGAGTCTACTGCAGTATGTGCACCAACTATTGTAGAGTATCTTTTGAAGAATCCCCAATCTTGGAGTTCTCTTACATCGACCTTCACGTCGGGGTCACCAATGTCGCAGCGTGTAGGGTTGAAGGTCACCACAAGGGTTTGGCAAGAAAACTGGACAAGATAGATAGAGATGTGTCTTCAAGAGATAAGTAGATTACAGTGAATGTTTAAAGGTTCAAGAGATACTGCACGGTCAATCATAGGGGTTTGAGAGAGAAGAATGTATGGGGTTTCAAGAGCTTAGACTTTGGAGATGGTAGAGATAAGAGAAGGGTTGAAGGTTTCAAGCCAAGTTCTTGAAGATGTTGATAGAGCTTCCAACTGCATGTTCTTAGCAAAGATCACTAGAGTATTATCTCATAAGTTCTAACTCAAATCAAGCTTGTTTTCTTGACTGTAAGAGCAATCACAAATTATAAAATCAAGTACAATATGTTGTCATGTATCATAAAAAACTCTGCATCCCATCATTCATACATGATGCCATAGCATGAATCAACTTTGCATGATTACATTCAATGTAGGCTGCTAGGGACAAAATCTTATGAGTCAATTACAAGGCTTGTAGGTCAAAGAGACTTGCTTCAAGAAGCTTCAAATTGAGTTTCTGATAAGGATAAGTTACCACAACCAAGAAATAAGATAAAAAGCTCCTCTTAATTCAACTCAAAGCATCTATGAATGATCTAGAAACATTGCCCTGCCATAGGGGCACATAATACTTGCATATTTTGACAAGATGTCTTATGTAGAGTAAGAAATGAATTAAAAGAAGAATGCTTTAGCTAATTCTTTGAATATGGCTGAAGATATCAGCTCCAAATCAGCCCAAATATATTTCAGAATTCACCTTAGATGATAGCATAAACTTCCCCTAACACGGTGTCCGTACGTTTGCTGTCGAGAGTCCACCACGGGGGTAAGAGACAGCAGGGTGAAGGTAGATTCAGGGAGAGGAGTAGATGGAAGAGAAGGGGTTCGAAGAAATTGAAGACGTAGAAGAATACTCCAAAAAGGAATTAGAAAATGTAGAAGAATACTCCAAAAAAGAATTAGAAAATGTAGAAGAATACTAACATAGATGAAGCATGTCAGTTTATTCTTTCATTATGAGAATATAAAACTCTAATAGAAAAAAACGTGTATACAATAATACCTTTCTCTATGCTGCTCAGAACGCCAATTTGATGTCTCTATTGACTCCCAAAGGGGGGTAAAATACTATGTTACCTGGCCAGAATTCAGCCAGATCACTCCTTCATCTCCCACTTTGGAGTGTTGTTCACTACTTGAAAACAACGATTGCACGTCACACAATTTCGCCAATCTCTCTTTTTACATAAAATCCTCTCAAATTAGTTGAAAGTTATATGCTTTCTTTTACATGTTATCCTAATCTAGAAGTTTTCTATAGTTTTATGGATTTTACAAGAGATAATATCTAAAATATCAAGAATTGGCTACAACTTTTTCAAAAATCTAATATTTTTGAACCACGGACACTAACACGAATGTCTAAAATGGCATTGACTCTCTAAATCAATAAGAAAGCCACACTCTAGATTTTTTTACACGGTGCACGCATAGTGACACGACACTGTTTCCAAGTATGCCAAGGCCAAGATGCCAAGGTCTATGCCTTGGTCGTTGCCTTAGTCGCCGCCTTATTCGTAAGCCTTGGAGTGACAGCCGCTCGACGACGTGCCATGCAGTGCTCATAGATTCATAAACTTTTATCTTCACACTACAGAAATGGAGCTCCCTCTTTGACGTCATCAATGATGTCATCAAGAGCGCTAAAAGAAAGCGTTCTCTCTTTGTCATCGATGATGTCATCGAAAAATGCTAAAAAGCAAGCGTCCTCTCTTTTACCCCCTGCAAAACTATAAATTGAGGGCTTGGGGATGACCAAGAAGGGAAACAAGAGCAATCTTAATGAGGACGAGACACTTATTGAGAAGGAGGAGACTGAATTCCGCGAGATGAAGAGACATCATACCATTCAACCCAAGGAAGGGGATACACAGAAGGTCTCTCATTTTCTTGTACTCTAATCCAAGAAGAGAAGAAACTGAAGAACTTTATCCTATTCTATCAATCTAGTTAGAAGTCATACCTCTAGTCTCGTCCCTATTCTGTCTACTAGAGAGAGAGAAGTATTGCTCTCCACGAGGCAAGAAGAACCATCCACAAGGCCTACATCATTGAAGCCCACAATAACCATCATAATTATTGAGAGTCTTACACTCTTGCTAACCAGTATTACTACCATGTTCTTCTTCTTCTACGAATTATATTTCCATCATGGCCCCAAAGAAAAAGAATTCATAAGCAGAAATCGCGAATGACCCTAGTAACATGGAAGAAACAATTGGAGTTGCGAGTACATGAGTCACAAGCGCGAATAACAATCCTTTACCAATTTTGATACTACAAGTTTTTTCTAAAAATTTCTATTTGAATTCGATAGAAATAAGATAAGTCTCTTAAGAAATATTGCGATCTTAGAGTATTCACTTGGTAAATTATTAGAACATCTTATAGGTTAGAAACTGTTAGGAAAACTATGAAAGCCTAGAACTTAAGAGAAATCATGAGGAATTTTTCAAGATGGATTTATTAAGAACAAACTCCGAAGAAATTAGTCAAGGATATAATATAATCTAGAAGCTTTGATAGAAGATGTTAAGATCAAAAATATCTCTAAGTTAAAGAAATTGACTTAAGGCCAAGAAACTTGGTTACAAGAATAAACCTTAAACTAGGAAATTAGAGACCCCAAAATCTAGATACCCTTAGTTAAATTTCAAGGGGAAGAGTTCATTATGTGAAATTCAAGCATCGATTACTACTAGATTAATCATCACTTGAAAGTTGCATGATTGATTGAAGTCATAATTGCTTAAAGACATCAATCTTGTTTGTGATTTCCTAGATTAAATATTGATTGAAGTAAGTATTGGAACAAATAAAAATTGAGAAGCCCTATACCTCCCCCAAGGATAGGTGTTGAATCCCCATACCAAGAGGGGATGTTTTTACCGCCGTGAAAGCATGGACCAGCTTGATGGCGAGAGGTCTCCCAACAAGGATTGCATTAAGTAGGAGGTGGTTAGGGTGCCAGGGGGGACTCTGGCTAGTAAATCCTTTATGCACCTAGGAACTATTTGGTCCCCTATATGACCCAAGTTCTACTTGGGACACCTAAAAACGCTAGCTATAGGTGGATTTGATCTTGGTGATGTATAGGTGCGCCAGATGAGGTAGCACGTGAAATGGTAAATTTTCTCCTATATGGGCAAGAGAACACACATTATGGAATATAATCAATGAATGGAACATAACGCAATCGAGCAACTGTACATAAAATGATTCTTTTTAATCAATGAAGCTGTTTTTATATGTTTCATGTAATATTGTAGGTAATTAGATAACTAAGAAATTCCATAGAGGGAAGCAGGTGGATGGATTCTCGATGAATCCAGTCCTATGGCAGGGTGGTCTCGATTAGCCAAGAGGTTTCCCCAAAAACAAATGCTAGGAAGAAACTCTAGGAAGGACAGATTCGTTGACTTACCTAGGGTTTGGTCTTAGAACCCCAACTGTAAATTATCTTAGGGGAAAGGTATGATGGCTGTGCTAGAGCTTTGTGAGGGATTTCATAAATCCTTATTCTGCAATTGGAAAAAAACATTGTACTCCAGGAACCAATGGTAACAATAGTTGCTTCTTCTAAACAAGAAGCCTCTCGAAGGACACCTCTGGATGTGAGCTAGCTGTTGATAGGTGACTATTAGGTCAATTAGGAACCTTTAGGTTGGGTCCTCCATAGGTAATGGTAGAATGCTTCCCCTATGGGGTAGGTTAACTAGCTAGACAAAATCAGATCATTCTGGTTAGAGTATGGATGGCGACGATTGGAAGGTAAACTCTGGGCAACTACTAAAATGTAATTCGCCACATAATCAAGGATGGGTACATTACAAATGGTATCAGAGAAAAAATAAATAAATAAACTTGGTTATTGTAGCTTGAGATATGAGTTGTTTTTCACTTTCCTTGCTAATATGTGTTTTTATCCTACCTAGAGAGATGAAGATTGGGAGTGATTCCTAGTCTTCCAAGCAATCTTTACATCGGCAAATGTATTGTATAGATTATGGATGGAGAAAGTAATGTGGATTCTTGATTGCATCTATGATCCTTCTCCACTATACCAAGAAAGATGTTGGATGATAAGCAATGTACATTGTTATATTGACACAAATTGTCTTGCCTTCCTTCAGACCAATTTGAAGAGGATAAGATGGATGGAAAACCTTAAAGTCGTGAAGGTTTATTTATTCCATGAAGCCAAAGTAAACTCAACTTTATTCACTAGAGCCCGAGAGGTTAAACTAAATTGATATATTTATGAGGAAACGACAAAGGTCATCCCAACAGACCAAATTATAGTTGTTGATTGCTCTAAACACTGCAACTACATTAAAGATGGACTTCTTGATCTTCCTTTAAAGTATCAATTGTTAGATATCCATTCTTCAAAGCCCAATTATTACCCAATGGATGTATCCAAATGCCATGCTTAGATTATATTAAGGAAAATTTCTCTCCCAAATAACTAGCCATCCCAAAATAAACCATGTATTTTTCTCCTTCAACAAAAGAAATTATTTTGTCTATCCATTGAATATGAAATTGGTTACCATTCTAGAAAAATTAAGATTTACGAGTCTGTAGATATATTTAAAATCCATGGTTAGATTCCTTAAGTTACTTCGGAAAACTCTATCATGATGTAACCTTCTTTGAAAATTTAATATAAAGTATTTCTATCCTTTTGAAATGGTTTCTCTTTTTGAAAAGATACAAGCAAATTGTATGATAACATTCGTAGAGCTAACTAGAGAAAATCTTACGATATCACAGGAAGCTGTTCCTACTCTTAATGCTATTGAGATCCAAGAAAAAAAGTTCTTGCTTAAGCAAATCAAACCACCTGAGTTTGATGGCCAAGGCAAAAACATCGAGGTTGAAGTTGAAATATGGGCCGAGTCCATGGGAGATTATTTCATTGTTTTGCTGGAATTACCCCAGCTAATCAAGCAATGATCGACAAGTTAAAGCTAACAGGAGAAGCTCGAATTTGGTGGAAACAATGGTGTAAAGATCAAGGAATCTCCGACACAGTGCATGCACCTAGGCTGATAGTTGAGTTAGCTGATGGAAAAGAAGTTTCCTCAATATAACAAACAAGTAAGTCGGAGTTTAATCAAGGTGGCAATCAGACCAACATGCAATTCAGAGTGATGAACCTGGGAATCTATGAGTGCATGCTAGGAATGGATTGGTTAATTCTCAATGACGCTCATATTCATTATGAAAAGGGCCAAGTCACATTCTTGAGTCTCGTAGGATAACAAGTGACCACACAACGAGAAGTAGGAAAACCAAAGATTCAATTAGCGAAAGCTTCTCAAATTGCTAAAGGTTTAAGAAAAGGCTCACTTGTAAACCTAATCAAATTAAATAAGACTAAACATGATAAAGAAGACGAAGATGAACCGTCATGGCTTAGGAAATATGCTCACGTATTTCTTGAAGAATTAACTAATCTTCCACCACAAAAAGAGAAGTCGACCATGAAATCAAGCTAGTACTAGGAGCTGCACCAGTTGCAAAGGGACCATATTGAATGTCCATTCCAGATGCCATAGAACTAAATGAACAATTCAAATTACTCTTAGATCATGCATTAGACCTAGTAACTCACCCTGGGGAGTTCTGGTATTATTTTAGAAAAGGAAGAATGGGGCTCTCCATCTTTGAATTGATTATCGAGGGCTAAATTAGGTAATGATCAAGAATAAGTATCTGATTCCAAGGATCAACGAACTACTTGATTGACTACAAGGAGTGAAGATTTTCTCCAAGATTGATCTCAAATTAGGGTATTACCAAATCAGAATCAAGCAAAAAGATATCCAAAAAATCACTTTTAGCACAAGGTACGGTCATTACGAGTTTATTATAATGTCATTTGGATTAATAAACACCCCTGCTACCTTCAATAGATTAATGTAAGATATATTCAGACCTTATCTTGATGATTTCGTCCTTGTATTCTTTAACGACATCTTAACATATTCCAAGGATGAAGGCAGTCACGAGTCACAACTACGGATAATTCTTAAGACAATGCAAACTCACAAGCTATATGTTAAGGAGAAGAAGTGTGCGTTCTTCAAGAAGAAAATCGAGTATTTAGGGTTTATAGTTTTAACAGAGGGAATTTCAGTAGATCTTGGCCAAGGTCAAGGATATACAAGACTGGTCACCTCCAACCACCATAAGTGAAGTTCATAGCTTTTTGAGTTTCATAGGATGGTATCGAGTCTTTATCAAGAATTATGCCTTGATTGTTGCACCCCTCACTGACCTACTCAAGAAGCAACTTGCCATTAAATGGACCCAAGTTGAACAGTCTAGCTTTGACAAGCTCAAGCTAAGCTTAGTCATGACTTCAATCCTCAACTACCCAATCTTAGAAAAGAATTCAAAGTGGTGACCGATGCGAGTGCTCTTGCTTTGGGATATGTACTCATGCAGGAAGGACATCCAGTAGCATATTCCTCCAGAAAATTGAAGACTCATGAGAGAAATTATACTACTCATGACATGGAATTACTTGCAATTATCCATACTCTTAAGTTATGGAGACATTATCTACTTGGGAAGAAATTCTCACTAGTAATTGACCATAAAAGTCTTTAATGGATCTTCACTCAACTAGATCTAAATATAAGGCAATGTCGATGCATCAAAGTCTTGCAAGAGTATGATTTTGAGACCAAATGTAGATTGGGCAAAGAGAATGTAATTGTAGATGCTTTAAGCCACAAATCATTTCTCAATGCACTTATCTCAGAAGAACCTCTTAGAGCTAAAACACTAGCTACAATGATATCAGTGCCTAGTAATCCCATCATCGAGCTAGCCAAGGAGAAGGTAAATAATAATCCCAAATATAAGAAAATGCTGAAGGGAATTTAGAATAAAGAACAAAATTCTAAGCTTAAGACAAAGTATCTTAACTTCTCTGTTGACGAAGGACTTGTCTACTTCAGGACAAGATTATGTATTCCTTCAAGTCAAGAACTCAAGAAGAAGATACTATGGGAAGCTCATGATTCTCCATTTTTAGGACATCATGACTATGCCAAAACACTCAATACAATTAGGAAAAGCTATCATTGGGAGAAGCTCAAAAGTGACATACTTAAATACGTAACCGAATGCTTGAGTTGCAAACGAATAAAAACCGAACGAGTTAAGCTACTAGGAAAGCTACAACCACTTGATATTCCTCAAATGAAATGGAAATTCATTAGTATGGATTTTGTAGTTGGATTACCCTTAGTTCAGGGACAATATAACTCGATCATAGTAATTGTGGACATGTTGACTAAGGTTACCCACCTTATTCCAGTCAAAACCAGCTACAAAGCCTCAGATATTGCCAGATTATTTTGTCAAAAAAATCTTTAGACTTCACGGACTACCAAAGAAAATTATCAATGATTGTGATTCTCTATTCACTTTGCATTTTTGGAAGGGATTATTTGAAGCTCTCGGTACACAGCTTTGTTTTAGTACATCTTATCACCCTCAAACTGATGGGCAAATAGAGCATGTAAATCAGGTCATTGAAGACATACTTAGGGCATATTGTTGCAAAGAACCTAGATGGTGGATACAATATCTACCTTTGGTGGAATTCACTTATGATGCGTCCTATCATCAGAGCATTCAGATAACCCCATTTTAAGCTAAATATGGGTAAGAATGCCTAACTTTGCTAAACTTCTCCGACCCTACCTTGAAGGTTGAATCTTCTAAGAAGATGCTTGAAGAGATGGATGAACAAGTCAAAACCATCAAGCAAGATATACAAGCTGCCAAGGATTGGCATAAAGCCTATGCTGACCTAGGGAGAAAAGAGCGAATCTTCCAAGAAGGGGACAATGTTTTTATCCATGTACGCCCAAAGAGGAGCTCTTTATTCTTGGGAAAATTCAAGAAGCTATACTTTGGACCTTACAAAGTCATAAGGCTCTTGGACCAAATACTTATAAGCTACAACTTCCTGAAACCCTAAAAGTTCATGATGTATTCCAGTAAGTCTCTTGAAGGCCTATGTACCTAATCCTGATCATATTCTTGATGATCAACAAGTTGTAATGCTGAGCCAAGGTTTACTTGAACTTCAACTTGATAGAATCTTGGATGTAAAAGAAAGAATCCTTAGGAATAGGACCCTTAGAGAATATCTCATCCAATGGAAGGATTATCATGAAGAGGATGCCACTTGGGTCGATGAGGTAACCCTTATGAAAGAATACCCCTAGTTTCTCTCGAGATGAGGACATCTCAATTTCTCTAAGGAGAGTAGAATGTAATGTTCCCATTACTTAGTTTATTTTAACGTGCATATACATTCCAAAGAAAATTGATTTATGTTGCAAATTTAAAAAAAAACTAGCTCTAATTATAAAATTGACTCTCATTATGAAGATAATAAAAATTATTAATGAGATATTATATGCCAGTTCATGGAAGAAAGACCCTCCCAAGACTAGCTTATTAAAACTATGTTTGTAGTATAGAACAACTTAAAGAACTAGCCTAATGGATAGTCACTTGGTAGTTAAGTGCACTTGGGTGATGACATTGTCGGGATGGGTGACCTCTCATGAAGTTTTTCCTGCAAGAGTTAGTGGGAGCTTCTCGCATGCAGCTATAATGGTGCTAATGAAGCCTTCGTAGCCCATTGCCAAGTATGAAAAGGCCAAGATGCCAAGGTCTATGCCTTGGTTGCCACCTTAGTTGTTGCGTTAGTCGTAAGCCTTGGAGTGATAGTCGCTCGACGACGCGCCACCATGCGCGGTGCTTGCCCATAGATTCATAAAGTTTTATATTCGTGCTATAAAAATGGAGCTTCCTCTCTAACATGATCAATGATGTCATCAAAAGAGCTAAAAGAAAGCGTTCTCTCTTTGTCATTGATGATGCCATAAAAAAACACTAAAAAACAAGTGTTCTCTCTTTTACCCCACCCGCAAAACTATAAATTGAGGGCTTGGGGATGACTAGGAAGGGAAACAAGAGCAATCTTGAGAGGATGAGAGGTTGATTGGGAAGGGCAAGACTCTATTTCAGGAGATGAAGAGACATCATTCCATTTAACCCAAGGAAGGGGATACGTAGAAGGTCTCTCATCCTCTTCTACTCTAATCCGAGAAGAGGAGACACTAAAGAACTTTATCCTATTCTATCAATGTGGTTAGAAGTCACACCTCTACTCTCGTCCCTAATCTGTCTACTAGAAAGAGAGAAGTATTGCTCTCCACAAGGCAAGAATTATCCGTGAGGCATACATAATTGAATCCCACAATAACCACCATCATCATCGAGAGTCTTATACCCTTGCCAACTGGTATTACTGTCATGTTTTTCTTCTTCTACGAATCACATTTCCATCATGGCCCTAGAAAAAAAATTCAAAAGCAAAAATCGCGAATGACCCTACTAATGTGGAAGCAACAATTGGAGTTGCAAGCATGGTAGTCACTAACGGAGTCATGGGTGCGAATAACAACCGTTTACCAATTTCGATACCACATGTTTTTTCTAAAAAATTCTATTCAAATTCAATAGAAATAAGATAATTCTCTTAAGAAATACTGCGATCTTAGAGTATTCAAGATAATTCTCTTAAGAAATACTGCGATCTTAGAGTATTCACTTGGTAAGCTATTAGAACATCTTATAGGCTAGAAACTATTAAGAAAACTATGAAAACCTAGAACTCCAGAGAAATCAAGAGGAATTTTTCAAGACAGATTCATTAAGAACAAACCCCAAAGAAATTAGTCAAGGATATAGTTTAATCTAGAAACTTTGATAAAAGATTTAAAGGTCGAAAATATCTCTAAGTTAAAGAAACCGACTTAAGGCCAAGAAACTTGGTTACAACAATAAACCTTAAACTGGGAAGTTAGAGACCCCAAAATCTAGATACCCTTAGTTAAATTCCAAAGGGAAGAGTTGATTATGTGAAATTCAAGTGTCGATTACTACTAGATTAATCATCACTTGAAAGTTGCATGATTGCTTGAAGTCATAATTGCTTACATGCATCAATCTTGTTTGTGATTTTCTAGATTAAATCTTGATTGAATTAAGTATTGAAACAGATAAAAATTGAGGAGCCCTATACCTCCCCCAAGGATAGGTGTTGAATCCCCATACAAAGAGGGGATATTTTTACCGCCGCGGAAGCATGAACCGGCTCTGATGGTGAGAGGTCTCCCAGTAGGGATGGCATTAAGTAGGAGGGGTTAGGGTGCCAAGGGGGTTCTTGCTAGTAAATCCTTTACGTATCTACGGACTACTTGGTCCCCTGTATGGCCCAAGTTCTACTTGAAACACCTAAATTTTTTAGCTATAGGTGGATATTATCTTGGTGACATGCAAATGCACCGGATGAGGCAGCACGTTGTTACGTGAGCGGTGATCGAGAGCAAGCCTCACTCACAACCCGATAACGAGATGTTAAGGAGTGCCAGTTGGGGTAATTGAATTTTTTGGATGCACAACACAACACAAAAATTTAAATATTTTGACAGACACCACACAAACCATACACAAAAAACAAAACAATAAACAACGCCTCTTGTAGCTCAAGACAATTCAAACCCAAATTCGAGTAGAGCATCACAACACCACAACACAACAAAAAAAGCCAACAATTTGAAAATTAGAAAAGTAAAATATATTCTCGTACCTTAACAACCTTGAGACGATACTTGGCGCTTTGACATCCAAAAGCTCAAACTTTCAAATTGGCATGACAAGAGCTCACTCTAGCATGCGACCCTCTCCTCTCCTCTCTCACAAAATACAATTGTAAGCAAGGGGGAAGGCCCCTAACTCTTCAATCTCCTCTTCTTATATAGTTTTCTATCCACACTCACATACATTAGGCTTTTTGCTTTCAGCTTTTGGCTTTTGCTTTTCTATTACTTTTCACTATTTTCGTTTTTTCTTCTCTATGCATGTTTACAACTTGTTTCGATCATAACTTCGTCATTTGAACTCCGAATATAGTTGTTTGGATACTCAAAACGATTGGAATGCATTTGGTTGAAAAGCCAACATGGGCAGAATTATGAAAATCCATAAACAATGGGTTAAAATAGTGATATTCGTAAATCACATCATTTTTCTCAATCTTTTATCTTGGACGACTTATTTTTTTCCTTGGCCTATTGTTCTTGTAATTGCACAAACTTTTAGCACACATGTCCTCTTTTTCTTCAAGAAATACTCGCTCACGATGTAAAATGTACGATCTTTTCCTTTGATCCTTGAGTCTTCAAAATAAATATTCTTTGGATATGAATATGTTTTTTTAAAATGTAGTGTGTCCTAGCAGAAATATGCTATGAAAGAGAACTCCGTGCACAACCATACATGATTTGAGAAAATATGCAACAACGGATCCACGCTATGCAACCATTCAAGCAATGCTCACATAAAAAAAATATGGATTCACTGAAGATATTGTGCCTAGTCTATCTACATGTGATTGTGCGTCATGCAAAATGCAAACAAAATTCCTTGTTAATTTAAATCCTTATCCTCACCTCTCAACTCTCATCAATAAAATATCAATCTCTGCTCCACCCATCCAAAATCTCACAATCACTCAAGAAATGATGGTCCTCAAGATGTTGACCAGATAAGAACAATGCATCTCACAATTGCCAGTGTCCTTTACGACCCTCTAAACTCACCCAACCTCCTTACATACTCAATCAGAGTTCATAAATTTGTGATGAGCACTCCAAATATTGTGAGTGCAAGAAATGTGCGTGCTCAATGACAGGTGCTCTCTCATGTACGCGCGCATCTAAGATTTACTGCATATAGCTGTAGTGGATCTCATGCCGTGCAAGTGCTCAATGATGGTGCAAAGTGTGCTTCATCCCAACCCATGGCATGGAAGTATTTGATAAGAATAGGAGACAACCCCCGAGTGCAGTGTATCAACAAGTGCAACATGAAGTGCTCATGAACCCATCATCCCTGTCCAGGGCTACTCAAACCTTACAGTTTCTAAGCCCTCCCCCTCACGGTATTCTAACAAACTCAAAAATTCATCCTCTATTCTCTCTTCATCTTTCAAACAATCAGATCCATCTATACTATCACCAAGGCAAACAAGCTCACTCTCCAAATTGTCTTTACTCTCTTCAACACTGCCATGACTATTAGAATTTTCATCACACCTTCCCTCATCAGAAATATAAAAAATATCTTGACTCTCATCCTCTCCCAAAGAACATGAAAACTCTTTGTCCTTAAAACAATATGGTCTCTCATTTTCTTCTTTAGGACTCAGATCCATCTCTAGCTCATCTCTATAGTCCTCAAGCTCCAAAGTATCATCAGTCGATCCCTCTTCTTTAGTTAAATCACAAAACACTGGACTAGAAGTATCCGTGGTCAATGGGTATGAATTCACACTCCTAGACTCTTCACTCCAATCAGTCAAATAAGTATTTTTCTCCTCAACGTCCACCCTAGGGAGTTTCTCCTCACATACTTCAATTGATTTGTCACAAGTCAACTCATCTCTTCTAAATAGAGAATATAGTATACCTCTCTCAGGATAGACATAACTAACTCTCTGCTCCTCAAAAACTTTTCTCTCAACTTGCCTTGAGCTCAACTTTTCCCTTGGTTCATCAAACCCTAACTCTTTTTTTCTTTTGGTCTTCCTCGCTTGATATTGAGCTATCTTCACCGCTTCCTCAAAAGTCTTAGGGTTTTTTACCTCTAATTTCACTCTCAAATCTTCTAATTTCAACCCATTTACAAAATACATTCTCTTCAATATAACTGGGGCTATTTCACATTCTAACAATGTTAAACTCCATCGATTCCACAATTTTTCAAACGGCCTAGCAAAGTCCTCAACACACTGATTATCTTTTTGAACACAAATTTCTATTTTCGCCTAAATCTCACTTTGACTTTCTCTTTTTTTAAACCAATATAGAAAAGCATTTTTAATAGTCTCATAGTCTAATTTCTATCTCTTAAATTTCAAGTTTATCTCAAAGTCAAGCAACCAATTTTGTGCTTCTCCCTGCAATTGATACCTAGGAATCTAGAGTTTAGCCTCAAGATTGGTCACTCTCCCTATCAAAAAACATAGCTCTATTTAAAAAAGAAATCTTTCGTGATCTTTAGTATGATTACCATGGAGCTCAGGAAAATCATCAACCATTTTTAACAACCACAAGAAATCAAAACAAACGCACATACAAGTAAACCACCAAAACAAAGTCAGAAATTTTTTAACACTCCTCAGCGGGGGCACCAAAAAAGAGATGTTACGCGAGCGGTGATCGAGAGCAAGCCTCACTCACAACCCGATAACGAGACGTTAAGGAGTGCCGGTTGGGGTAATTGACTTTGTTGGATGCACAACACAACACAAAAATTTAAATATTTTGACAGACACCACACGAACCACACACGAAAAACAAAACAAGAAACAATGCCTCTTGTAGTTCAAGACAATTCAAACCCAAATTCGGGTAGAGCATCACAACACCGCAACACAAAAAAAAAAACCAACAATTTGAAAATAAACAAAGTGAAATATATTCTCGTACCTTAACAACCTTTAGCCGACACTCGACGGTTTGACATCCAAAAGCTCAAACTTTCAAATTGGCATGACAAGAGCTCACTCTAGCATGCGACCCTCTCCTCTCCTCTCTCACAAAATACAATTGTAAGCAAGGGGGAAGGCCCCTAACTCTTCAATCTCCTCTTCTTATATAGTTTTCTATCCACACTCACATACATTAGGCTTTTTGCTTTCAGCTTTTGGCTTTTGCTTTTCTACTACTTTTCACTATTTTCGTTTTTTCTGCTCTATGCATGTTTGCAACTTGTTTGGATCATAACTTCGTCATTTGAACTCCGAATATAGTCGTTTGGATACTCAAAACGATTGGAATGCATCTAGTTGATAAGCCAACATGGGCAGAATTATGAAAATCCATAAACAATGGGTTAAAATAGTGATATTCGTAAATCGCATCATTTTTCTCAATCTTTTATCTTGGACGACTTATTTTCTTCCTTGGCCTATTGTTCTTGTAATTGCACACACTTTTAGCACACATGTCCTCTTTTTCTTCAAGAAATACTCGCTCATTATGTGAAACGAACGATCTTTTCCTTTGATCCTTGAGTCTTCAAAATAAATATTCTTTGGATATGAATCTATTTTTTAAAAATGCACTGTGCCCTAGCAGAAATATGCTATGAAAGAGAAATCTGTGCACAACCATACATGATTTGAGAAAATATGCAACAACGGATCCATGCTATGCAACCACTCAAGCAATGCTCACAAAAAAAATATGGATACACTGAAGATATTGTGCCTAGTCTATCTACATGTGATCGTGCATCATGCAGAATGCAAACAAAATTCCTTGTTAATTTAAATCCTTGTCCTCACCTCTCAACTCTCATCAATAAAATATTAATCTTCGCTCCACCCATCCAAAATCTCACAATCACTCAAGAAATGATGGTCCTCAAGATGTTGACCAGATAAGAACAACGCATCTCACAATTGCCGGTGTCCTTTATGACCCTCTAAACTCACCCAACCTCCTTACATACTCAATCATAGTTCATAAATTTGTGATGAGCACCCCAAATATCGTGAGTGCAAGAAATGTGCGTGGTCAATGATAGGTGCTCTCTCATGTGCACATGCATCTAAGATTTACTGCATATAGCTGCAGCGGACCTCATGCCGTGCAAGTGCTCAATGATGGTGCAAAGTGTGCTTTATCTCAACCCATGGCATGGAAGTATTTGATAAGAACAGGAGATGACCCCCGAGTGCAGTGCATCAACAAGTGCAATGTGAAGTGCTCATGAACCCATTATCCCTGTTATGTGCAAGAGTCTCGACAAGAAAACATAGCTTGTTCCACAATGTTCTGTAGAGCTATTAGCAAACACAAGCTTCATCTTGTCGAAAAAAATACCAAGCTCAACCAAGGCTATCAAGTTTCACACTCAAAAAATCCAAAAAAATGATAGAAACAAATCCTAAGTTAGACAAACACAAGAAATCCAATTACAAAATAACAAAACAAACTGTCACACAAACAACTAAGCTAGCAGAAATCGAATCTAGCTACAGTTAGACTAGGGTTTTTAGTTTTCAAAAAATTGCTTGACATATTTAGCCGTTCCCCTAGTCTGCAAACATTCATGTGTAGTAGTTGCTTTCATAAAACGATGCAACATTTATGAGCCAATCAAAAATCGAATCCAATGATCTATCCACAATATTCTCAATAAACACAAATGCACTTTACAGGTAGGCAAAACTCATCCATGAAATTCTCATCAAAATCCTTGAGACAATCCTCTCCATCTAAGGAAAATACATCAACCTCCAAATTCTTCAAATCCCTCAACTCATAACCACACTAAAAAATGTTCAAGTCCCACAAATCCAACCATAATCCAAAATCTTCATATCCCACCCATCCTCCCTAGGAAAAACCATGTTATTTTTAGAGTCTCTAAATATTTGATAATTTCTTTGTTGCCAATGTCAAATTCATCCACTTATTCATCTACAACTTCTCCTAAAGATACTATAGAAGGATCTCCCAACTCAATATCCAAATGAAACACAACATCAAAAGGAGTCAACTTCGGACTCATAACACCACAAGAACCAACAACATCCACAAATGGGGTCACTTCATCATCAACAATACAAGACTCCATTGAGTCTTTCACACACAAAGAGTGGTAAACACCTTCCAAAGTATCCTTACAAGAAACCTCACAAGAAACTGAAGAAACTTTCACCTCTACATCATCACAAATAACATCTTCACAATACAACAATTTTGGGTCTAAAACCTCAACCAAAGACTCCTTAACTACCAAATCTCCAACTATCTCCTCACAAACCTCTTCCAACTCTATTTTCCTGATTTTAAACCGCTCTTCCCTCAAATTCTCAATCCTATTTAAAGCCTTACTCAAATTATCTCTCACATACGCATCAATGTCACTCTCAATATCCTCAAAACCCCAATCAGAATCATCACAAACAACATCAAAACCTTTAGAAGAACCCAAAGAAACTAAAAGACTATCAAATGAAGTCTCCTCTTCGTCATTGTTGCCTAACTCAACCAAACAATTATCTGCACAACAATCAAGAAGCATGAGGTTAGGTCTACTCAACACCACATCATCGACACCACAAACAAAAGCCTCTCCAGGGCTACTCAAACCATCACCAAATAACTCACAAGACTCAACTGAGTCAACAACACCAATACAAAAATCACAACATGAGTCATAACCAAAAACCTCAATACTCTCTTGATCATCGAACTCACAACAAATCTCAGCAAACTCATCAGGCAACAAATTCGAACCCTTAATTTCATCTTGAAAACTTACAGTTTCTAAGCCCTCCCCCTCATGGTATTCTAACAAACTCAAAAATTCATCCTCTATTCTCTCTTCATCTTTCAAACAATCAGATCCATCTATACTATCACCAAGGCAAACAAGCTCACTCTCTAAATTGTCTTTACTCTCTTAAACATTGCCATGACTATTAGAATTTTCATCACACCTTCCCTCATCAAAAATATCAAAACTTTCTTGACTCTCATCCTCTCCCAAAGAACATGAAAACTCTTCGTCCTTAAAACAATATGGACTCTCATTCTCTTCTTTACAACTCAGATCCATCTCTAGCTCATCTCTATAGTCCTCAAGCTCCAAAGTATCATCAGTCGATCCCTCTTCTTTATTTAAATCACAAAACATTGGACTAGAAGTATCCGTGGTCAATGGGTATGAATTCACACTCCTAGACTCTTCACTCCAATCAGTCAAATAAGTATTTTTCTCCTCAACGTCCACCCTAGGGAGTTTCTCCTCACATACTTCAATTGATTTCTCACAAGTCAACTCATCTCTTCTAAATAGAGAATATAGTATACCTCTCTCAGGATAGACATAACTAACTCTCTGCTCCTCAAAAACTTTTCTCTCAATTTGCCTTGAGATCAACTTTTCCCTTGGTTCATCAAACCCTAACTCTTTTTTTCTTTTGGTCTTCCTCGCTTGATATTGAGCTATCTTCACCGCTTCCTCAAAAGTCTTAGGGTTTTTTACCTCTAATTTCACTCTCAAATCTTCTAATTTCAACCCATTTACAAAATACATTATCTTCAACATAACTGGGGCTATCTCACTTTCTAACAATGTTAAACTCCATCGATTCCACAATCTTTTAAACTCCCTAGCAAAGTCCTCAACACAATGATCATCTTTTTGAACACAAATTTCTACATTCGCCTAAATCTCACTTTGACTTTCTTTTTTTTAAAACCAAGATAGAAAAGCATTTTTAATAGTCTAATAGTCCAATTTCTATCTCTTAAATTTCAAGTTTATCTCAAAGTCAAGCAACCAATTTCGTGCTTCTCCCTGCAATTGATACCTAAGAATCTGGAGTTTAGCCTCAGGATTGGTCACTCTCCCTATCAAATAACATAGCTCTATTTTTTCTAAAATCTTTCGGGATCTTTAGTATGATTAGCATGGAACTCAAGAAAATCATCAACCATTTTCAACAATCACAAGAAATCAAAACAAACTCACATACAAGTAAAACACCAAAATAAAGTCAAAATTTTTTTTGCACTCCTCAGCGGGGGCACCAAAAAAGAGGTTACGCGAGTGGTGATCGAGAGCAAGCCTCACTCACAAACTGATAACGAGACGTTAAGGAGTGCTGGTTGGGATAATTGACTTTGTCGAATGCACAACACAATACAAGAATTTAAATATTTTGATAGACACCACACGAACCACACACGAAAAACAAAACAATAAACAATGCCTCTTGTAGGTCAAGACAATTCAAACCCAAATTCGGGTAGAGTATCACAACACCACAACACAACAAAAAAAACCAACAATTTGAAAATAAACAAAGTGAAATATATTCTCGTACCTTAACAACCTTGAGCCGACACTCGACGCTTTGACATCCAAAAGCTCAAACTTTCAAATTGGCATGACAAGAGCTCACTCTAGCATGCGACCCTCCTCTCTTCTCTCTCACAAAATACAATTGTAAGCAAGGGGGAAGGCCACTAACTCTTCAATCTCCTCTTCTTATATAGTTTTCTATCCACACTCACATACATTAGGCTTTTTGCTTTCAGCTTTTGGCTTTTGCTTTTCTATTGCGTTTCATTATTTTCGTTTTTTCTGCTCTATGCATGTTTGCAACTTGTTTGGATCATAATTTCGTCATTTGAACTTCGAATATAGTTGTTTAGATACTCAAAACGATTGGAATGCATCTGGTTGATAAGCCAACATGGGCAAAATTATGAAAATTCATAAAAAACGGGTAAAAATATTGATATTTGTAAATCACATCATTTTTCTCCTGTGTAGGAGGGTAGTAGTCCTCCCTCACCCACGTGATGGCGTCCTGGTATGCACGTTGATAGCGTCCACCCTCTACACGTGATTTCTCGTCCCTCAAGCCTTTTGGCTTTCTAGTAATTATTATCGTGCCTCCATTGCACCTCATAATATACATACCGCGTTATCTTGATTCCGTGTCGTGTTACCTTGCCCGTTACGTGTTACCTTCACATTCCGTGTCGTGTTGAAAAATGCTTCCGCACAACTGTGAGACCGCTGAATAGAGGGTGATCCCTCATGAGGCGGGCTCCACGGGGTGGGTGTTGCCTACCCCAGGACGGCTCCAAGGGAGTATCGTCACACTCATCTTTTTTTGTGGACAACTTATTTTCTTCCTTGGCCTATTGTTCTTGTAATTGCACACACTTTTAGCACACATGTCCTCTTTTTCTTCAAGAAATACTTGTTGACGATGTAAAACGTACGATCTTTTCCTTTGATCCTTGATCTTCAAAATAAATATTCTTTGGATAGGAATCTGTTTTTTAAAAATGCACTGTGCCCTAACAGAAATATGCTATGAAAGAGAACTCCGTGCACAACCATATATGATTTGAGAAAATATGCAACAATGGATCCATGCTATGCAACCACTCAAGCAATGCTCACACAAAAAAAAAATGGATGCACTGAGGATATTGTGCCTAGTCTATCTACATGTGATCGTGCATCATGCAAAATGCAAACATAGATCCTTGTTAATTTAAATCCTTAGCCTCACCTCTCAACTCTCATCAATAAAATATCAATCTCCACTCCACCCATCCAAAATCTCACAATCACTCAAGAAATGATGGTCTTCAAGATGTTGACCAGATAAGAACAACCCATCTCACAATTGGTGGTGTCCTTCACGACCCTCTAAACTCACCCAACCTCCTTACACACTCAATCAGAAGTTCCTAACTTTGTGATGAGCATCCCAAATATCGTGCATGCAAGAAATGTACGTGCTCAATGACAGGTGCTCTCTCATGTGCGTTTACATCTAAGATTTACTACATATAGCTGCAGCGGATCTCATGCCATGCAAGTGCTCAACGATGGTGCAAAGTGTGCTTCATTCCAACCCATGGCCTAGAAGTATTTGATAAGAATAGGAGACAACCTGCGAGTGCAGTGCATCAACAAGTGCAACGTTAAGTTCTCGTGAACCCATTATCCCTATGATGTGCAAGAGTCTCAACAAGAAAACATACCTTGTTCCACAATGTTCTGTAGCTATTAGCAAACGCAAGCTTCATCCGGTCCAAAATATACCAAGCTTGACCAAGGCTATCAAGTTTCACACTTAACAAATCAAACAAAATGATAGAAACAAATCCTAAGCTAGACAAACACAAAAATTCCAATTACGAAATACATTAGGAGAAATATGGACTCTCTTTTTTGCCCCTTAAGGGGTTTCTCTCACCTCTCTCTCTCTAAAAAGAGATTCCAAAATAATATTATAAAAAGAGATCTTCTACAATCAAGAAAATCTCGTTTTTGTGTTTTCAATAGATTTCACCTATTATTTTATTCCCAAACTGCAGGATAAGGTCACTTTTTCTCAAAATCCTCATAACTAAAAAAATACAATTCTATTTTTTCTAAAAACGCAGCCAATCATTCTTTAATGCCCTCATGACTCTTTAATGCCCTCTTTAGTGCCCTCATGACTTTTCAATCATTCTCATTCTCGCTTCTTAAAAGGGCGGAAGTTAAAAAACGATATAAAATGACGTACACATCATATTTTAAGATTATTTTTTACCCAGAGACACCTTTTTGACTCAAGAGTTTCCTTGTAAATTTTCGTCTTTTTTGGACAAGTATATACCTATTTCTGGGCATTTTTTCATTCCCTCAGAAAGCTCTAGTTTTGTCCCAAATTTTGTGCATTCTTCTCTTTCCCTCCAAAATATGGTTTCTTGCATACGAGTTCTTCTGAAGCAGCATTGAGGAGTAGTTTTGATACCATTTGTTGAAATCAAAGAATCTCTATCTACAACACACTCTACCCTGCTACAAGCCATCTTCCTCTTCAGAAATATGCAGTAAGAAATCTCCGTCTTCAACAGTCTATACTACAAGCAATCCAGTGATAATGGAGGTATCTTTATTTTTTAAATCTTTGTGATGTTATTATTCTTCACAGTTGTTGTTCAGTCCTTAAGCATCAATTCATAGAGAGAGAGAGAGAGAGAGAGAGAGAGAGAGAGAGAGAGAGAGAGAGAGAGAGAGAGAGAGAGAGAGAGAGAGAGAGAGAGAGAGAGAGAGAGAGAGAGAGAGAGAGGGGGAGAAGGGGGGGACAGAGAGGACTGTGTGAGATGAACAAAGAAAATAAGTGATAGAGTGACAGATAGTAAATTAGGGTAGAAGATAAGATGATGTTATTGTTTTCCACTAGCCAAGCTTCAGTATGAATGTGTTTAGGGTTTCCTTGATGAATTTTTGTTGAGAGAGAGAGAGAGAGAAAGAGAGAGAGAGAGAGAGAGAGAATATTTTGGATAGAACAGAAGATAAGATTTGATGCTAATTAGAGGTAGATTAAAAGCCAAGATTACAGGCTGATTAGGGGTTGATTAGGGTCTATCAAGACTGAAAGCAAGAGAAAGAGACAAGAACCAACTGGGTTTTAAAAAAAACACAGATATAGTGAATCAAAGGGGTGTAGTTCTGCTATTTGAATGTTAATCCAAGTTAACATTTGCATACTTTTTTTTTTGCAGAATGCAGGTGCAGGATGTACCAAGAGAAAGAGAGATATTCACTTTCAATTGGAGGATGAATATGCACCAATGTTCAAAAGAACTATGGAAAGAGATGATGCAATAAGATGCAGGATGCAACAAGAAAGAAATGTAGGGAAAACAAATGTGGACCTTTGGGTTGATGGGTGCATTTATCCACCCGATCCACTCACTCGAAGGCCACCACAATTTGAAGGGCTTACATCATTTGTAAAGTTTGCTTGTGAAGGCAATGAAGGATTGTATGGATACACATGCAGACTTGTCACACAAGGAATAGCAGTGGCTCATCAAACCTTGACAAATATGCAGACAAGATTACAAGGGAATATGCAGTCTTTGATGGAAAAGGATAGATTATTGGCTGAGAAGGATAGAGAGAACCAGAACCTACAACAAGCAATGTCTGTCATTGAAGATGCTATGCATGCTACACACGTGCAGAATATGGAGTTACAGTCTAAAGTCAATGACTTGGAGAAGGAGAATCAAAACATAGAGAGGAAGCTCACAAAAACTTTGGAGATTGGGCCCACTTTAAAAACCAAAAGGGCACGTCGGCGCATCCGATCCGTTAAACCAATTGGCCAATTAGCCAAAGGAAGTGGACAATATCATAGACGGATATATGCTCAATCTACTACAATGAGAAATATGTTTCCTCATGCAGAGAATGATACTATTGCCAAAGTCCTTAGCAAGAATATGGTAAAAATGCATTGGAAAATCGTAAATTCAGGGACATTGTGGATGGTGTTGCTAGTGAACGTCTTAGGGATGTCAGCAACTTGTTTACTGCTACAGATGCTCAGGGATTATGTGACAAGGTGGGAATGAGTTCTGAGTCATATAGTATGCTCTATCAACAATTGGATACAGGTTTTAAGCAAGTCTTCAATACTAAGCGAGTAATGCCTCTGCCAAAACCATTTCACGTGAAGAAGGCTCGAAAACAACTAAATGAGAAAGTTTTAGAACTAATTGGTGAGCCTACGCATCTGGAACACACACACATATTGAAGTATGGTTCCAAAGAAGTTGCCTTTGTATTGAATGCATCCAACAACTTTGTATTGGATATATGTAGGGTTCAGATTGCTATGGTCAAGTTTTACAATATGTCTATGGAAGAATGTAGAGGCAAGCTTAAGTTTGTCCTCAAACTTGATGAGAGTGAGATTATCAAGGGGCAAAAACTTGAGCGTGTGAGTATAACACTTATGAATCGAGCATTGGATCCCAACATCGATGAAAAACATCCTTTATACTTCAGTGTACAATCGGAGAATGAAATATGGTGGCTTGCAGCATTTGAAGTACCAAAGGAGGACCATGAAGTACTTAAAGTTTTTTTTAACCTCACTAATATACCCAGTGTTATTCAACAGCAAAATAATGGAGCAGTTTTACATGTTGAGGGGTTTGGGGACTATCAAGTTGAATGGCATCTTGCAGGTGATTTAAAAACATTGAAGTGTATGTTTGGTTTATCAAATGCAGCAAATGCAAAATTTCCGTGCATATACTGCATGCAAACTAGGAAGAAAGGGAAAGATGGAAAGAAAGAATGGCTTGCCAAGGCAGGACAACAGGGTGCTCCGACACGTGATTAGAAAGTCATGAGAAATGGAATGCTAATTCCAGTGGATCCAAACTGGCGCCCTATTTTGGAAATACCACTAGCAAGGGTTCACTTTTGCACATTGCATTGTTTGGTTAGAATAATTGAGAAGCTAGTATATGAATATATATGCTTTGCATACAAGATGCAGCCCGTGTCAGAATCTGATGCTACATGCAAGAAGGTAGAACAAGTCCTCTCTGAAGTTGGATTGCACGGAGGCCAAGTAGAAATAAAAAAGGACGAGAAAGAATCGGGGAAGAGTGGAAATGTTCCTTGTAAACCATGGTTTGGCAGACCCAAGGCTAGGAAGTTTTTATCTCCACCTCGAGATGAGGAAGGCAATATACTAGTAAAACAACCAGAGAAGTACGAAGCATGGAAAAAGTTGCACCTTGCTGTTTCAGATTGGAGCAATGGGGGACGAACGAGGATTGCGAAGGCAGAAGTGTGGATACACCTAGATAGATTAGCAGCTCTCTTACAGAAGTTGGGGTTTATGGATGGTGATGCCAATGCATTTAAAGAGACAGCTGCTAAATTTCATAAGTCCATGGTGGAGGCATGGACTACAAATAGCATAACACACTACATGGTCAGTATTATCACCATTGCAAAAAAAAATCATCATTTCGAATTACTTTGTGTTTCTAATCTCTTTTCTTGTGCAGCATATACTTGAAGCACATGGTCCATACTTTGCAGATCAAGGAAGTTTGGCAATATGGTCAACTCAAGGCATGGAAAGATCTCATTGGCAAGCTCGCTGTGCTTTTCAAAAGGCAACTGATCATGGAGGTGGCATCAATGATTCCAATTCTATGAGGCAATTATTCCAATGGTGGTATAGGAGACTAGAGATACGATACGAGGAAAAAGAAAAGAAGTCCAAAACATCTCAAGCAGAATCTATAAGTAGGGCAATATATGAAGTGAGAAAAGCAAGATATGAAAACAGCACAGCTAGACAACGGCACGCAGAATGGTTGGCAACCCAAGAGAGAGATGGCAAAAAATGGAGACCTAGATAAAGATAATAATTTTGATGCATTTAGAGTCCACAAGAGAGCACAAGTCCCAAGGATATGACACATCAATACTCATATCTCTAACATGAGATGTCTTATAAATTTTCTTTAAAATTTCAAAGGTTTGTCACTATATTTTTCAAAGTCGATTTCGAACTTTGTTTTTTAATTATGAAAAGTCCATTTTGAAATCCTAAGACAAAGATATGAAAATTCTAAACATTGGAACATTCATTGGCCTAGAGAGAGAGGGGGGGCATGAGGGGGGTGTCAGGAGATAGAGAGAGGTAGGGATGGGGTGGAGAAATGAAATGAAATGATAAATTTAAAATTCATTTACACCACAGTAAGTTTGAAAGTTTCGTATTTAAGTCGTCTCTCCTTTCATTTTTTCCCATTGCTCTCCACTCTACCCTCCACCTTTCTATCCTTCATTATCACAGCCATGGCACGTTCCAAGCTTCCTATCAAAAAGGCGCCTGCGAGAGCAAGAGCTCAACACTCTTCCGAATCTAGTGAGCGTACTGTGAGTGACAAAGATCCCCTGGTGACCGATAACGGTGGCCCTACTGCAGCCAATAATGGTGGCGCTACTGTGGCCAACAATGGTGGCCCTAGTATGGTCGATAATGATGGTTCGCCATTGTCCAGAAATGGTGGTCCACATGCTCCAGCTGCTCCACCTCCCACTACTGCTCCAACTCGTAATACACGCCCTCCAACACATAAAAAGCGAAGATGGAGACCAGGCACAGCTGCGCTACGCGAGATAAGGAAATTCCAGAAGAGTGCCGACTTGATTATTCCTAAGGCACCATTCTCCAGGTTGGTGCGAGAAATACTGCAAGATCTACAGTCAGGGCATCATCACAAGTTCTTTTCGAGGAACTAGGCAAGGAATGTGGGGCGATGGTCAAGCCAAGCCTTGCTTGCTCTCCAAGAAGCAGTTGAAAGCTACTTGATTGATCTAATGAGTGATGGTCAACTTTTAGCCATTCATGCCCGACGTATCACTATTAAGCCCATAGATCTGGTTCTTGTTCGCAGGATCCGTAATAACAAGGATGCATTTAATCTTAATGTCAACAATATGCTTTGAGAAGCTACCTTGTAATTGGATCTATGTTTTTAGCTCAGGTTTAGTTGTAGATTGTAAGGATCTTAGTTTTGGGTTATCTTTCCAATAGACCTTCAAGTATTTGATAGTAGTGGCCTGCAAAATGGAGCTAAATTTTCCCTAGCTCTAGTCGTACTTGGTGCGTTGCACTATCTACCGTGTATTTCATAGTTTCGCAATGCTAAATCCAATATGTGATATTCTATTTTGACCATGTTTCGCATTGTGTGAATTTTCAAGTTTCCAATTTTGTAAGTAGTTTTGTTGAGGATAAATTCAATGTGCAACCACGTACACGTCGGTGATCAGTTGTACATGGGCCGATGCACTATATCCTTACTATATTTAGTGGTTTGGCAACAGTATATCTGATGCGATATTCCATTTTACCCATGATTTATTTTTTGTCAATTTTTAAGTTTCCAATGTTTCGCATTGCGAGGTTGAAATACATTTAATCTGCAGTTGCACACACTCATTATCAATACATTTAATCTACAGTTGCGAGGTTGACAATACATTATCAGTGCAGTATAATGCAGTTAACGCATTTTCAAAAAAAGATTGAACCGTCAAATTTATAAATCGGAATCTGGTGAAACTTCACCCTCATGCTGGGCATTAGAAAAACTCATTTATATTAAAAATTTTGCCCCATCAGAAGCCTCTGGGTCACCTGTCCTGAGACTCGCGTTTGGGGCCCTGAAACTGGGGATTCAGGGCCCCAGACGCGAGCCTCCGGACAGGTGATCCAGAGGTTTCTGTTGGGGCCAAAAAATTTTTGGATGGTTGATGTGTCCTTGAGGAGCCTACAGGTAAAATTTCATGTGAATCGGAGCACTGATGATATTTTTCCTAAGCGTGGATTCATTAATTGAAATTTTAGGGTTTTTGAAAAGTTTGGCTATAAGTTTAAAGTTTCACCTCATTTTACACATTTCACTTTTGAGTTCTGAGTTCTCTCTCCTAGAAGACATGGTACGCACCAAGCAAGCGGCCCGGAGATACCCCCCTGGAAATTCCATACGGCAGCCACGTCCTCCAGCTCCACCACCACCACCACCACGCCAGCATCGCAAGCGTCGATGGAAGCCAGGCACAGTGGCTCTTCGCGAGATCCGCCACTACCAGAAGACCACTCACCTCCTGATACCGAAGGCTCCATTCCAAAAGTTGGTGCGGGAGATCATGGAGGGCATACTGATCATGAACAACAGGAACCAGTTTCCAAACACATCACGCGCGAAACAACCGGATCACTGGACTGCCCAGGCCCTCCTCACACTACAAGAAGCTGCTGAAGCCTACCTCATCGACTTATTTGGAGACTCAGTCTATGCAGCGGTGCATGCAAGGAGGGTCACTGTCACCGAGAGGGATCTGCGGATAGTCAGGTTCTTTCGGCGATGGAAAGATAGTCCTCGCGGAGGTCAGCAAGGATAGAGGTGTACAAACTCAAAAGCACATGGAATGTAGCTTCTGAAGACATTTTGTAAAGCCTTGGTCGTAATGGACCCCATGTAAAATTATTATTAATACAAATACAAAGTTTTTGGCGCGTCTTATTTTTGTTTAGTCACTTGATATTTATTTTATTTACGTCGTTGAGTTATCGTTACATGCGTTCGAACAAATACATGTTGCGCACGAATTCGATAAAGCACCGTGTATTAAATTTAGGGTACGAATCATGTTACGTATAAATTCGATAAATAAATGTAACATTCAAGTTAAAAAAAACAGTGAATGACACGTATCACAAACTACATTGCACGCGAATCCAACAAACATCAGTTTTCATTACTTGAAGAGAAGATTACAAAGTGCAGTACATCAGTGATGCGATATCAGTAGGCAATAAGTACATCTATTCTCTCCTAGGCTTCTTGGAGCTAGGCTCCCCATGGTCAGAGCTATTCTTGATCATAGGCAACAATACATTTTGCCCCAATAGTTCCTGTCTAATGACAGTGGGGTCTTCAACACCGGCAACCATGCCACGGGCCACCATGGAGAAAAGTGGGCCAGACCTAGTACTCGTGAATAAGTAGAGAAGCTGCGAATGTCGAAGCAACACTACTTTCTCCAGGCTGGAGTTGGTCGGGATGGTCTTGAAGGGCCCAGCCTTTGTTAGTGCCCTCAACTTCAAGAAGTTCTCTACAAAAGCAGGGGAGCATGTCTTATGAAATACAATAATGTCGTTGACAAGCTGCCCAACATACTCCTTCAATGCCGAGTCTTGCACCCTTCCTTGGCTACCAGATCGACCACCCTGCCTAGATGAAAACTCATCTATATAGACAATCTCCTGCAACACACAAGTTCAGTATCAGACTCACTATGCATGGAGTGTGCTGAAGATATATAAATCATATTCATATGAAACTTAACCAGTAGGGCCTCTAGGGCATTGGGAGCACACACATGTGTTTTTGTCGGGATCGGGCCCCCAGAAGTGCCCTGGCCGGAGGCTCGCGTCTGGGGGCCTGAATCTGCATCCAGGTCTGCTCCTGCCACTGGGCTGCCCTCGTCTCTCTCCTGGGTAGGCACTGCATAGTCGGGTCGAGGACCAAAAAGGCTTTCCTGCAACCTCTCGAACTCCTCATCAGAGATCTGATACTGTGGCGCCGCATCCTCAATCTGCTCGTGGATGCTCACAATGGCAGAGATGTCATCGATGCTCGTGCCATCATAACGAGCCACCTCATCAACATGTGGTGGGGCATCCTGTAAATCAAAATCTATGAAATCACTAGGTGCATCACGCACCATGATACAGTATAGTTCTTCTTCCCTAAGCTCCAACAACTCTAGCACATCCTGCATGAGTAGATATTCCACCCCCTCGATGGTGATAGCATGGAGAGAAGAGAGGGGTGGCTCTTCGCTCGTAGGCATCTCATCAGGGCAGGGAGGTGGGTGCACAATGGCCAAGCTCTGTGCTGCCTCAACACTCAGATCGAGAGTGATCTCCTCAGGCTCCCTCTCAAAGTACTCTAATAGTGGCCGAGAGGGTGCGTCGATGTCCTCGTCACTGTCCTCTTGCACCTCAGTGCACATAACATATATGGCAAAGGCGGCATCCCTCTCAATGAGATCCATCGTGACGTGGTCCTGTGACGAGGTGGGCACTGCTCTAGCGCGGAGATGTTGCCCCACATGCACCAGGGCTCGACTTATCACCTTTGCATGGCTGGATCCGGCACACAAACTATACAAAAAATCCATGGGAACCCACCTGAGAGTGGAGTCGGGAATAGAGCAAGTGACAGGGTTCACTGCATCACAAAACGATGCTAGTATACTAGAGTCAGGGTCTACAGTGGAAAGCGAGCTCTCTAGACTCAAGGTCACGCAAAACCTAGGGTATATCTGGTCCCCTATGTGCGCGTAGCATGTGGAACTGATCCATGCGGCGAAGGCGGGAGTGGTAGCCATGGCACACAAAGAGAGAAGGAATGAGAGCACAAGTGTAGGGAAGTGGAGAATGAAAGCGAAAATGAGTTTGGAGTTATAGCTTTTATGTGTCTAGGGTTTTAAATAAAGGTTCTTTATAAAGTTATTAATTCTAAAGTTTCAAATTAAAACTCTTACCTTAGTTTCTTTATTTCAGTACTTTAAAGTCACTGTTAAAATTACTCATACAGACAAACGCTTCGTTCTACATTATTATATCCTCGAATATGTTTGGGTCGCTGAGTATATTCAAGTCTAACGAGAGAAAATATATAATTTTTTAAAGAAAATAAATCTAAAAGGCCTTGAAATTCCCTTTGGATCCAATTTAATATTAAAATGTAATAAACGAGCAGCAGAGATGCGCTACAATATATCATTGTGCAAAGACAATATTCTCTAGATTATAGACCTCTAACCTGCAATTCAATTATGATTTTTAACTGCACGATTGAGTAATTACAGTATGTATTATCGCACGCTTGGATCACAGTAAACTAAAATTTAAAGTACTCAGAAGTTCAAAAAAGGTATGTATTCGCTCTTTATAAAGTTTTTTTACAAGGATTCCACTATCTCAAGGATATGTGGAGAAGCACATTGTTTACATGTCATGGATTGCTCACTACGAGTCCTGACTTTTCTATTATCTAACTTGAAATAGAAGTTGTAGAGGGGCTCACTAGACATTAATTGGATTTCTTGTCTCAGAAAATAAATGGGCCAATGACTCTCTGCACTGACTACGAAAGGATTATGACCACTCCACAAGATTACCACATCTACGAGCGCTGTATGTGTGTCATCTCGGATATCTTGATCCAAGCTGATCCACTCCCCTCGCAAAAGTCGCCATCTTCTATATCGAAAGCGAACGCACAGAGTTTGTCTAGCAATGAAATACCTGTAATAAAAACAAAAATAATGGTAAGTGATCAATGCGACTAACATAACAATTCATCTAAGCGAGACCTATGTCAATTAAATCAAGGTATGCAAAGTAGTAAAAAAGTTTTACCTGAATGTAATATCAGATTGGTTGACCCTGCACTCAATCGTCTCATCAAAATGTGTTCTTTTGACTTCCCAAGACTCACCCAATAGCTGACTCATCCATTCCTCGGATGGACACTTGCATTGATAAGTAATCTTTGTTTTCTTCAAAACATCACATGAACCAAACAAATGTGCAAACAATGAGAATGGAATAAACCAATTAAGATGCACATCTTTGGAGCCTGTGGTGGGTTTCATAGCACTATTGATGTCAGATTTTATCTTCGACTTGCAAGCTCCTGACAACTCCAAGCTACCAATGAACCATTCACCACTAGACAATGGCGGCAATGGGACATGCTGCAATCTCTCGCTTTCTACCACATACAATGAATTATAAAAAAAGATATTTTGAGTGGCAAGTTGACTTGTAGAGGTATTATTATAGATCAAAGAACCTATCTCTTCATGCCAAACATGTATCTTGCCGCTTAAACATTCCACATTCTGCCATTCATGCAAAGTCGATGGATATAGAGCTGTCAATCAAACAAGACTGAATTAGAATACTGCAAAGACTTTTAAAAACAACTCTGATACAAAAGAATAATCAATGATAAAATTTAACAACTTACTGTTTTGTTTATAATTTGCAATGTTGTTCTCGTCGTGTACAGAGATTTGTTTATGCGTATAAACATGTTGAATCAACACTTCTGTTACTGCACTTGTGCCATTAAACACTTTTCTGAACTCTAGAATTCTACCTTTCCAATGTTTGCTAGGGTTTGCAACATCCTTGCACTTGACCTTGAAACTCCCTCGAGTACTTGGGTGCATCAAAATCCAATCCAACTTATAATACTTATCACAAATCCAATTACCGCGCCCATTATCTTTCCTATTGAAGACCTCCACTGCAAGTATGCTACTGATATTTTTCCTCCGTGAAGACATCTGTAACAACCAAATACAAAAGTTACCTATTAACATGTGTATAATTTGCAAATGTTATATCCAAATGAAATTAAATTTAAATGGATCAATTTAAAAAAGAAACATTGTACCTGTAATTTCTTTCACAAAGATCCCTAGATATGTTGAACAAGAAGTTGACTTATAGCAAGACCATTGTTCCTTCACTGACAGATTCCTGTAGTACAAAAACAAAAGAAATATTGGGTCAACACATACATATAACTTATATAGGCTTTGTCCAAATGCGTTGAAATTTAACCATGGAACAGTAGTAAAAAATGGCAATATACCTGTGGCTTTCTCTGCAAAAAATCCCAAAGATATTGTAGAAGTTGAGTTCTTAATAAATCATTGTTCTTCACCCTCGGAGATTCTTGGAGTAAAAAAACAAAGGAAAGCTCAGTATGCATGTAACTTGTATACATTTTGTCTAAACGAGATAAAATTTAACAGTGGAGCAACAAAAAAACAAGACAATATACCTGTAACTTTGTTTACAGAGAAACCCTAAGATGTTGAAGAAGAAGTTGAGTGTTCAAAATCCCAAAGATGTTGTAGAAGTTGAGTTCTTAATAAATCATTGTTCTTCACCCTCGGAGATTCTTGGAGTAAAAAAACAAAGGAAAGCTCAGTATGCATGTAACTTGTATACATTTTGTCTAAACGAGATAAAATTTAACAGTGGAGCAACAAAAAAACAAGACAATATACCTGTAACTTTGTTTACAGAGAAACCCTAAGATGTTGAAGAAGAAGTTGAGTATTCAAAATGTCACTATTATTGACTGTAAGAGACTCCTAGAGCATCAAAACAAAAGAAATTACATGTCAGAGAATGCACATAACTTGCACAGGTTTTCTCCAAACGAGATAAAACTTTACCATAGAACATCTATGGAAGAGAAAAATATACCTGTAGAGTTTTGTGAAGAGAATCTTAGGGCTTTGGTAAAACAAGCTCTGCTCTCATGAAACACATGAATCTCTCTCTGTGCTTGTGCAAAGCAAATGAAATTTTACAGGGTTACAGACATGGCAAGAAACAGTGAGGCTGTAAAATTTCGTTAGGAAAGAAGAAGCGGGGAAAGAGATATGACAAATTTGAGTTCCGCCTAAAAAAGAGGGGGAAACTGAAAAGGGGAGAAAAGAAAAGTCAAACATAAAAAATAAGAAAATGAAAATTCGAGGCACAAACTTCCAAGAAGTGACAGCTTTGTACTCCCCTTTTCCCTTATTTTATTGCTGAGGGAAGATTTGGTCCAAGATATGGCTAGAAGATTCATGTTACATGAATCTGGAATCCCAGCTCTCTCATTGGTTAGGCCTATATTTGTTTATTCACTCCTTAAGGGGCAAAAAAGAGAGTCCATATTTCTCCTAATGACAAAACAAATTGTCACACAAACAACTAAGCTAGTAGAAATCAAACCTAGCTACAGTTAGACTAGGATTTTCAATTTTCAAAAAATTGATTGACAATGTGAAATTATAATTTTTATCCTGTATGGGTAGGAGAACACATATTATGGAACATAATCAATGAATTTGTTTTATTCTAATTGTATGTCTATGAATAAATTACACAAACGAATAACTATGCATAAAATGATTCTTTTTAATTAATGAAATAGTTTTTATATGTTTCACATAATGTGGTAGGTAATTAGATATTAAGAACTTCCATAGAGGAAAGTGGGTGGATGGATTCTCGACGAATCTAGTCCTATGGGAGGGTGGTCTCGGTTAGCCAAGAGGTTTCCCAAAAATTAAACGCTACGAAGAAACTCTAAGAAGGCCGGTTCGCTGACTTACCTAGGGTTTGGTCTTAGAACCCGAACTATAAATTATCTTAGGGGAAAGGTATGGTGGTTGTGCCAAAGCACTATGAGGGATTTCATAAATCCTTAGTCTACTATTGAAGAAAAGCGTTATACTCCATGAGCCAACGGTAATGGCAGTTGCTCCTTCCGGGGGGAAGAAGCCTCCCGAAAGATACTTCCGGATGTGAGCTAGTTATTGATAGGTGACTGTTATGTCAATTAGGAACCTTTAGGTTGGTCCTCTATTGATAACAATAGGATGCTTCCCCTACGGGGTAGACCTAGGGTTAACTAGCCAGACAAAATCATATAATTTTGGTTAGAGTACATATGGTGACGATTGGAAGGTAAAGTCTAGGAAACTACTAAAAAACACTATATTGGGGAGCAAATTTCCCATAAGTTTAGGACATGTGGTCAAATCTTTGGATTTATCATAACTTGAACATTATAACTCCAAGTTGAGCGCTCTATAGCTCAATAGATTCCATTTTTCAAGTGCTTTCCAATGATTAGTCACATCATATGGTTTTGAGAAACTTATGGGCATGTTATCCGGGTGCCACCTTTTTAGTATTCAAAAAATGAGAATTGAGAGATTTCCAAACTCACTAATAATGTGTTAAAACCTTATTTGTCACATAATCAAGGGTGGGTATGTTACAATCACTGCCAAGATGACGGACCACTCCTGTCTCCAGTCGTGCCCTAGCTACCTTGTGCTGTTGTCTATGTCTTGGAGAATTTGTAGTCTCCTTCTTGAGTCTCCACCAGTCATCTCCATCTAGCCACTCACGCTTTGAGACACCACTCTTGAGTGCCTTCCGTGCGTCCGATCATCTGTGTGACATGTACGTACGTATGCACTCCATCATCCAGCTTGTGGAAAACCTCTTTGCTACAGTGAGTATTGGAAACTCCTCATGCAAGGATTCTACTATGTAGTCCTTGCTTCCCTCGGGTATGTTTTTCCAATGGTCCAAGACGTTGTGCCAAAAAACGTGTTGGCATAACTCTCTCATACGAGCCATTACCCTCCTCCCTTTATCATTCATGATCACGGCTCTTGTCCTGTCATCATCTATAAGGTATCCATACCCCTTTGGGGTATGTCTAAGATGTGTCCTCTTCCATCTACAACCACACCCCTGGGCATAACCAGGAGACCCCTATACATCTAGTGTATCTACATGGAGGTGGTATCTCTCAGAGTAGCACCCATAGGGGTGCCACCTGAGCGAACGATTGAGCAAAAGCTGGAGTTACTAGAGTAGACGTCCCGATAGATGTGACAAATCCTACAGGTGACGTCATGATAATATAACTCTTAAAAAAATGATGTTACTTAAAATGAATATTCTAGAGTACCCTTATAAGAGATTCATCAATGAATTGAGTAGGAAAATGCTACAAGTATGACGTAGCCTATGGTCTCATGTCAATCTCCTGGCACAACTCCGTATACATTAAAAGGTCGATAGACAAGTCACCACAAAAGGATGAGTCCACCTCGTTCTCAAAGAATTCTTGGTCTCATGTCTTTCCATCATCGTTACCTGATTCTACCTCCTCTACTCACTCCAAGCCATCTTCAACCACCACCCCTTGCAATATCGACCCCTCCATCTACATACTGTCCTCATCTACACTGGTAACATTGCTTTCATCATATACTCTTGCAGTTTGGAAAGCTAAAGGAACAACATACCACCATTGAGGTTGTTGGGGGTTTGGATAGAAAATTACATGTTCAAAATCACATACAAGAGAGATTCAACATTTGTGACATATTCCATGTTGTAATAAACTTTTAAAAACAGTTCATGCACCTGTTCACTATGGACCGACAAGACAAACATGTGGCGTAGATCTGTCCATACTTTTTTAAAATCTATTTTGAGAAATCCAAATGAACCTTGTCGAACGATTGTCTTGACTCATTCTAGTACCACTTTCAATCACTATACATCAAATATGATCACGGAGAAGCTATGGTAATCCATCGTGATAAAACTTTGCAAGTTCCCAACATACTCTATCTCATCTATAACGGTATTTGGATCTGTGGCACGCCGTCGGCTCTCTTGCTCAAACTTTGCCATGACATCACAATCAGTTGTGGAGCATATTTTGTCGATGCGCTCGACGCGGAAATGTCGCTTTGCGCGACCATGGCGCACTGTATATTTTGTACTGTACATTGAAATAGTTAGATTAGTTGTCACATATAAAATCTAGATACGACAGCTTATAAAACATGTGGTCACCTTTGGATTACATTCCCTCGAGAATTCCCACTCCTCAGTAGAGACCTCCACCCCTTCGTGAGAGGCTGCGATCAAAGCTCCATGTAACCATTGCATAGACATAAATCACGACATCTTCTCCATGCCCTCAGGATATTAAATCGGCCGATGGCGTGTATTGTGTCGAAATTCCAATTGCACTTCTTTTCGATCTTTCTTGGCTTGCTCATACCTAGCGAGCCACGTCTCCATGGATGCATGGTGCAACATACAAAAACGATTCACTTTCTCCTCCATTGTAGCATCCATTATTTTTTCTATCCCATTTCCAACCACCACATCTCCCGTCAGTCTATCATCATTCTTCAGTGACCATAGCATATTGTTGTCTGAATCCACCATTGGTAGCCACTATGAAATATGCACTAACGCCTTAGACACTGACCAACCTTCAACCATGCTACCTTCTGGTTGAGCTCGTTGTCGCACAAAGCCTTTCAGGGTTTTCAAAAAGCACTCCAAGAAGAATATCCATCACGTATGGACAAGTCCTGCAATCTTCATTTCATCTACAAGATGATGCACCACGAGGTGGGTTTGTATAGTGAGCATGTTAGTGGGCAGGTACTTCTTAATTAAAGAGATAGACAGTCTCCATTGCTCCTCGCCTTGCGGATTCAATAGAGAATGTCTTGATCTCTTTTTGTGAGATCCATTGCACTAAATTTGACAACTTGTAAATCACCTCGCGTATTTTTGGAGTAAGGTATCCTACGATCGTCTCGCAATCGGGCTGAAACTGTCACAAATGAAGAAGCATTACGAACACTGACTAGACTCCAAATAGAAAAATACACAGGCCACTTACAATCCATTCGTAGTACAAACCTGACATATCTTATGCCAATCATGGGATTTTAGCCCTGATAGTTGATCATATTTAGAAAAAGTGGATCTGATGCAATATTTTAGATTGTTATTGAATCAGGTCTAGGGGGTGTATGTGCCATGGTCGAGGGGGTGTATTTGCCATATATATATCAAGTTTGAAACTTGACTGCTTCAACATCCTACAAAGGGGTTTTTACTTTTGAAGCAAATGGATTTGAAATATATCATCGAGGAAGTGTGGCCCAATGTTTGAACTCATGCAGCCATAGACCTCAACACACATTGAAACTAAATGGCAAAGGGGGGTTTTCTTTTATAGCAAAGGGTTTAAATAAATAACCCTCTAAATGGCTGCTGGTAAATCAATATTCCATGAAGGAAAGGAGAGCTAAGCTAAGGCCACATTCACACTCGCGAGAACAAGGAAAGCTGTCCGTGAATCGGGCCTACGGCCTTCCAACCAAAAACTGGAGAGCTTTTAACGAATGGTCTCGGAGAAAAAATTACCGCGACAAGCTAAAAATAAGAGAGCAGAAAGAGACTTGTTTGTAAGCTTTTGAGTAGTCTTGGTGCGCGGAGAGCGAGACGGGCCGGGGAGAGATGGATGACTTGACGACAGCTGGTCGTCTGATGTTCGTCATAGTTCTGGTGATGCTGATTGTGTGGAGGCTCCTAAGCTCTACTTGGGATGGTGATCTACAGCTTCGAGTGGTGCCTTTAGTGAAAGGTAACGACAGGTACAATGTCATGTCCGTTGTGAGCGAGGAAACAGCACTGGCGATGATGACACTTGCGGCCACGTCCATCCAAAGACAGCTCGAATATCATAATCATCTTGATCGTGATACGTATAAGAACGACAACCATGCAGGTTCAGGGGCATCGAGGAATGCTAAGAAGGTAAGAAGGGTCACCCTAGCTTTTGAGGACACCATGAGCGTGCCCTGTGTGACCATGCAAGGCCACAAGATTATCCTCAGCGGCAGGCATATAATGATTGGAAGCGGGTCGCGGGGGGACTCTACAGGCGATGCAGATAATAAGAAGGCGTATGAGCAAAAGATATTAGGATTGATCTACACGGGCATGGCGCACGTATGGCTGTGGGACGGGCAGGGAAAGGCGCCGGTATGGCTGCTGCAGGGCATGGCGGAGTATTTAACCGTCACCTCCCCCTTAGGATTGGGCCCCTCAGCAGGGCTAGGAACTAACCCCTATAATTATGATGATTTTGCTGATCTGGTTAATGCATCTGAAGATGATGGCGCCGCTTATACTACTAACATCGAAGGCTCGACCATTCGGGAAAGTAGGAGGCTCGGTATTAATGGCAACGCTAATCTCGTAAGCTGGCCAGTGCAATTCCTGCAGTTCTGCGAGGCCGCGAAGCCAGGCTTCGTCGCAGCCTTGAACTCGAAGCTTTCCTCTGGCTGGAACGAGAGCTTCTTTGCGGAGTTGCTGGGGACGAGTAGCTTCGTCGACGTGTGGAGGAGCTACCGCATGGCTTCGACTTCTTCATCAACATTGGTCTTATACTAGGGACTCGATTCGATAGAAGCTTGGAAAATTGAGGCGCGCCCTACGATCAATCTTTACTTGGAAGGCCAGCTATTGTATAGATGTCAAAAGAAATTGCATGCTTATGCACCTAGACGTTTAACTTCAGATATTTGTACTGCCAGATAGTGGCATACAAGCCATACATGTGCTCAGCGAGAGCTCGTCGAGTTTCCAAACTTCTCTCTTTCTGGTACTCTTTTAAGTGTTGTTTTTAGATTCTGATTTTATCGAAGGTCTTTTAAGTGCTTTCTTTCACTAACAAGATTTTATATATGCAAAGTCTGTGAAGTGTTTCAAGTTATTGAGGTATTAATAAATATGGGCAAACAAGCTAGCTACATGTCAAGCTATTTGTTTTTCAAGTTACATGGTAGAAAGCACTTGGACAACATGGAATGCGAGGGCAAATTCTGATAAACCTATATTCCTCCCTAACATGCCATAGGGTTTGATGGAGAAAATGAGGAAAGCACGGGAGAATTTGATGCTACGTGTGCAAAGAGATGATATATTTTACTCAATACTACCCAAAAAAGATTTTTGAAGAGGCTAGTGGAATGTTTTAATGAGATGGCCAAGAAAAATACTCCAACCAACAAGAAAGGTAAACAAGTTATGCTTCAATATAGCTAGGGCAATGATGCTAGGAGGCATATTCCACGGTGGATTCCGTGCCACGGTGGATTCCGTGAGGTTTTACGGTGGATTCTGTAAACTTTGATGACCGGGACTCATACACAAAGTGGATTCTTTGTGCGAGAAGTTGATGGGGACGCCTGTCCTTTTCGGGCGTTTCATTAATTTAGTGTGTACATGGGTGATTCCATAGCGGGTGATTCCGCAAAATGCATATTAAATTAATAAACGTTTATGAGTTTAGAGTGCTCACTCGTAATAAATTAAGGTTAGGATTTATTTCTAACCAGTTGATTTATTTATGTAGCTGAAGACTGCTAGGTATTCACTTTTGTCGGTTTAATTGTATTATTTTACTAACAATTGTGAATGCTTCAGTTGATGTGTAGAGATAGCAGTAGTGGCGGAGGAAAGCATTGGAGTCTAGCGAGTATTCGACCTATGGATTATATTTTGATAGACGCCACGCCTATATTTTGTCATGTCTATTGAGGCATTGATTATTGATTATTATTTTGTATGCGCCTATGCGCACGGATATGTTATTTCTATTTGGGACATTGTGTTGGGCGTGCCAAACTTCATGGGCATCGTTCATTAGCTTTATTTCCTATTTTTGTAGAAAGCAAACTCAAAAGCTAAAAGCTTGTCATATTTTTGTAAATTGGGCTATTATTGAGCATGAAGATGGAAATATACATAAAATACATGCTTTGTGAAGCGCTCACACAAGGCATGGGGGGAGATTGAACCCAATTGGTCTCTTGCTCTTGTCGTTCATGCTTTTTACATTGTTTTTTGTGCAAAAAGGTAGAGTTCATTGTTCTTGGAGACCTTCCGGGATTCACTACGTAAGCATACATCGTCCGATCTGCGCACCAGTGGTATCAGAGCAGAGCTGAGATCAAGAGCTTCCAATCGCTACCCATCTTGTGCGAAGGCGGAGCTCCTGGAATGATCGGGCTCTACGGTCAATCTCGTCGCGAACCGTCGATACAGACAAACTTTTGGCGATCAAGAACCCCTGTTTCTACTCTCAGATCGCGAAGGACCAGGCTGTACAGGCGGAGGACCACTCCATCATCTCCATAAACAAGTCGTGGAAATACAGTAAGAAGCTCATATCTATCTTCCTCAAAAGCTTAGTCATAAAGCTTAAAAGCTTAAGGAAATTCAACAAGCTTTAAAAAAAATCCTCATCGAGGTATCTAAGGCTGTCCGAAAAATCCGCAACGTCAGCAAACGGCTACACACATCCTCCACGATCCGCGCAGATTTACAAAATTACCCCCCCCTTCCATAAGCTTAAGCTATTAAGCTTAAGACATTAAGCTTAATCAAGTCATACAAAGCAAGCAAATCACCAAACTCCAGGTCCTGCACTTCCAAAATCAAGTCCTGCAACTCGACTGTAATCAAGTCCTGCAAGTTCACCAAGTCGGCTAAGTCCGCAACTCTGCAAGTCGGCTAAGTCTGCAACTCTGCAAGTCAGACTAGTCAACTGGAGTCAGAACTGACTAGTGCTCAAAACTCCTAGAAGGGTTGTTCCTGCGCAGAAACTCTGAACTGCAAAGTTGTTCGTGGCAAAGTATTCTACCCATACGCAGGTCCGCTGAAGTATTCTCAGCATACGAAGAAGGAAATATCGCAAATTTTCTGAAGATTGAGAAAGAAATACCCAAAAACACATAGCCTTGTAACCCCGAATTTGAGCTACGCTCATCCCGCTAACCTGATTTTGAGTGAGAAAGGTCTTTTGAGTTTTACAGGATGACGGAATCACATATGGACGATCCTATGGCTGAAGACGACCTACCTGAGCCTACCATGGAACAAAAGCTGGATCTAATCATGCTGCAATTGGAAGAAGAACGAAGGGCTAGGCAAGCATTGCAAGTGCAATTGACAAAATTACAAAGAGCGTCTACCGACAAAGAAGAACCTCAAGCTGAAGATTTGATTCGACGTACCATCGACGCCACTCTTGAAGCTCAAACCATTCGCAAGGAATCAAAGATAAGTAAACGAAGTTTCAAATTTCGCACTTTCAATGGCATACGAGAAGGAAAGACTGTTTTATCATTCATTAGTCAGTTTGATGACTATTTCCATGAGGAAACCTATCCAGAAAAAGATAAAATCAAGTGTGTTACTAATCATTTGGTAGACAGAGCATCACTTTGGTGGACTGTAGTACGCAAGAGCATAGAATATCCTGCTACTTGGGAAGATTTCAAGAAGAAGTTCATGCAGAATTTCTTACCACCGCAATTTCATGAGAAGGCTATCAAGCAATGGGATCTACTCCAACAACGGGATCGTGAGCCTATACCACAGTATACAGAGCGTTTTTGGAATGCACTCCTACAGCTACGCATACTTGCAGACGTACCAGAGACGACACATAAGCGGAAGTATATGTCTGGACTTCTTGGACATTACTACGCTGAAGTGAACATGTTCAAGCCTGCTACCCTTGAAGACGCCATCTCACTAGCTCACGACACTGAAGATAAGTTACGCGGTAGAGACAGACAACCACAGCAATTCCAAGCCAATGGTAATTATGGATCTAAACAATTCAATTCCAATTTTAGAAAATTTAATCCAGGTCGTTTCTCTTCACCATCTTTCCTCAAGAATTGGGCTAAACCACCTGCATTACCATCCAATGTCAATCCAAATCCTAAGCCTATTCCACAAGCAAATCCAAATGTACCCAGACTTCCAGCCATTGCAAATAATGTAACCAAAGCCAAGCCAATAGTATGCTATAAATGTCACCAGCCTGGATATCTCGCAGCAAATTGTCATTCAAAGAAGCCACCAGCACATATCAATTATCTTGGAGCCATGGATGAAGACGAGCATGAGGATATGCCTGATTTCACTGAAGATGAGGACGACACTACTACTATTTCCGACACTTTGCCAGGTATGCCTACTCCACATTCATTATTGACTATGAAATGTTTGGTGCATGGAAAGGAAAAGACTATCTTGCATGATGACGGTAGTACTCATGACTTTATTTCAGCAAAATTGGTAAAGGAATTGAAATTACAGACTGTACCTACGCATTATCGCATAAAAGCTGCATTATTAGGCACTAGGTATAATGGTACACAGGCAATACAAGATTTAGAGATTCAAATTGGTTCATACACTGAAAGAAGAAATTTCTTAGTTGTTCCATTACAGTCGAGTGACATTATTTTAGGAATGCCTTGGTGACACCAGCATAATCCAGATATAGATTATTCCACACACACAATGAATATTAATTTTCAAGGAAAATCTATTACATTATATGGTACGCATGCATCTAATGTTTTTCCACTGCTTTCGCATACTCAAGCAAAACGTGCATTACGCAAGAGTAGTAAATCATATCTCATTTGGGTGAATGAATTGCACGCAAAGGAAAATCATATGCACCCTAGGCATAAGGAATTTCTTGCATATTTTAAGGACTGTTTTGCAGAAGACCTACCACCAGGTTTACCTCCTTCCCGTCCAGAAGACCATAAGATTGATTTAATCCCTGGCACACAACCACCTTGCAAAGCACCATATAGGCACAATCAAATAGAGCAAAAAGAAATCCAGAGTCAAGTTGAAGAATTACTAAATAGAGGTTTGATTTGACCTAGCAGTTCTCCATTCGGTGCACCTGTACTCTTAGTCAAGAAAAAGAATAATACCTATCGTATGTGTATTGACTACCGAGCTTTAAATAAGATCACTGTAAAGAATAGGTATCCTATTCCTAGAGTTGATGACCTTATGGACAAACTGCAAGGATCTTCTATATTTAGTAAAATTGACCTTAAGTCTGGATATCATCAGGTGAGGCTAGATAAATCTAACATATTTAAGACTGCATTTAGAACATAGTTTGGCCATTACGAATTCTTAGTTATGCCATTCGGATTGACTAATGCACCTGCTACCTTCAGTAGAATGATGAACCGTATCTTTTTAAAATATCAGTATTGTGTGATTGTTTTCTTTGATGTGGTGCGCAGATCGGACGCAGGTAGCTCACGTAGTGAATTCCCAAAGGTCCCCAAGAAAAAAGCCCAATTACAAAAATATGACAAGCTTTTAGCTTTTTGAGTTTGCTTTCTACCAAAAATAGGAAAATAAAGCTAATGGACGGTGCCCAAAGAGTCTGGCACGCCCAATCTCAATGTCCAAATAAAAATAACATATCCAGGCGCATAAGCGCATACAAAATAATAATAAATAGTCGATGTCTCTATAGACATAATCAAAATATAGGCGTGGCGCCTATCAAAATATAGTCCAAAGATCAGAAAACTCGCTAGACTCCAATGCTTTCCTCCGCCACTGCTGCTATCTCTACACATCAACTGAAGCATTCACAATTGTTAGTAAAATAACACAATTAAACCGACAAAAGTGAATACCTAGCAGTCTTCAGCTACATAAATAAATCAACTGGTTAGAAATAAATCCTAACCTTAATTTATTACGAGTGCGCACTCTAAACTCATAAACGTTTATTAATTTAATATGCATTTTGCGGAATCACCCGCTATGGAATCACCCATGTACACACTAAATTAATGAAACGCCCGAAAAGGACAGGCGTCCCCATCAACTTCTCGCACAAAGAATCCTCTTTGCGTATGAGCCCCGGTCATCTAAGTTTACGGAATCCACCGTAAAACCTCACGGAATCCACCGTGGAATATGCCTCCTGGCATCATGATGATATTTTGGTGTTTAGTCAAAATGAGAAAGAGCATTATGAGCATTTGTCATTAGTTTTTCAATTATTGAAAGAAAATCAATTGTTTGCAAATCTTGAAAAGAGTGAATTATTTAAGACAGAAATTGAGTATTTAGGTCATATTGTATCATCTGAAGGAATTCAAGTTGATCCTAAGAAAATTGATACAATATTGGATTGGCCTGTTCCTAAAAATGTGCATGAGTTACGCTCATTCCTTGGTCTTGCTAGTTTCTATAGGAAGTTTGTATGTAATTTCTCATTACTTGCTTTACCATTAACCAAACTTCTCAAGAAAGGAATTGTTTATCAATGGACCGAAAATCAGCAGAAATCCTTTGACTTACTAAAACATGCATTAACCAATGCCCCTGTTCTACAGTTGCCTGACTTTAATAGACCATTCTTTCTAGTTGTGACTGATGCTAGCGGATCAGGAATAGGAGCCGTACTAATGCAAGACAATCATCCAATAGCATATTCTAGTTGTAAGCTGAAACCCTCTGAGCTGAAATATTCCACATATGACAAAGAACTATTAGTAGTTGTACAAGCATTAAGACAGTGGAAACACTACTTGATGGGTTCAGAATTCATGATAAAGACCGACCAGCAAAGCATTAGACATTTACTTAGCCAACCCCAAATCTCTGACCGTCATATCAAATGGGCTTCCTTTATTCAAAGTTTTCATCCTATCATTCAATACCAACCTGGAAAAGAAAATGTAGTTGTTGATGCATTAAGTAGAAGACCTGCAATTCATAATATTTCTGTCATATCTTTTGATTCTTTGATTGCTATGAAAGATACATATCACCAGGATATTACTTTTCATTCTGATTGGAATAAATTAGTTCAAAATAATTTCATTCCTATTGATTCATTGTCATATAATGATGGATTTATGTTTTATGAAAAGAGACTGTGTGTTACTATTCCATTCCGATCTTTTGTTTTGAATGAAATTCATTGTCCCCCATATCAAGGTCATAGAGGTATCATATCTACATTACGTATGTTAACTGAAGATTTTTATTGGCCGCATATGGATGCAGATGTATCTAATTTCGTTTCTGAATGTTTGATTTGTCAAAGAGTTAAAAGACGTCATGGTAAACAGTATGGATTACTAATGCCTTTGTCTATTCCATCTAAACCTTGGGAACACATTTCTATGGATTTCATTACTGGTTTACCAAATACTAAATCTAACCATGATATGATTTGGACAGTTGTAGATAGATTTAGTAAGCAAGCATATTTCATTCCATGTAAGAAAAATTTAACAGCATCACAAGCAGTACAGTTATTTTTGAAAACTGTTTTTACTAACCATGGATTGCCAAAAGTGATTATTTCAGATCGTGATTCTAGATTTTGTAACAATTTTTGGATTACCCTATTTGCTAATCTAGGCACAAAGATTGATTTCTCATCTGCATTTCATCCAGAAACAAATGGACAAATAGAAGCCACGAATAGCACCATTCTAGATCTTTTACGTCCATATACTATCTCTAAACCTCAGACATGGGACACTCATTTGCATTTATTACAGTTTGCATATAACAATACACCGCACACATCTACAAAGAAAGCACCGTTTGAAGTCATTTATGGATATAAATTATCTACACTTGTTGCATCTTTGTCTAATAGAATTCAGAGTACTGATGATATTGCTAGTATGCATAACAGTATATTTGATGAGGTTAAGGATATGATTGCTAAAGCCCAGCAATCATATACCAAACAAGCCAACAAGAAAAGACAAGCCATGAATTTCAAAGTTGATGATTATGTTTGGCTGAGAATAGAAAAACATAGACTGCAAAGTGTAGATAGACATCCAGTTGTCAAATTAGCTCCCAGATTCTATGGACCATTTAGAATCATTCATAAGATTAATGATAATGCATTCAAGTTAGAATTACCATCTCATTGGAAAATTCACAATACATTTCACATTAGTTTATTGAGACCATTTAGAGGTCAATTACCTGTCCACCCTGTTTATGAAAACCCACCTTTATTAGAGGAAGAGACTGAAATACTTGAACCAGAAGCTATCATAGACACTGACTATATGACCACTAGAACTGGCCGAAGGTATTCTACATATCTAGTAAAATTTAAGAACCATCCTCTAGAGGAAGCACAATGGATGCACGCTAGAGACTTAAATGCTTTCCCCACTCTGTTAGCTCCACATTGAGCTAATAGCAATTGAGGTCAATTGCTATCCCACCCCGGGGGTATGATGCCAGGAGGCATATTCCACGGTGGATTTCATGCCACGGTGGATTCCGTGAGGTTTTACGGTGGATTCCGTAAACTTTGATGACCGGGGCTCATACACAAAGTGGATTCTTTGTGCGAGAAGTTGATGGGGATGCCTGTCCTTTTCGGGCGTTTCATTAATTTAGTGTGTACATGGGTGATTCCATAGCGGGTGATTCCGCAAAATGCATATTAAATTAATAAACGTTTATGAGTTTAGAGTGTGCACTCGTAATAAATTAAGGTTAGGATTTATTTCTAACCAGTTGATTTATTTATGTAGCTGAAGACTGCTAGGTATTCACTTTTGTCGGTTTAATTATATTATTTTACTAACAATTGTGAATGCTTCAGTTGATGTGTAGAGATAGCAGTAGTGGCGGAGGAAAGCATTGGAGTCTAGCGAGTATTCGACCTATGGATTATATTTTGATAGGCGCCACGCCTATATTTTGTCATGTCTATTGAGGCATTGATTATTGATTATTATTTTGTATGCGCCTATGCGCACGGATATGTTATTTCAATTTGGGACATTGTGTTGGGCGTGCCAGACTTCATGGGCACCGTCCATTAGCTTTATTTCCTATTTTTGTAGAAAGCAAACTCAAAAGCTAAAAGCTTGTCATATTTTTGTAAATTGGGCTATTATTGAGCATGAAGATGGAAATATACATAAAATATATGCTTTGTGAAGCGCTCACACAAGGCATGGGGGGAGATTGAACCCAATTGGTCTCTTGCTCTTGTCGTTCATGCTTTTTACATTGTTTTTTGTGCAAAAAGGTAGAGTTCATTGTTCTTGGGGACCTTCCGGGATTCACTACGTGAGCATACAACGTCCGATCTGCGCACCAGTGGTATCAGAGCGGAGCTAAGATCAAGATCTTCCAATCGCTACCCATCTCGTGCGAAGGCGGAGCTCCTGGAACGATCGGGCTCTACGGTCAATCTCGTCGCGAACCGTCGATACAGGCAGACTTCTGGCGATTAAGAACCCTTGTTTCTACTCTCAGATCGCGAAGGACCAGGCTGTACAGGCGGAGGACCACTCCATCATCTCCATAAACAAGTCGTGGAAATACAGTAAGAAGCTCATATCTATCTTCTTCAAAAGCTTAGTCATAAAGCTTAAAAGCTTAAGGAAATTCAACAAGCTTCAAAAAAAATCCTCATCGAGGTATCTGAGGCTGTTCGAAAAATCCGCGACGTCAGCAAACGGCTGCCCACATCCTCCACGATCTGCGCAGATTTACAAAATTACCCCCCCCTTCCATAAGCTTAAGCTATTAAGCTTAAGACATTAAGCTTAATCAAGTCTTACAAAGCAAGCAAATCACCAAAGTCCAGGTCCTGCACTTCCAAAATCAAGTCCTGCAAGTCGACTGTAATCAAGTCCTGCAAGTTCACCAAGTCGGCTAAGTCTGCAACTCTGCAAGTCAGACTAGTCAACTGGAGTCAGAACTGACTAGTGCTCAAAACTCCTAGAAGGGTTGTTCCTGCGCAGAAACTCTGAACTGCAAAGTTGTTCATGGCAAAGTATTCTACCCATACGCAGGTCCGCTGAAGTATTCTCAGCATACGAAGAAGGAAATATCGCAAATTTTCTGAAGATTGAGAAAGAAATACCCAAAAACACATAGCCTTGTAACCCCGAATTTGAGCTACGCTCATCCCGCTAACCTGATTTTGTGATGCCAGGAGGCATATTCCACGGTGGATTCCGTGAGGTTTTACGGTGGATTCCGTAAACTTAGATGACCGGGGCTCATACGCAAAGAGGATTCTTTGTGCGAGAAGTTGATGGGGACGCCTGTCCTTTTCGGGCGTTTCATTAATTTAGTGTGTACATGGGTGATTCCATAGCGGGTGATTCCGCAAAATGCATATTAAATTAATAAACGTTTATGAGTTTAGAGTGCGCACTCGTAATAAATTAAGGTTAGGATTTATTTCTAACCAGTTGATTTATTTATGTAGCTGAAGACTGCTAGGTATTCACTTTTGTCGGTTTAATTGTGTTATTTTACTAACGATTGTGAATGCTTCAGTTGATGTGTAGAGATAGCAGGAGTGGCGGAGGAAAGCATTGGAGTCTAGCGGGTTTCCGACCTTTGGATATATTTTGATAGGCGCCACGCCTATATTTTGATTATGTCTATAGAGACATCGACTATTTATTATTATTTTGTATGCGCTTATGCGCCTGGATATGTTATTTTTATTTGGACATTGAGATTGGGCGTGCCAGACTCTTTGGGCACCGTCCATTAGCTTTATTTTCCTATTTTTGGTAGAAAGCAAACTCAAAAGCTAAAAGCTTGTATATTTTTGTAATTGGGCTATTTTTGAGCAAAAAGATTGAAAATATATATTAAATACATGCTTTGTGAAGCGCTCACACAAGGCATGGGGGAGATTCAACCCAATTTGTCTCTTGTCTCATGTCGTGCTTGTTTTTACATTGGTCTTTGTGCTAAAAAGTAGAGTGCTTTGTTCTTGGGGACCTTTGGGAATTCACTACGTGAGCTACCTGCGTCCGATCTGCGCACCAGTGGTATCAGAGCGGAGCAGAGATCAAGGGCTTCCAATCGCTACCAATCTCGGGCGAAGGCGGAGCTCCAGGAACAAACGGGCTCTACAGTCAATCTCGTCGCGAACCGTCGATACAGGCAGACTTCTGGCGATCAAGAACCCCTGTTTCCACTCTCAGATCGCGAAGGACCACTCTCTGTCGGCGGAGGACCACTCCCTCAACTCCATGAACAAGTCGTGATCAACCAGTGAGAAATTTCTTATCTATTTCATCAAAAAGCTTAGTTTTAAGCTTAAGAAGCTTATTAGCTTCATAATCTTCAAATCGTGATCAACAAGAGAAGCTCCGAAATTTTCGGCGGAATCAAAAACGGCCCCCCCCCCCCCCACGATCAGAAAAACGGCGGCCTTCTTCTTATTATTAAGCTTTAAGCTTAACTAATTAAGCTTAAATCCTACTCTACTCTGCAAGTTCTACTGGGCAGACAAGTCTGTAAACTCTCGGTCACGCACTCCAGAAGACAAGTTTCGCAAGTCGACACTAATCAAGTACTGCAAGTCCTGCAAGTCAGCTAAGTTCAACAAGTTCACAACCCTGCAAGTCTGTTAAGTCTGCAACTCTGCAAGTCAGACTAAATCAGAACTGACTAACGCTTAAAACTCCTAGAAGACTTGTTCGTTTGCAAAAACTCAGAACTGGAAAGTTGTTCGCAGCAAGCTGTTTTACCTATCTGCAAGTTCGTTGAAGTACTTTCAGCAAACAGAGACAGAAATATTTCAGAATTTCTGAAAATTGAAGAAGAAAATACCCAAAAATACATAGCCTTGTAACCCCAAATTTGAGCTACGCTCATCCCGCTAACTGATTTTGAGTGAGAAAGGTTTGTTGAGTTTTACAGGATGACTACCCCACATATGGATGATCCTATGGCTGAAGACGACCTACCCGAGCCTACCATGGAGCAAAAGCTGGATCTTATCATGTTGCAATTGGACGAAGAGCGAAGAGCTAGGCAAGCCTTGCAAGCGCAATTGACAAAGCTACAAGGAGCGTCCACTGATAAAGAAGAACCTCAAGCTGAAGATTTGATACGCCGTACCATCGACGCCACTCTTGAAGCACAAACCATTCGCAAGGAATCCAAGATAAGTAAACGAAGTTTCAAGTTTCGCACTTTCAATGGCATAAGAGAGGGAAAGACTGTTTTATCATTCATTAGCCAGTTTGATGACTATTTCCATGAGGAAACTTATCCTGAGAAAGATAAAATCAAGTGTGTTACTAATCATCTGATAGATAGAGCATCACTTTGGTGGACTGTCGTCCGCAAGAGCATAGAATGTCCTGCTACATGGGAAGATTTCAAGAAGAAGTTCATGCAAAATTTTCTTCCACCGCAATTTCATGAGAAGGCAATCAAGCAATGGGATTTACTTCAACAACGCGACCGTGAGCCTATTCCACAGTATACAGAGCATTTTTGGAATGCACTTCTACAGCTACGCATGCTTGAAGACGTACCAGAGACGACCCATAAGCGGAAGTACATGTCTGGACTTCTTGGACATTACTACGCTGAGGTGAATATGTTCAAGCCTGCTACCCTTGAAGATGCCATCTCTTTAGCTCACGACACTGAAGATAAGTTACGTGGAAGAGATCGACGACCACAGCCATTCCAAGCAAACGGTAATTATGGATCTAAAAAATTCAATTCAAATTTCAGAAGGTTTAATCCAGGTCGTTTTTCATCACCATCTTTCCGCAAGAATTGGCCTAAACCACCCACATTACCATCCACTATCAATCCAAATCCTAAGCCTATCCAACAAGCAAATCCAAATATACCCAGACTTCCAGCCATTGCAAATAATGTGACCAAAGCCAAGCCTATCGTATGCTACAAGTGTCACCAGCCAGGCCATCTCGCAGCAAATTGTCATTCAAAGAAGCCATCAGCACATATCAAATACCTTGGAGCTATGGACGAGGAAGAGCATGAGGATATGCCGGATTTCACTGAAGAAGAAGATGATCCTACTACTACTTCCGACACTTTACCAGGTATGCCTACTTTACATTCATTGTTGACTATGAAATGTATGGTGCATGGAAAAGAAAGAATTATATTGCATGATGACGGTAGTACGCATGACTTTATTTCAGCAAAATTGGTAAAGGAATTGAAATTGCATACTGTACCTACACACTATCGCATAAAGGCTGCATTTTTAGGCACTAGGTACAATGGCACACAAGAAGTTCAAAATTTAGAAATTCAAATTGGTCCATATATTGAAAGAAGAAATTTCTTAGTTGTCCCATTACAATCTAGCGACATTATTCTAGGAATGCCATGGAGACACCAACATAATCCCAATATAGATTATTCCACACACACAATGAATATTAATTTTCAAGGAAAATCTATTACATTATTTGGTATGCATGCATCTCATATGTTTCCACTGCTTTCGCATACTCAAGCAAAACGTGCACTACGCAAGAATACTAAATCATATCTCATTTGGGTGAATGAATTACACGCAAAAGAAACTTATATGCACCCTAGACATAAGGAATTTCTTGCATATTTTAAGGACTGTTTTGCAGAAGACCTACCACCAGGTTTACCTCCATCACGACCAGAAGACCATAAGATTGACCTAATACCTGGCACACAACCACCTTGCAAAGCCCCATATAGGCACAATCAAATAGAGCAAAAAGAAATCCAGACTCAAGTAGAAGAATTACTAAATAGAGGCTTAATTCGACCTAGCAGTTCCCCATTCGGTGCACCTGTGCTCTTAGTCAAGAAAAAGAATAATACTTATCGGATGTGTATTGACTACCGAGCATTAAACAAGATCACTGTAAAGAATAGGTATCCTATACCTAGAGTTGATGACCTTATGGACAAACTGCAAGGATCTTCTATATTTAGTAAAATTGACCTTAAATCTGGATATCATCAGGTGAGACTAGATAGATCTGACATATTTAAGACTGCATTCAGGACACAGTTTGGCCATTACGAATTCTTAGTTATGCCATTCGGATTAACTAATGCACCTGCTACTTTCAGTAGAATGATGAACCGTATTTTTCTAAAATATCAGTATTGTGTGATTGTTTTCTTTGATGATATTTTAGTATTCAGTCAAAGTGAAAAAGAGCATTATGAGCATTTATCATTAGTTTTTCAATTACTGAAAGAAAATCAATTGTTTGCAAATCCTGACAAGAGTGAATTCTTTAAGACAGAAATAGAATATCTAGGTCATATTGTATCAGAAGAAGGAATAAAAGTTGATCCTAAGAAAATTGACGCAATATTGCATTGGCCTATTCCTAAAAATGTACATGAATTACGCTCATTCCTTGGTCTTGCTAGTTTCTATAGGAAGTTTGTACGTAATTTCTCATTACTTGCTTTACCATTGACCAAACTTCTTAAGAAAGGTATTGTTTATCAATGGACTGAAAACCAGCAGAAATCCTTTGATTTACTTAAACGTGCATTGACCAATGCCCCTGTCCTACAATTGCCTGACTTTAATAGACCATTCTTTCTAGTTGTGACCGATGCTAGCGGATCAGGAATAGGAGCCGTGCTAATGCAAGACAACCATCCAGTAGCATATTCTAGTTCTAAGCTGAAACCCTCTGAGCTTAAATATTCCACTTATGACAAGGAACTCTTAGCAGTTGTCCAAGCATTGAAACAATGGAAGCATTATTTAATGGGTTCAGAATTCATGATAAAGACTGACCAGCAAAGCATTAGACATCTACTTAGCCAACCCCAAATTTCTGACCGCCATATCAAATGGGCTTCATTCATTCAAAGTTTCCATCCTATCATTCAATACCAACCTGGAAAAGAAAATGTAGTTGCCGATGCATTAAGTAGAAGACCTGCAATTCATAACATTTCTATCATATCTTTTGATTCTTTGATTGCTATGAAAGACACATATCACCAGGATATTACTTTTCATTCTGATTGGCAAAAATTAGTTCAAAATAATTTCATTCCTGTTGATTCATTGTCATATAATGATGGATTCATGTTCTTTGAAAAGAGACTATGTGTTACTATTCCATTCCGATCTTTTATCTTGAATGAAATTCATTGTCCCCCATATCAAGGTCATAGAGGTATCATTTCTACATTACGCATGTTAACTGAAGATTTTTATTGGCCGCATATGGATGCAGATGTGTCTAATTTTGTTTCTGAATGTCTGATTTGTCAAAGAATAAAAAGACATCATGGTAAACAGTATGGGTTATTAATGCCTTTATCTATTCCATCTAAACCTTGGGAACATATATCTATGGATTTCATTACTGGCTTACCAAATACTAAATCTAACCATGACATGATTTGGACAATTGTAGATAGATTTAGTAAGCAAGCATATTTCATTGCATGTAAGAAAACTTTAACAGCATCACAAGCAGCACAATTATTTTTGAAAACTGTTTTTACTAACCATGGATTGCCGAAAGTGATTATTTCAGATAGAGATTCTAGATTTTGTAATAATTTTTGGATTACACTGTTTGCAAATCTAGGCACAAAGATTGATTTCTCATCTGCATTTCATCCAGAAACAAATGGACAAACAGAAGCCACAAATAGCACTATTTTAGATCTTTTACGTGCATACACTATCTCTAAACCTCAGACATGGGATACTCATTTACATTTATTACAGTTTGCATATAATAATACACCGCACACATCTACAAAGAAAGCACCTTTTGAAGTTATTTATGGATATAGATTATCTACACCTGTTGCATCTTTGTCTAATAGAATACAAAGTGCCGATGATATTGCTGTTATGCATAACACTATTTTTGATGAGGTAAAGGATATGATTGCTAAAGCCCAACAATCATATACCAAACAAGCCAACAAGAAAAGACAAGCCATGAATTTCCAAATTGATGATTATGTTTGGCTTAGAATAGAAAAGCGTAGACTGCAAAGTGTAGATAGACATCCAGTTGTCAAATTAGCCCCTAGATTCTACGGACCATTTAGAATCATTCATAAGATTAATGACAATGCATTCAAGTTAGACCTGCCATCTCATTGGAAAATTCATAATACATTTCATATTAGTTTATTGAGACCATTTAGAGGACAATTACCTATCTACCCTGTATATGAAAACCCACCTTTACTAGAGGAAGAGACTGAAATCCTTGAACCAGAAGCCATCATAGATACTGACTACATGACCACTAGAACTGGCCGAAGGTATTCTAGATATCTAGTGAAATTTAAGAACCATCCTGTAGAGGAAGCACAATGGATGCACGCTAGAGACCTAAATGCTTTCCCCACTCTGTTAGCTCCACATTGAGCTAATAGCAATTGAGGTCAATTGCTATCCCATCCCGGGGGTATGATGCCAGGAGGCATATTCCACGGTGGATTCCGTGAGGTTTTACGGTGGATTCCGTAAACTTAGATGACCGGGGCTCATACGCAAAGAGGATTCTTTGTGCGAGAAGTTGATGGGGACGCCTGTCCTTTTCGGGCGTTTCATTAATTTAGTGTGTACATGGGTGATTCCATAGCGGGTGATTCCGCAAAATGCATATTAAATTAATAAACGTTTATGAGTTTAGAGTGCGCACTCGTAATAAATTAAGGTTAGGATTTATTTCTAACCAGTTGATTTATTTATGTAGCTGAAGACTGCTAGGTATTCACTTTTGTCGGTTTAATTGTGTTATTTTACTAACGATTGTGAATGCTTCAGTTGATGTGTAGAGATAGCAGGAGTGGCGGAGGAAAGCATTGGAGTCTAGCGGGTTTCCGACCTTTGGATATATTTTGATAGGCGCCACGCCTATATTTTGATTATGTCTATAGAGACATCGACTATTTATTATTATTTTGTATGCGCTTATGCGCCTGGATATGTTATTTTTATTTGGACATTGAGATTGGGCGTGCCAGACTCTTTGGGCACCGTCCATTAGCTTTATTTTCCTATTTTTGGTAGAAAGCAAACTCAAAAGCTAAAAGCTTGTATATTTTTGTAATTGGGCTATTTTTGAGCAAAAAGATTGAAAATATATATTAAATACATGCTTTGTGAAGCGCTCACACAAGGCATGGGGGAGATTCAACCCAATTTGTCTCTTGTCTCATGTCGTGCTTGTTTTTACATTGGTCTTTGTGCTAAAAAGTAGAGTGCTTTGTTCTTGGGGACCTTTGGGAATTCACTACGTGAGCTACCTGCGTCCGATCTGCGCACCATTTTGAGTGAGAAAGGTCTTTTGAGTTTTACAGGATGACGGAACCACATATGGACGATCCTATGGCTGAAGACGACCTACCTGAGCCTACCATGGAACAAAAGCTGGATCTAATCATGCTGCAATTGGAAGAAGAACGAAGGGCTAGGCAAGCATTGCAAGCGCAATTGACAAAATTACAAAGAGCGTCTACCGACAAAGAAGAACCTCAAGCTGAAGATTTGATTCGACGTACCATCGACGCCACTCTTGAAGCTCAAACCATTCGCAAGGAATCAAAGATAAGTAAACGAAGTTTCAAATTTCGCACTTTCAATGGCATACGAGAAGGAAAGACTGTTTTATCATTCATTAGTCAGTTTGATGACTATTTCCATGAGGAAACCTATCCAAAAAAAGATAAAATCAAGTGTGTTACTAATCATTTGGTAGACAGAGCATCACTTTGGTGGACTGTAGTACGCAAGAGCATAGAATATCCTGCTACTTGGGAAGATTTCAAGAAGAAGTTCATGCAGAATTTCTTACCACCGCAATTTCATGAGAAGGCTATCAAGCAATGGGATCTACTCCAACAACGGGATCGTGAGCCTATACCACAGTATACAGAGCGTTTTTGGAATGCACTCCTACAGCTACGCATACTTGCAGACGTACCAGAGACGACACATAAGCGGAAGTATATGTCTGGACTTCTTGGACATTACTACGCTGAAGTGAACATGTTCAAGCCTGCTACCCTTGAAGACGCCATCTCACTAGCTCACGACACTGAAGATAAGTTACGCGGTAGAGACAGACAACCACAGCAATTCCAAGCCAATGGTAATTATGGATCTAAACAATTCAATTCCAATTTTAGAAAATTTAATCCAGGTCGTTTCTCTTCACCATCTTTCCTCAAGAATTGGGCTAAACCACCTGCATTACCATCCAATGTCAATCCAAATCCTAAGCCTATTCCACAAGCAAATCCAAATGTACCCAGACTTCCAGCCATTGCAAATAATGTAACCAAAGCCAAGCCAATAGTATGCTATAAATGTCACCAGCCTGGATATCTCGCAGCAAATTGTCATTCAAAGAAGCCACCAGCACATATCAATTATCTTGGAGCCATGGATGAAGACGAGCATGAGGATATGCCTGATTTCACTGAAGATGAGGACGACACTACTACTATTTCCGACACTTTGCCAGGTATGCCTACTCCACATTCATTATTGACTATGAAATGTTTGGTGCATGGAAAGGAAAAGACTATCTTGCATGATGACGGTAGTACTCATGACTTTATTTCAGCAAAATTGGTAAAGGAATTGAAATTACAGACTGTACCTACGCATTATCGCATAAAAGCTGCATTTTTAGCACTAGGTATACTGGTACACAGGCAGTACAAGATTTAGAGATTCAAATTGGTTCATACACTGAAAGAAGAAATTTCTTAGTTGTTCCATGATAGTCGAGTGACATTATTTTAGGAATGCCTTGGCGACACCAGCATAATCCAGATATAGATTATTCCACACACACAATGAATATTAATTTTCAAGGAAAATCTATTACATTATATGGTATGCATGCATCTAATGTTTTTCCACTGCTTTCGTATACTCAAGCAAAACGTGCATTATGCAAGAGTAGTAAATCATATCTCATTTGGGTGAATGAATTGCACGCAAAGGAAAATCATATGCACCCTAGGCATAAGGAATTTCTTGCATATTTTAAGGACTGTTTTGCAGAAGACCTACCACCAGGTTTACCTCCTTCCTGTCCAGAAGACCATAAGATTGATTTAATCCCTGGCACACAACCACCTTGCAAAGCACCATATAGGCACAATCAAATAGAGCAAAAAGAAATCCAGAGTCAAGTTGAAGAATTACTAAATAGAGGTTTGATTCGACCTAGCAGTTCTCCATTCGGTGCACCTGTACTCTTAGTCAAGAAAAAGAATAATACCTATCGTATGTGTATTGACTACCGAGCTTTAAATAAGATCACTGTAAAGAATAGGTATCCTATTCCTAGAGTTGATGACCTTATGGACAAACTGCAAGGATCTTCTATATTTAGTAAAATTGACCTTAAGTCTGGATACTATCAGATGAGGCTAGATAAATCTGACATATTTAAGACTGCATTTAGAACACAGTTTGGCCATTACGAATTCTTAGTTATGCCATTCGGATTGACTAATGCACTTGCTACCTTCAGTAGAATGATGAACCGTATCTTTTTAAAATATCAGTATTGTGTGATTGTTTTCTTTGATGATATTTTGGTGTTTAGTCAAAATGAGAAAGAGCATTATGAGCATTTGTCATTAGTTTTTCAATTATTGAAAAAAAATCAATTGTTTGCAAATCCTGAAAAGAGTGAATTCTTTAAGACAGAAATTGAGTATTTAGGTCATATTGTATCATCTGAAGGAATTCAAGTTGATCCTAAGAAAATTGATGCAATATTGGATTGGCCTGTTCCTAAAAATATGCATGAGTTACGCTCATTCCTTGGTCTTGCTAGTTTCTATAGGAAGTTTGTACGTAATTTCTCATTACTTGCTTTACCATTAACCAAACTTCTCAAGAAAGGAATTGTTTATCAATGGACCGAAAATCAGCAGAAATCCTTTGACTTACTGAAACATGCATTAACCAATGCCCCTGTTCTACAGTTGCCTGACTTTAATAGACCATTCTTTCTAGTTGTGACTGATGCTAGCGGATCAGGAATAGGAGCCGTACTAATGCAAGACAATCATCCAATAGCATATTCTAGTTGTAAGCTGAAACCCTCTGAGCTGAAATATTCCACATATAACAAAGAACTATTAGTAGTTGTACAAGCATTAAGACAGTGGAAACACTACTTAATGGGTTCAGAATTCATGATAAAGGCCGACCAGCAAAGCATTAGACATTTACTTAGCCAACCCCAAATCTCTGACCGTCATATCAAATGGGCTTCCTTTATTCAAAGTTTTCATCCTATCATTCAATACCAACCTGGAAAAGAAAATGTAGTTGCTGATGCATTGAGTAGAAGACCTGCAATTCATAATATTTCTGTCATATCTTTTGATTCTTTGATTGCTATGAAAGATACATATCACCAGGATATTACTTTTCATTCTGATTGGAATAAATTAGTTCAAAATAATTTCATTCCTATTGATTCATTGTCATATAATGATGGATTTATGTTTTATAAAAAGAGACTGTGTGTTACTATTCCATTCCGATCTTTTGTTTTGAATGAAATTCATTGTCCCCCATATCAAGGTCATAGAGGTATCATATCTACATTACGTATGTTAACTGAAGATTTTTATTGGCCGCATATGGATGCAGATGTATCTAATTTCGTTTCTGAATGTTTGATTTGTCAAAGAGTTAAAAGACGTCATGGTAAACAGTATGGATTACTAATGCCTTTGTCTATTCCATCTAAACCTTGGGAACACATTTCTATGGATTTCATTACTGGTTTACCAAATACTAAATCTAACCATGATATGATTTGGACAGTTGTAGATAGATTTAGTAAGCAAGCATATTTCATTCCATGTAAGAAAAATTTAACAGCATCACAAGCAGTACAGTTATTTTTGAAAACTGTTTTTACTAACCATGGATTGCCAAAAGTGATTATTTCAGATCGTGATTCTAGATTTTGTAACAATTTTTGGATTACCTTGTTTGCTAATCTAGGCACAAAGATTGATTTCTCATCTGCATTTCATCCAGAAACAAATGGACAAACAGAAGCCACGAATAGCACCATTCTAGATCTTTTACGTCCATATACTATCTCTAAACCTCAGACATGGGACACTCATTTGCATTTATTACAGTTTGCATATAACAATACACCGCACACATCTACAAAGAAAGCACCGTTTGAAGTCATTTATGGATATAAATTATCTACACCTGTTGCATCTTTGTCTAATAGAATTCAGAGCGCTGATGATATTGCTAGTATGCATAACAGTATATTTGATGAGGTTAAGGATATGATTGCTAAAGCCCAGCAATCATATACCAAACAAGCCAACAAGAAAAGACAAGCCATGAATTTCAAAGTTGATGATTATGTTTGGCTGAGAATAGAAAAACATAGACTGCAAAGTGTAGATAGACATCCAGTTGTCAAATTAGCTCCCAGATTCTATGGACCATTTAGAATCATTCATAAGATTAATGATAATGCATTCAAGTTAGAATTACCATCTCATTGGAAAATTCACAATACATTTCACATTAGTTTATTGAGACCATTTAGAGGCCAATTACCTGTCCACCCTGTTTATGAAAACCCACCTTTATTAGAGGAAGAGACTGGAATACTTGAACCAGAAGCTATCATAGACACTGACTATATGACCACTAGAACTGGCCGAAGGTATTCTACATATCTAGTAAAATTTAAGAACCATCCTGTAGAGGAAGCACAATGGATGCACGCTAGAGACTTAAATGCTTTTCCCACTCTGTTAGCTCCACATTGAGCTAATAGCAATTGAGGTCAATTGCTATCCCACCCCGGGGGTATGATGCCTGGAGGCATATTCCACAGTGGATTTCGTGCCACGATGGATTCCGTAAACTTTGATGACCGGGGCTCATACACAAAGTGGATTCTTTGTGCGAGAAGTTGATGGGGATGCCTGTCCTTTTCGGGCGTTTCATTAATTTAGTGTGTACATGGGTGATTCCATAGCGGGTGATTCCGCAAAATGCATATTAAATTAATAAACGTTTATGAGTTTAGAGTGCGCACTCGTAATAAATTAAGGTTAGGATTTATTTCTAACCAGTTGATTTATTTATGTAGCTGAAGACTGCTAGGTATTCACTTTTGTCGGTTTAATTGTATTATTTTACTAACAATTGTGAATGCTTCAGTTGATGTGTAGAGATAGCAGTAGTGGCGGAGGAAAGCATTGGAGTCTAGCGAGTATTCGACCTATGGATTATATTTTGATAGGAGCCACGCCTATATTTTGTCATGTCTATTGAGGCATTGATTATTGATTATTATTTTGTATGCGCCTATGCGCACGGATATGTTATTTCAATTTGGGACATTGTGTTGGGCGTGCCAGACTTCATGGGCACCGTCCATTAGCTTTATTTCCTATTTTTGTAGAAAGCAAACTCAAAAGCTAAAAGCTTGTCATATTTTTGTAAATTGGGCTATTATTGAGCATGAAGATGGAAATATACATAAAATACATGCTTTGTGAAGCGCTCACACAAGGCATGGGGAGAGATTGAACCCAATTGGTCTCTTGCTCTTGTCGTTCATGCTTTTTACATTGTTTTTTGTGCAAAAAGGTAGAGTTCATTGTTCTTAGGGACCTTCCCGGATTCACTACGTGAGCATACAGCGTCCGATCTGCGCACCAAGCAAGATCACGAGATATCTCTTCTATCACATACCTATAGGTACAGTCACGAAATCCACTATCCATTTCAAATGAATAGACAAGGGATAAGTTGATTGTAATCCATCTCTATGTTTCACTATTGAATAGTCTGACAACTAAGACATGATTTAACAAAGTGAGCAATATCATGATACATCCCTTGCTATCTATATCTTGCCTTTATCTTCTCAAAGGTGCCCCAAACACTTATATGACTAGTCCATAGACTCTCATGAAACTCTTACATCACTTGTGTAGGTCTATCCTAAGGACTCTCAATGGAATTCCTTTATTTTTCTTTGCATGCTTCCAAAGATACCCAACTTTTAGGGAGAATCCATATATCTTTGTTTTTATCCTCTTGTACTCTTCTTTAAACCACTCTTCCATTTTTTTCAATTAGTCCCTTGCATACGAGTCTTCAAAAAATACCACTAAAGCTTTCACATAACATCTAAAGTGCTTTTTCTTTGCTTTCCAAGCTTTAGCCATCACTATACACACATGATCTACTATTGTATTTATTGTTATAGCACATTTTCCTATCAAATCGAATGTCGAACTTGCTATATTTAATGGTGTCCCTTCATTAATGAGACCTACACTTGCAATTTCAGCTCGGGGAAGTCACTATATGTATATCCTCTACATCACGTGCGTTCAAGGCCTATTTATAAATATCCTTATCTGTGAATTTTTAAAGAATAAAACATAACCCTTTTCTATTCAATCTATAGATAACCCCTTTATATTACACCCTTCTGTATGCAAAAAATGTATAAAAATGATATTTTAAAAATACCTTATTTTGAACTCACGAGATGCACACATATGTTCATGAGTAACTTACCAGAGAATTTCAGTAGTTGCAAATTTAGCCTTAGGTAGTAGTACAATCATTTTTAGTAAGAAAATCCCCCTCTTCTTTAGCATCCATCATCTCGTCTGTTTGAGGGCTATTACAATGTTGCAAAACTCTCTCTTCACTTGTGGTATGTTCATTGCCTTTGATTCGAGAATTTTATACCAAATCTAATAGCATATCTCTTCCCCTTATCATTATCCTACCAAATCGCCCACCCAATATCAATTAGGCTGGTATCCACCATGATGATTATAGGCTTCCCTTTTGAGTAATTAGGCTTCCTCAATGTAGGTGATGACTTCAATAGTCTCTTTAATTTATTCATAGCTTTGGTGTACTTTTGACCACATTGGCCTTTGTCATTTCCTCAACAACTACTATATATCATGAATCACATGTGCAAAATGAGCGATCTATATAAGGTAAAAGACACATGTTTTCAAAAACCTTTTGATATCTGAAACATAGCATAGATATATTGCATCCTATCAATACCACCTATCTTCATTAGTAGAGGCTTCTTGCCATAGGTCCAAACATATGGCCTATCATTAAGACCTCCTCAACTCCAAACATCAACTACAAGCCATGCGCACCAAAATTTCTTATGTTTATCATTAAGTCTTCCATCAAAATCTTGTGCAACTCATCAACTACAAGCCATGTGCACCAAAATTTCTTATGTTCACCTTGTTGATCGATTGTATGTCTTGAATAAACCTCAACGTATCATTCTTCTTTGGGCACAGTAAACCACCGATTTGAGTATGGGGCTGAAGATGGCTCCAATATCAGCATGCATATCTTTTCATTTAGCAACTCCATTAACATGGGCAAATAAGTCCAAGGCATTAGAATCAACCTTAAATTTCTTGATACCCATGAAATAGTAAAAATCACAATTGGAGCCATAATATTCTAGTCCACACATCCTATTTTAGTAGGCTAAAACAAAAATGGCTTCCTTTATCTACTTAATATATGCATAAAACATTCCCTTTTTGCAGGAAAAAAAAAGCCTCACAACCAATCTTTAACTTCTTCAATATTTCAGTTGTAAATGTATACCCTAACCCTTTGGATTCTTCAAGCTCAGTTGCCTTGACACTTTCTCATTCAATCCATCATTGTTAGGTGGTAGTGATAAAGCAACCATCTTAACTTTCTTATCAACCCTTCTTGTTGAGCAATTTTTGCTATGACCTCAAACATCTCCAAAGAGCATACCTAAAGCACCCTATTTTCAACCTCATTTTCTATATTTATTATTATTGAAATTTAATCCATATTATTAAAAAAACTCAGCCCATTATAGAGGTTTGAAATGCCTCATAATTAGCCAACAATCCATAAATTTCTTCGCTCTTTTTCAGCTTTCACTATGTATAATTTTTTAGCCTTGCACATGGTCTTCATATGCTTAAAAAAACCTCAACCGTTGAGTAAAACCAATGACAAATAAATCATTTCCTATTACAAAAATAGTTTTCTAAATTTCTTTGCATTTGGAGGCAAAGGTTAATCTCTTAAAGTGTCTCCATTTCTGAAATGATTCATATATATAGTGAGAAATTGGATAGCACTTTTACCATCTTTGGTTTTGACTCTAACATAAGCCAAATGATCGTTCAATACTTTTGTCTCCATACAAAGAGATATAATGTATGGCTGTCCCAAAATCGTTGGATACAAATAATTGTATTATAATGTTAAAATCGTCCAAAGATATAATGTTAAAATCATCCAAAGATATCCCAAAGAGTTATTTGTAGCCCACATCCTCCAACCATGATCTATGTTAACTGGCCATGCACTATTCTCATCCAAACTATGAACTATTACATTAATTTCTAAACCATAGTCAAGAAAATCAATGCATAGAGTCTCATACTCCCTAACCTTAACCATAGTTTTTGTTGTAGACCATTCCCAAAGTTTTCGTGTATAATGACTTCTATAAATCCCAAAGCCTCATCATTAATACGATGCATTTGCATAACTCCCATATGATGAGTATTATTACAAATAATTAAAATTTCAATCGCCATATAATTATTTCTACCCTTATCTTGCTAATTTATAACATCAATCCTCTTCAAATCAACACATGCACTTTTCTCATAATCAACCCATTTTCAGAAGAATTTAAGTCCACGGTATGAAAGCAAAAGGAAAGTTGTATCTTGATGAGCTTGATAGAATGCATACAAGACATTTTGAGATGGGAATTCCAAGCTGTGAGTACAATGATAAGTGTTGTACATGCCTAGAAGAGGGCAAAGTGACAAGTCGATTTGGAATTTGGGTAAGTGGAGGTTTACAAGTGGCTTGAGTTAGTGTAAAAGAGAAACTTGAATGACCATCTTTCGGAGCCTTTGAAAGGGCTAAAGGTAATCATATATGGGAGCGGCTATTGACATGGAAAATCTGGTGCAAAAATATATAAGCACAAGGTGCACATGATTAAGAGAAAGGGGGGAGGGGCTTATAGCTCTTGAATAATCCAGCTTCTTGATGAGATCTTAGGGCTAAATATCTTTTAGACCTTCATGCATGGTATGGGAATGAAGAGAGGAGTTTTAGGAGTGTTATGCCAAGAATAGGGCATGAGTGTTGTGGCTATTCTCCTTCAATCTTCACATGGAACTCCTTGCTTTATCACTCAAGAGCAAAGATGAATGTCCCCTATCCTTTAGGAATTATTTTTGGCTATCACATGAGGGATATGAAGCTTCTTCAAGCTGTAAATAATAGGTTATAGTAGTGAAAAGCATAGGGTACCTTGCTAGCCATAGAGTTTTTGAGCTTAATAGTGATTCCTAGGTCACTTCTTAGATGCATATCACTTCTTATAATTGGGAAATGGTTTGCCCCTGTTTGAGACTAAGTTTTAGGAGAATTCGAAATAGTATATGAGTCATTATCTAATCTTGTAATTAATAGTAATTTTAGGGATGAAGTGGTATTTTGGTACCCATATAGGGATTTGATAGGGTTCAATGATTCGTATTGCAAGATGGTAGGAGCAAACTCATGCCACATAGATGCATGAATAAAACATGAATTTTGAAGCCTATGTGAATGCTTAGAGCTTATATATAGTATGGATTTGATCTATGGCATGCTATTTTCTAAACTATTGACTCATAGGTTTTAGGTAATCATCCCATCCTAAGGCTTTGTATTGTTACTTCTTGTAATGCATGCATCGGCCTTGACTTGTTTTACACGATATCAATAAAAAGGATTTGATTAGTCTTCAATTGGTATGTTTGGGCTCTGATAGTTCATAAAATTTCTTTCTTTTAATTCTTTCTCTCCCTAATCTTTGTATCCCTTCTATCCTAAACCCTTGTGGTTAGGCCTTCAATCCTACACACTTTGACACCATATGACTTGTAAATTGGGCTCCTCTTCTACTTACATCAAAGCATTAACTGCAGCACTAAGAAACTATCTCTTCCTCATTATTGTTTCAATGATTTAATTGAAATTCATGCTTAGCAATGCCAATAACATCCCCATGTGTGAACTCCACCCTGCTGTTAAGAAACCGCTCTTCAAACACTCTTTTGAGATCTATTGTAGTTTCTATATGAGACAACAACTTATAGCCTGCCTACTTACCCTTTTCTTCCCAACCTATTTCCCATCCTACTTCCTTTCTTGTGCTACATCCTCCAATATATTTTTAGGAGTAGGCTAGAATGTAGTCGTTGACTTCTCATAACTTCTTTATGTCACCCCCTTTGATGACCCTATAGCGTCTTCATCTATTTTTCTCTGATATTTTATAATCATATCTATATTATGAACCAAGGCTAAGTACACATACAATGCGAAAGAGTCCATTTGTGAGTTTGAACCAATCATTCCATGGACATTTCTCCCTACATGAGTCGATTCATCCTTTCAAACTTTGCTCTTTTCAATTGTGCACATTGTGGGAGAGCATATTTTGGCTTTTTAGATAGCAATAACCTTTTTAGTTATCTTCTCTATTTGCAAACCAAAGGTAACAGCATGCATTGTTGCATAAGCATTTCAAGTAGCCATTTCTACTAAGAATTTTTGTACATCCCCTTTTCCAAAGTTCAAAGAAAGAGGTAAACGACTCTCTTGTGCATGGATTTTTCCATCCTTCTAAAAGATAACTTGGCTTTCTAATGCATCATGGTGTGAATCACAGTCACACCTCTCATAATACTAAGGGCTCTCACACCACATGCATCTATGCACAAAGCCCTCATGCAAAGGCTTAGAGGTTGTTATCTACCCTTCCCATCCAATTGTGCTACCTTCAAATGTAGATCATGCATTCCCTTCACCAAGTCATACATAACATCCTCTTTTTTTATCAAATTAACAACTTCAACCTTAGGAACAATCATAGATACAGCCAACTTAACTATAGTTTCACCAAACTTGCTAGAAGTAATAGGCAAGACCCTGACATGCAATCTTTTTCTTCTTCTAACAAGTGCATTTATAGTATCTTTGACATACCACCATTCAATTTTAAGCCCCCTTCTAGTAGATTGATCTTCTAATAGATCATCCATCTTTTCTCACAAAGCAAGATCTACAACCTACAAAAACATCTCAAATTTTTAGGGTTCAAGAGCTTGCTACGGTGTAATATCTAATTGCTCAAATTTTCTTTCAAACTCTCAAAGAAATTCCATAGCTATGAGTCCTTTATTCCTCGCAAAGATTGATTTATGACTTGAAAGACTAGGATTCACCTCTTGTAGTCTAGCCAATATATTTTCACATTCAATAATATGATCACAATAATAAATCTTCCGATCCCTGCTCATTCAATTCCTCATGTTTATTCTCATTTGCACACTATTTTATTTTGGCAGGTCATCCAAAAAGTGCACAAGATGAGCTATGTAGTTCCTTGACATTTTATTCATTAAATTCATCATGTGAGAAACAAAATTCATTGCAACATGCAATAGAGTATACATGTGCACTAATCCCAATGGTGTCTTCATGGTAGTAAGATACTTATCTTCAATTTCTTTGGAACTCATAATCATAACTAGAGTATAAGTCTCCAATGGATTATATTGCTCTCTGAGCAAAGTCCTATGCAAACTCATCAATAACATGACCTACTCCTACATTCTTGATGGTCACTTTATTGATTAATTACATATCCTAAATGGGTTTCAAAGTCCCATTTTTCTTGAGCACTATGAACCACATGTTAAAGTCAAAGCTGAGGAAGGCTTTGAAATCCCATCTTGAGATCTTCATTCAAGAGACCAATCAGCGTATGCAAATTAGCCTTGGGCATTGCAATTGGCCACAAGTTCCATGGTCCATATGGAATAGTAAAAATGGCCATAGGTACAATAATACTTGGATCCACATAGCTACTCTCATGTGGCTAAAACAAAAAATCCCTACTATGCCTAGACCATATCTCCTTAAAACATTGCTTCTCTATATGTAAAAGAAACTCTTACATCTAATTTTTAGCTCTTTGAGAGAATTTGTAGTAAACATGTGACAACCTTCTATGGATCTCTTAAATTTAACTGACAACAAGCCAACTCAATCATCTCCTCACTATCTAGAGGCAATAGTAATGCAATTGACTTTAGTTCTTTATCCACAATCTTATACTTTATATCCACCTTAGCTTTATCCCTTTCATTAGAGGATAGACCTTCCTACATCACAAAATCTTGTATCACCCAATACACATACGAAGAATATACACGTATCATTCTATTTTTGGGATTTTGCTTAGATTTTAGCATAGGAAAAAATTCAACCAACGTATTTGTATAAGACAAGCCATCACCATCATACATGCTAGATATATATTCATCATCTTCCAATAACTTCCAATGCATAAACCAAATTATAAGTATTTTATTCTTAAAGTATTTATTTTTTAAATCTTGGTTTAAGGTTTTTCATTATAACATTTGTTCATTTGTCTTGTCGATGTCTATCCCTCTAATCTTGAGGAATGGAAATCAATCGAGTCTATTGTTGATGTGATGCATGGCTTGATTGGAGAAGAGATGTGCAAAGGTAGAAAGAAGACAGAGCTTGCATAGAATGGAATATTCTTCTATGACCATTATTATATTGTCCCCATGCAGTGTAGCCAATGGGGATCGATATCCTTGTTGAATGCTAAAATGACTTGGTTTTTTGGTTGATTTTTGTTGTTCTTGAGGCTGAATGGTTGATTTTTGAAGGATTGTACATGATGCTTGATTGTTTTGGAAGTTTTTGAGAGTTTTTTGGATGAGGTTGATTATTTTTTGGAAGATCATGATGTTTTTTAGTAGAGATATGAGGCTCTATAATGTTCTGATAGGTTCTATTGAGGTTCTGATTGATTCTAATAGCTTCTATTTAGCTTCTACTTTGTTATGTTTATCTTCCATATGAAGCATGGAGTAATGATTGATGAAGGTTGAGGTTGTTTGAAAGTTCATTGAATGTTTTTTGATAGTTTGGAATGGTTTTAGTATGAGTTATGTGGTTTTGATGCTTTCTGTTGACCTTCTACAACCCTCTGTAGAGCTTCTATACAGCCATTATTCTTGTTCTTGTTTTGTTCTGTATGCCTCTGTAAGTGTTATGTGGAATGTATGTATGACTTTGGGAAAGTTTTCTAGCCTTGGAAAGTGGTGAATGCAAGTTCAAAAGAGCTCAAGGAAGTGGAAGAAGCAGTTGCTGATGACTCAAGAGAAGACTGGAGTGAAGTGACAGTGATGAATTGTGAAGAGTCACTATAGTGGCTTTGGTGAACTTTCATATCAGACACACCTTTTGGAAGGGGCATCCACGACCAAAGAAGGATTATTATGAGTGATTATTGATTATTGTAGTAAGGAGATGATGTATTATTGGTTGATTGATTGATTGATTGATTGATTGAGAGAGAGAGAGAGAGAGAGAGAGAGAGAGAGAGAGAGAGAGAGAGAAAGAGAGAGAGAGAGAGTGTGTGTGTGTGTGTCCATGGTTCAAAATATTAGATTTTTTTGGGTAAGTTTTTAGCCAATTTTTGATATTCTAGATATTATCTCTTGTAAAAATCTATAAAACTATAGACAACTTCTAGATTAGGATGACATGTAAAAGAAAGCATGTAGCATTCAGCCAAATTGAGAGGATTTTATGTAAAAAGAGAGATTGATGAAATCACGCAATGCACGATCGCTGTTTTTCGGCAGTGAACAACACTCCGAAGGGGGAGATGAAGAAGGAGTGATCTGGCAAAATTCAGATGTGCTAGTATTTTACCTCCCTTTCGGAGCCAATGGAAGCATCATATTGGCGATCTGAGCAGCATAGAGAAATGTATTTTTTTATACACGTTTTTGTCTATTAGAGTTATATCTTCTCATAATGCTGAAAGAAACTGGAAGTCTTTATCTCTGTTAGTATTCTTCTACATTTTGTAATTCTTTTTTTGGGTATTCTTCTACGTCTTCAATTTCTTTGAACCCCTTCTCTTCCGTCTACTCCTCTCTCTGAATCTACTTTTACCCTGTTGTCTCTTATCTTCAAGAACTTGGCTTGTGACCTTCAACCCACCATCTCCGGAGTCTAAGCTCTTGAACCCCCATACATTCTTCTCTTGCCAAACCCCTATGGTGACTTTCAACCCTATGCGCTTCGACATTGGTGAACCTGCATGAAGGTCGGTGTAAGAGAACTCCAAGATGGGTGATTCTTCAGGGGATACTCTACAACAATTGGTGTGCATACTACAACAGACTTACCAACGACAAATCCAAATGTTACAACAACAACAACAAAGGCAAGATGAAGAGAAGATTGATTCCATAGCTATCAAGGCCCTAGAGGAAGTTGGGTGGGAATTAAAACAATTTAATGGTCAAAATGTCTCTATTTTTATTTTGCCAGACTAGCCAAGCATGGCCTTCAAGAAAGAATCCATGGACTTCTTTAGCAAGATGCGGATTGGGATGCATTCAAAAAAGCCATATGCAAAGAATTCTTCTTAGAAGACTTTGGCCTAATGATGAAGAAAAGTTTCACTGATGGAGTTGAGAAACCCAACAAAGGTTTAGTTGCAATTGCGCCTTTATACCATGAGTTTGAAAATAAATTTGGACAACTTGATGCTGAAGACTAACAAAGTATGAAAGGTCAGAAGATTGAATTATTCCTTAAGACTGCAGATCCCATTCTGCAAGAGAAGCTTGCTAATCGCCTAGAAGATGCTACCTCCAAGTCAAGAGTCAAGACTGCATGGATAAATGTTACTAATGCAGTTAACATGGTTGCTCGAAGAGAGCGGATGCAACTAAGATTGGGTTCTACTTCAACTTCAACAACTTCATTGATGGAGTTTGTTTCACCTTCAAAATCCCCTATTCCTTTGACTAATCAACCAACTCTTTCTTCTTCTGTTCCTTCTAAAAATGATGTCATGGATGAGCTCATTAAAAGCATGCGTGACCTATAGATGAGCTCATTAAAAGCATGTGTGACCTTCATCTGAATCTTATAGAAATTAGTTCCAAGGTAGAGAAGTTAGATGTCAAAGTTGAAGAATGAGGACAATCATCAACTCAAAGACCCATGAGAGAAGGCTTTAAGAGGCACTGTATTTGGTGCGACAACCAACAACATGACAAGAGGGAGTGTTCTACCTTCCGTGAGGCTAAAGCATAGAAGCTCGTCTTTTGAAAAGATGAAAATTTTCATGAAGCTAAAACTGATCTTCCACTAGAGCCAAATTTTGGCAATGGTGGAATAAATAAAAGATTTGAAGATTTAGCTGTAAAGAATGCATATGCAGGAATTGATGTAGCTACCTATGGGCTGCAAATTGAGCCAACTAAATCAAGTTTGAAAGCATGTAAAGATAATGTGCAATCTAAAGTATGGATGCAGGCACTAGATCAAATGGAACGTGCTAAAGTAGCCAAAGAAGATTTGGCTAACACCAGTCAGTGCATTCGAGGAATAACTAGTTAGAAAGAACTGATAGATTCTTTTTCCGCATTTGCACATTTGGTTGACGTCAATCATAAAGAAGTCTTGATTGAAGAAAAGAGAAGAAGAGAAGATGAACCAGGGCCTTCCTCTTCTGGCCTTCCAAAACGGGTAACTAGAAGAACACCTGAACAACCAAAGCTTGTTGAAAATATAATGCCAGATCAAGAGATGGAAAATGTACCACAAACAAAGAAGACCGAAGGAAAGAAGAAAGGCAAGTAGCCAAGCTACAAATTGCAATCTGACATAGAATCTGTAACCAATCTCAAACGAGTCCTAGAAGAACGAATTCTGGGAAGCAAAATTAAATTTGCCTTAGGCGAAATTCTTGGAATTGCCAAACATGAATTCCATGATGTAATTATTAATGTAATCAAAATGAAAAGACAATATGTTGGTGATAAAGCTGAAGAAATAGTGCATGCTTTTTTGCAAGTTCTTCGAGTTTTTGTGCAAGATGAAGAGAAGTTGACTTCCCTAGGAGTTCATCTTGAAGCAGTTAAAGAATTAATTGTAGCTGAAGATAAAGAAAGCATGAATGCAAAAATTAAAGAAGTGAAAGCTGAAAATGTAATGGTCAGTTGGTCCAAACTAGTTGGGCAATCCACCTCTAAAAAAGAAGGTCGTCTACAGCACATGCATGAGGAGAAAGAGGCTCGGTTCATTCCAAGCAGTCACTACTCCCATACGCATTGGGAAAGAGAAACAATGGAGATAGTTATAAAAATTGGAGAAAAAGAAACACCATGCATTGCACTCTTAGACCATGGCTCAGAGATAAGCGTCAATGCAAGGAGTCTCTATGAAAGTGGCGGATGGCCTATAGATATTGATCCAGGTTGGCGAATGAGAGCTGTAAACAACTCTTCTAGAGAGTTATATGCTGCACGTCCTAATGTGCAGGTAACTATTGGATACATAAAATATAATATTTACTTTTTTATTCAAGAATCTTGTAGTTACCCTATCATTCTTGGGCAATCTTACATTTCTGAAGCCCGCTTGGAAACAAAAGCTCTTGATGATGGTTCTTTATATACTCAAATCCGAAGCAATGATAATGAACAAGCTGTCCCATTTCTTACTGTGTGTGTCAACCATCATTGAAACAGAGATCAACTGCATGATTATCTTATATCTCCTAATGCCCAAGAATTCAGGGGTTTTTGGGCTGCACTGCTATAAAAGGAGGCTATGGTAGTGTGTCATGTAAAAAGATTGAACCTCCTTATTCTATAGAAATCATGTCTCTAGAAAATATGTATGTATGTACAGCCAATAGTCTCTTCCAGTGATGACTAAAGCTGAAATAAAATACTTATGTCATGTAAAAAGGGAGCTGAAAACTTATGACATGATGGTTGAAAATGAAGATATTTCGGGCTTTTGGACTGATTACTATTGACACATTGGATGAAATATATGCAGCTGCTCATAGAGAAATGTAGGCTGAAAATCAATCCATAGAAGTATGTACATTGGATTTTTATCAAACAATTCAAGATTTGTTGAGTAGGAAGACATTAGTTTACTCAATAAGGCTAAAGCGCAAGTGGAGACAAAATACAAGATAGTGGATAAGAAAGTCAAGCCTATGGCAGTCCCACTGCCTCTTGAAAGTGAAGGGCTGGCTGATAGGGCAACAAATCAGCCAAGTTTTTGTGATCCTTCCAACATTGGTCAAAAGTTCACATCTAAAAGTATAAAAGAGCTCAAAATAGGTGAAAATTCTTTCCTTTTGTCGGTTGAAAACCACTCTTTTATGAAAATGCTAATGAAACATGGAAAAGCTTTTGTATTTCAGCCAAGTGAAATAGGTTGTGCAGATCCAAATATTGTGGCTCCTATAGTTATTTTTACGGTCCCACATGTGCCTTGGAACCTCAAGCCTATTCCTATTCCAAGGGCACATTTGCTCAAATTATTCGAACTTCTAAATGAGAAGATAAAAATGAAGATTTTAGAACCTTCTTCAGCACCTTACTCAAACCGATGGTTTATCGTGCCCAAGAAAAATGTATCTTTACGATTCACTCAAGATCTATAGCCTATTAATCGTGTCACAATTTGAAATGTTGGTTCGAGTCCAATTGTTGATGAATTTGCTGAAGCTTTTGTAGTTGAGAAATTTATTCTATGGGCAACCTATATTCAGGATATGGCCAGAAAGCGGAGACATTACCACAATGGAGACACCTCTTGGATTGGTCTGCATATGCACTCTACCACAAGGTGCAATAAACTCTGTATCCCATATGATGAATGCCATGCACAAAGTCTTAAGGGACTTTATTCCACAACTTACTCTTCCATTTCTTGATGATGTACCTATCAAGGGATGTGAAGTCAATGAAAAGAATGAGGAGCTTGACAAAGATGGTTGCATGACATTTGTATTCATGATTGTGACATGATTTTAACAAGGCTAGAAGAGATACATCTTACCCTTTCTCGAGCTAAGTCAATTTTTGGAGTAGAAGAAGTCCTAGTGGTCGGTCATCTATGTGGCCCCTATGGATGCAAACCTTCGCCAATCAAGATAGATGCCATCAACAAAATGCAAGAAAAATGTACAAATGTTTCAAAAGTAAGAAGATTTCTTGACGCATGCGTATTCTATCTCATATGGATACCACCTTTTGCTCATGTAGCCAAAAATCTTTACCAATTATTAAGAAAATGTCAAAGATTCTCTTGGGGTAATGTGCATACTCTCACTATGCGTAAATTAAAGAAGCTCTTTATTTCAACCCCCACTCTCAAAAGGGCTAATTATTCAAATGGTCAACCCATCATCCTTACTATGGATACAAGTCCCATCATTGGGATAGGATGGGATGTTGGCCAAGAGGATCTTGAAGGTAACAGGTATGCAATTCATTTTGGAGCAAAAGTTCTCAATGAGCATCAAAGAAGGTATGCACAAGTAAAAAGGGAATTGTGGGGAGTTGTAACAACATTAAAGTGTGATCGTGAATACTTTATAGGTGCTTTCATAGTGGTAGAAACTGATTGTCTTCCACTCTTGGGCATGATTTCCAATTTCTCTACACCCAACATTGCTATGCTAAGATGGATTGCATATATTAAATCTCTGAACCCCAAAATTAAAGCATATTGCAGGAAAGGTGAATCCAATTGTGTTGACATACTATCATGTGCAATATATGACAATGAAGAAGAGATTATGGAAGAAGATGAAGCTGAAGAATCTATACTTGTTAAATTTCATTCCATGGCTGTTGAAAATACATTTTTAGTTACTGCATATACTGGTCCAAAGCTGAAAACAACAGGGTGGTCAACTAGAAGCCAACATGCTCATTGCATTGCTAAAGTTCTAGTTCATTTCCTTGAAGAAGATTATGAGGAAGATTGGCTGAAGATCGGCCAATATTTGAGCACAATGAAGAAGAAGGAGACTTGGATTGATGAGGAGTTCAAGCATATCAAGAGGAAAGATTATGGTTTTTTTCTTAAAGAAGGACATCTATGGAAGTACACAAAGAAGAAGAAAGGAGCGCCTATCCGAGTTTTAGGTAACAAAAGATTGTAACAACAGGTAATGAAGGAATTTCATGAAAGCTTGTGGGCTGGCCATAGAGGCATATGGGGAATCTTTAGTAAAGTCAAAGAAAAATATTTGTGGCAAAACATGTATCGGGACATAGCGCATTTTGTTGAAACTTGTTATGTGTGTCAGATGTACTCTATGGTCAAGCATCGAGATGGGTTACAACCGACTTATCCCTTGACTATACATTATAGATGGGTTATTGTTCTTGTAACCATGCCTATAGGAATATGGAATATTCGGTATTTAGTGCTTGCAAGAGAGGATCTAACCAATCAAGTTGAAGGCAAAGCCTTACTATCCAAGACCACTCAAGGTGTTTGTCTTTTTTTGCTTGAAGATGTGTTTTGCAGATATGGTTGTGTGGGTAAAGTAACTGCAGATAGAGGAGAATTGGATGCTGATGAGGCACGCAACTTCTTTGCTTAATTGGGTATCAAGTTGGCTTTGACATCAGCCTACAATCCTGAAGGAAATGGAAAGAGTGAGAGAGGTCATCAATCTATTTTCAAAGCTCTAGCAAAGTCTTGTAGAGGAAAGATCAAAGAATGGCCTAAAATGCTACCTTTTGCATTATGGGCTGACCGAACTACTCACAGTTCAGTGATAGCTATATGCCAGCTACACTTATGTATGGAAAACAACCAATTATGCCAATTGAAGAATCTATTCTCACATGGAGTCTTCTACCTTGGGAGGAAGGCATCAGTAGAGAAGAGTTGCCGACTTTGTGCATATGGCAGCTAGAAAGAAGGCCTGAAGATGTTCAAATACCTATTGAGAAGCTAAATATAGCAAGACTAAAGAAAAAAAGAATATTTGATAAGTGGCATCAACTTCAGCCAAGAGAAATTCAAGAAAATGGTGTTTATCTATGACAGCAGCCTAGACAATCAATACAGTGCTTCTAAGAAGATGGTAAAGCATTGGTTTGGCTCGTATGTGGTAAAGGTCATTCATGACAATGCCACATATTCATTGGCTGAATTGGATGGGACCAACATAAAGATACCCGTGTGGCTGGAAAAAGAATGAAGCTCTTCAAACGAAGAGAAAGTTCAACATATGAGTTAGAAGACTTGAATATAATTCAAGAGCATGAAGACATAGAGAAAGAAGAAGCGACAGAAGATGAAGACATTGACATGGTAGAAGATACTTCTTCTGACACTACAAATCCATAAGACTTTGGCACATGCCAGAGGATGTGCAGGTTAGGAGGGGGTGGATGTCGTGCCACTACACGCACACCGTATAAAAAAATCTAGAGTGTGGCTTCCTTTTAGATTTAGAGAGCCAATACCACTTTAGGCATTAGTGTTAGTGTCCATGGTTCAAATATTGGTTTTTTTGGATAAGTTTTTAGCCAATTTTTGATATTCTAGATATTATCTCTTGTAAAAATCCATAAAACTATAGAAAAATTCTAGATTAGGATGACATGTAAAAGAAAGCATGTAGCTTTCAGTCAATTTGAAAGGATTTTATGTAAAAAGAGAGATTGACAAAATCGTGCAACGCATGATCGCTGTTTTTAGGCAGTGAACAGCACTCTGAAGGGGCAGATGGAGTGATCTGGCAGAATTTTAGCCAGGTGTACTGGTATTTTACCCCCCTTTTGAAGCCAATGGAAGCATCAAATTGGTGATTTGATCAGCATAGAGGATGGTATTATTTTATACACATTTTTGTCTATTAGAGTTATAATTTGAAATGTAATATCCACCATTATCACATCAAAGTTTCTTGATGCGACGACTAGTATGAAGTTCTGCAGCTTTTTGATATCACTTGAAAGATAATAAAACTTAAGATTTGTGTCGCAAGAGAAAAACAATGGTGTATCTTCAGAGGTCATCAATAAAAGTTATGAAATACCGATATTGAGATTTTGATGGAGGAAAAGGTCCACAAATGTTAGTGTGAATAAGATCAAGCAAATCTCTAGAATGAGCAGTAGTGGAAAGGGAAAAGGGTTTGCAAAAATGATTTCCAAGTGCACAATATTCACAAATACCCATATGAGGATGAGCTTTGAATTACATACCTTGAACAAGGTCACCCATTAAAGATTGACAAGCTTTGAAAAATCAGAGTGAACAAAGCGATGATGCCATATTTTGCTGTTAAGATCACTAGGAGCTGTAATAACATTTATAATATCTTCATTTAAACATAACTAAAAAATATTACCATTTTGAGGAGCAATAGCTATGGTTTGGCCATCTTTCTCAATGCAACACTTGGTATGGTCAAAATAGACAAAGAGACCAAGATCCACAAGTCTTGCAACTGAAAGAAGATTCCTTTGTAGATCTTGGACATGTAAAACTCCACACAAAATTCTTGTTGAAGAAAGAGTATCAAGATATAAATCACCTATACCTTTGACTTGCAAGAACTTGGCTTGTGACCTTCAACCCACCATCTCCGGAGTCTAAGCTCTTGAACCCCCATACATTCTTCTCTTGCCAAACCCATGTGGTGACCTTCAACCCTGCGCGCTACGACAGAGTGAAGATTTCTTATTCTTGGTGTTGTTTTATTTGTTGAGATCATATACAATATGAAAAAGATGGTTGTTGATGATACAAGATAGTTTTTCTTGCAGTAGAATCCCTATTTCATTGGTATTTATTTTTGGGCTCTATGTTTTTGGTGCGCAGCCGGGGAAAGCTGCCATCAACAAGCATTAGAAGAGGTTGAAAATGAAGGAAATGACATTGCCAAGAAAATAAGAATTCAATGGATGTTTGCAAAGTTTCTTCTACCATTGAAAAATTGGAGATTCTCATTGCCAAATCCACTTTTCACAAGAAGTTCATCCCACAATGGTGAAAACATATTACCATCATGATGCAGGCTCTATGTTGTGGACTATTTTCTATTTTTGTTGAAGCAACAGAAACGTGCATCTTGGTGGTGTGCAAAAACAGAGAGAATGGCCATCCATGGAAGATCTGGCATTCATTGAGAATTTTCCAAATATCATTAAGTGGGAGACCGTGAAGAAGCTTCACGAGTTATGGTCAGTGGAGATTCACGAAAATAAGAAAGAAAAGAGTGGGAATTTGTTCATGGATGCTCAACAGTAGGACATGTGGGATGCATCGTGCACTAACAATCTCCTGTTTGTCCAATTATTTAGCAACCCACTGGAAGTTGGTAGACAGAGTATTTTTCACAACATACGCTATCGAAACCATCAAAAGCTGGCATTACTATGATGATGGCACAACAACGATCCTCAAAAGAATGAGTTTTGATACCTTCAGAACGAAATATCTTCGTCTATGTAGTGGTTTGAAAGCTGAATTTAGAGATGTAGAAAATCAGGAAGTAGAAGAAATGTTGGCCAAAGGGACCCACAAAGACTGAAGTCCCCTCTAATTCTGTTATGTTGAGTACTGACCAACTGGTTGGAGCCAATCTCCTAATGAATGATGCAATAAAGAGGCAAGCACTAAAACGAGTCCAGAGGTATGTGAGAAGAGAGAAGGCAAAAATCAAGGCCGATAACGAGAAGCCTCCTTCGACGCCTAAAAAGTACTCTTTATAAAAGTCCCCATGGCGACTCAAGGTCCCCTTCCTAGTCAAATCTGTCCATGAAATATTGATGATGACATGCTAGCAAATGTAGTCCCATTGCCCATTTTTAAGGGAGAGTACAGAGTTTATGGTAGCATGTGTGGCTAACAATGCCATAACCCTTGAGCATTGGTTAGCAATATTTCCCGCTACTTTCAAAGGCACGACGTTTCTGTGGTATGAGAGATAAGCAGCATGAACTTTTGGCACATGGGACGACCTGAAGTTGGCTTTCTTCATGACTAAATTTAGGCATGAAAGTTTTGAAGAGCGGATATAAGAGGAGTTCATGAACCTAAGCTAGTCCTTTGGAGAAAGAGTAGAAGATTATGTCTCATGAATGGAATCCATATTGAAGAGATGGACCAACCATCATTTGGATGAAGGCATCCAGAAAAAGGGAGTTTTCCTTAGAGGCCTACAACTAGAAGTTTGAAAGTTTGTGGAATTGAGAAGACTATTAGTCAATTTGCAAGCTATAGTGGAAGGTGCAAGACTGTATGACGACGAAGTTGAAGCAAGGTTGTCAAGGGCCTCAGGAAGAGGAGTCCTACCTCCTCCCATGCCAAGAATGGTATACCCACCAAATGCAGTCCCAGGGACAGTTTCCTACCCCTACTTCTACCCCTATCCCTATATGCAAGCAGTGCTACAGTATAGTGCACCTAATCCACAGTGACCGCAAATGACAGTGCCTCAAATGGTGGTTCAACCACAACAACATTGGCCTCAAACAGTTCCTCCAATGGCGACTCAACAATAGTGGAACCCTACCAACTGGCATCAACAATCCCAAGTCTCAATAGGAGCTATGAATCAGAACCAGAAAAGAGGACCCTCTGGATCAACCCAACTAGTGTATGCAGTAATCACAGAAGCTTCCCAAAACCCTACTACAAGTACTCCAGGAGATGAAAATATGAAGGATTACCTATCCAACTCAGTCGCAAGTATCAAGAAAGAGCTTATGGATGTGATTACAGAATAGTTACAGACATTGAAGGTAAATACTGCCAATATATCCACTCTTGCAGGAGATGGGAGGGATGTGATGCGTTCTAATACATGGTGTGCAAAGTGCCATCAAGCGGGACATTTATCCACTGAATGTACTCCAAAACCAACCATTCCTAGAGCCTTCTATTCATACTCTTTTAGGAAGAACCATATAGAAGATATCTACTCTCTGAAAGAGATGCACAAAAGAAGAAAGAAAGATGAGGCTGCAAGATTCAATTTGCTAGAATCCAAAATGACAACACATGACATTGGACCAAATCCTAGGGAGTTCGGTCCTAATTTTGGTACAAGGAGATTTCCCTCTCTTAGAGTTACAGAGGATGACAGTCGTGGTGGTGGCCAGAGATCGGAAGCAAAGTGTTACAGATGTGGAGAAAAGGGTCATATCTCACCAAACTGTCCAAACCCTAGAAGGTCTATGGACTAGAAGCCCTTATGTAGTCCATGCAAGGGAGAGGGCCATACTGCACAAGTTGAGCTCCTGTGAAAGCTACTCCTGATGCCCAACAGAAGACTTAAGAATCTGAGTCCAATTTAGTGGAATTGAAAGTTGCTACAATAACGCATGTAAAGAAAGGGGAACCCATAGTTCCAAAAGAGAATGTTCCCTCTGCCAAGACTATGAAGTTCAACCTTTCTAGGGAGAAACAAAATAGTGCAGTACATAATAATATAGTATAGAGCACTACATAGCTACAGAGAGCCGCAAAGATAGTTGCAAAGGTAGGGCTAGAGGTCTGGGAGATAGAGGATATCAAAGTACCTACTCATGGAGAACAAGTGCAGAACATGCCGCTCCTAGAAGAAAAAGGGAAGATAAAAGTGAGCGTGGGCCCATTCCCCAGCCGATTGGAAAATCCTGTGGATCCTATCAAAGAATATGATTTGGTCAAAGACCTAGACACTTTTAAACAAAACTTAACATTCCGACAGTTGCTAATGTTGACTCCTAGCTATCAAAAGAAATTCAAAAGCATATAGATAAGAAGAAGAAGCCTAAGAATTGCTCCCTTTGTTTGGCAACCAAGTCCAATAGAACCCCTCAAAAACTATGAAGGAAGTAGATGTGACTAATGCCTTCCTAGATCCAAGGACCCCAAAGATTGGCGTATGGATTGAAGGATGCTTAATAACAGATACATTGATTGATGGAGGCTCATTAGTAAACATAATGATGGATGTGACAATGAAGGATCTAGACTTGCAAGGAATGTAGCCTACATAGTGGCATATTAGATTGGCAGACCAAAGGAGAATCAAACTGTTGGGCATTCTCCCATATGTGAAGACAACCCTTGTAGGATGAGATTATTGGCTGACATATCTGGTGGTCAAACCAAAATCCTATGAGACCTCATACCCTCTGTTGTTGGGAAGACCTTGACTTTTTGAAGCAAGAGCAAGAACGGATTGGTTCAAAGGAACCCTAGGCAAAGGACTCAATAAAGTGGTGTTGAAGTTATATGGATGGAAAAAAGGCAACGGATCCATGTCCATCAAATTTGTAACCAAATCCTCCAATGAAGTAATAGATTGGACATCAGGAGATGAAGAGGCCGTCATACAGATCTTTCCCAAAGAAAACAGAGGCATGGTTCCTAATAGTGGTGAACATTGTAAGCCAACTACCGAAAGAAGCAAAGTCTTTGTCCATGGGTACCTCCTGCCTGAACCCGAATTGACTTCTGAAATCACCTCTGATAGCGAGATAGAAGCATGGATGTACTATTCTCCCAGTTACATGGCAGTTGCAAAGACAGAGAGAGAGACAAAAGCATAAGCAGAAGTAGAAGACATAACAGAGGGAACCTGTTCTTCTCTTACAGAGGCCCCACAAAGGCAAAAATAGAATTTGATGAGGACGAAAGTAATAACGCAGAAGAAGATTATGAAAGCGAGCTAGAAGAGTCTATCCTAATCGCAAAAGGTAGAGATGTAGAAGAAGTTCCTAAATTTCCTAAAGCCTCAGAAGCAAAAGATCCCTTTTTGATCAACAGAATGATTATGGCACCCTTTGGATTGATTAATGAGTCACGTCATACACAAAGCCTTTATTAGAAATGGATTAAGAAGAATACGTTTTTCTTCAACAGTGGCTCTTGTCACCCAAAGTTACCCTTCCTAAGAGAAGATGATGCCGATGCACCTTGCCAACAACCCCTAGTTTGGTAGCTCAAACAAAATCTCCAACAGAATGCAAAAGGTTCTTGTTATGTGATGTTCTTGGATGCATCCTCAGAAGATAAATCTTCGAGCCAAGAAGTAACTCATTTCCAACCCAAACCCGAAACCGCAACGATACCATTTCAGCTTTCCAAAAACTAAGCCTCCATTAAAAGAGGACAATAGTTCCAATGAATTATCAGAAGAGGAGACCACCCCCTTGAAGGAGTTGGTGGATCTCTACCTAGATCTCTACCTAGAAGCAGTCCGTGGGACATTTATCAGTGAAGTGGAAGTTGAAAAGCAATTGACGTTTGTGAATGTTGACGGTACTGTGAAGGTGAAGCGACACCCACCTCCAACCTTATAGCCTTTTTTGTCCCTTTGACTTGGGTACTTTTCCTTTTTATAGCCCCTTATTTCGAGCCAGGGATCTTGAGTTATTAATTTTTGAAGAATTTTCTGCCCATTTCACATGTTTCTATGCGACTCTACCTGATGTCCGATTTGTCTGTTATTAAATTTTATGTTAAATCGGGGTCTTTTTGTGTGCATTTTGACTGTTTTTCCATATGAACCTGCTTTACTTACCTCCAAATTGAATTTTGATTGCATAGCCCATGTTCGGATTGGCCCCTTGCATGATTTTCCCTTTTTTCCCATCCTGTTCCGATCTATCAATTTTATTTTCTTATTTTTTTCGTGAGTTTTTATGATTTTTTGTTTCTCTTTTCCATGTGAATGCTCCCTAAAGCCCTTGGAATTGGGTTTTGACCAAACAAACCTATTCCACTCTCATCCCCTGCCATTTTTCCTTTTCATTGCCCTTTGTTTCGATGCACGAATTTCTCCATGTTAATTTCTAACTCCGTTTTTATTTGTGTTTTACTATTTTTTCCATGTAAATGAACCTTCTCATCTCCAGAACCGCATTCGACATTTCCCATCCTGCCCACCCTATTCATGCGGACATTTTTTGTGTTTAGTTCATTGCATTATGACCAATGGATATTTTTGTATTAAATTTTTTCCCCTGTTTGAGATATGTTTTTATGGTTTTGATCACGTGACTGGGTTTTGTCTCTATAGGAATGGCATGGTGATGTGATAGGCTTGCCCGACACATCGTTGCAGATATTTTTCCTTTTTCTTGCAGTTCACTCCGATTGATGGATTTTTTGCAATTAAATTTTGTCTATTTTTGCATCCCGAAGTTGCGCAGGTTTGCATGTGAATGCCCTCATTTCCATCTTTTGATGCACCTGTCGTGTTCATGCCATCGTCCACTATGCATTCGCTCCCCGTTCCCAGCACCGCAAATATTTTACCCCCTGCCCGTGCCCGCACGTGGGAAGAGAGGGGGGCATTTCTCTTCTCATTTTTAAAAAATTTTAACATTATATTTTAAAAAGAAACAAAAAAAAATCCCTCCCTCCAACCACCCTCCCGCGTCCCCTCACCCCCCTCTCCTTCTTCCCTTTTCTCTCTCCCTTTCTTTCTTTCTCTCTCTTTCTTTCTTTCTCACTTCCCGACCCCCCTTTCTCTCTCTCTTCCCTCCTCCTTCCCCATTTCCTACTCTCCCTGTTCTTCTTTCTCCTTCTTTCTCTCTCTCTTCCCTCCTCCTTCCCTATTTCCTACTCTCCCTGTTCTTCTTTCTCCTTCTTTCTCTCTCTCCTCATCCCCCTCCTCCTTTTTCTTCCCCCCCTCCTCCTCCTCCCCACCCTCCTTCTTCTTCTTCTTCTTCTTCTCCTCCTCCTTCTCCCTATCCTCCTCCTCCTCTCCCTCATTGCCCCACTGTCACCACTCGTGGACCCTCAATGCCCCGCCCATTGTGGCTCACGTTGCCGCCACTGGCTCCCGCCCTTGCTACGTCTAAGCCTCCCACCCCCGCCGCCATTGGGCTCCCAATGCCACCCGCCATCGCCCTCTCGCCTCCCAGTGCCCCCCCTCCTCACCCCACTGCCACCCTTACCTCCCACTCGCACCCCCACCCCATTACCCCCCCTTTACCCTCCCCCATCTCGCTTCCTAGCCCCACCCCATTACCACCCCTTTAAACCCCCCCTCCTCGCTTCCCCATAGAAACCCAACCTACCCCCCCATAAGCCCCCTTTTCCCACTCCCCCCTTCTCATCCCTACCCACCATACACTTATTCCCTCCCCCTTCCCATGCCCCCCTTTAAACCCTCTTTTTCCTCTGCAGGCCCCCTTTTTCCCTGTGTTTCCACAGCTGTCTCAGGCCTCCTGGTTGGCCCCTGATCACGCGGTTCGTGTACCCATCTTTGGTGCTGGTTCATGTGTTGGATCATCGCGTATTGGTGCGCTTGAATTTTCTACGTGTTGGTTGCTACTGTTCACACCCTCTGTATATGTCGTCGCATACGTGTGCCGTTCAAGCGCCTGTTCACGCGTGATGATGTGTGTCTTGTTTTGTTCGTGATGCAATATTGTCGTTCACATGCAATTGCTGCCGAGTACCTTGCTGTCTCGACTTTGATTATTTTATTTTCATAAATGAGAAAAACCCACACAATTCATTAGAAAATTAGTAAAATGTGCAAAAAAATCAATTAAAAAATAATTAAAATACTAAAAATGACATTAAAAATAAAAAAAATTCCAACCAATTCTTGAAAATTTAATATTAAATTCCAAAACCCAATGAGCAAATAATCAAAGTTGAAAAATATTTAAAATACAATAAGCCTTATAAATACCTAAAAATTCATAAAAATGCCAAAAATATTGTGAAAATTTCTAAAATTTTACTCAAATAATTTATTAAAATTTATTTTTAAAAAGAATTTTTCTTTGATGATAATGATCATAGCAAATTAGAAAATCATTAAAAATCCTTACTTTCATGAAAATTTACCTAAAAATGGTGGAACCAAGTAAAACAAATTCCAAAAATAATTCAAAAAATAATTTTTATATTTTTTGATTACTTTAATAAGTTGACATGATCGAAATTAATTGAAAACAATTAATTAATTTTTTTTTAAAATGTAAATTCTTTGTAAAATTCGTTTCTATTCCAAAAATAGCAAACAAAATTTGGAAAAATTTTGAAAATTTATTGGACTTTTGTGCTTCACTTTTAACTCATATTGTTGATGAACCACACAAGAAAAAATATTAGTTCACCATTTATATCCAAATTCATTACTATTGGCAAACTTTTTCAACAGATTGGATTTTAATGATTGGATTAGATTGTGGTTGCATTATCTTCATTATTGATAGTTCATTCTGACTATGCTGACATACACACTCCTGCCAGGTATTTCTTTTCTATTTTTTGATTTTTGGTTTTCCAAAAATCACAATTAATTACTATTAAAAAACTTTAATCCACACACGTTTTCACGCGCATCCACTCTAAGCACACATTTTTTTAAATATAAATAAACCCACCGTTCACTTGGCATATGCTTCGTACACTACAGACATATCTAAGTTTATTTAAAAATGAATCTGTCATCACAAGTGTACATACTAAATAAAAAATACTAAAGCACATTCAATTTTTAATCAATGAATTTGCATTTAGAGACCAAAGTCGAGGTTATGATAAAAATAACTGTTTTACACTCAATAATTTTTAATTAACGAATAAGATAGAACAATGGTTTTCTTTTAAAGGCTTATAACCTAATAAAATCTCACACATTATTAATAATGTTATTAAAATGAACCCTTTATTATATTTAATTCTCCTACACTGCATATTCCCTTTTTAATAAATGTGATTCGTGGAGATGGGTCACAATAGAGTCTTGTATAGAGTCTGTTGTCATTAATGGTGGTTACTATTTTCAGTGTCATGTCAACATGATTAGTTCCTTTGAGATTTTCCTTTTTGTTTTGGTTATATGGACGTGTCACGGATACAGTATGTCTGGTTATTTTTCTTTTCTACCTGATTATGGGGATTCAAGGTATCTGATTGTATTGTATCGCATGACGCTTTCGATTGCACATGTGTAGAGGTCATGCCAATTTTTTTCTAGGATGTGGATTACTTGGGGTGGCTAGTTAGTCGGGTCTATGTCTGTTCCTTTCGATTGATATCTTATTCCTATCCTGTTGTTTTGCAGGCATTCGTTGTGATTGTCTATGTGTGGTGTGTGTGTAATCCATCTAAATGGCGCCTCATACTCCTCCTCTAGTTTAGTACATTCCATTGGTGTGTCATGACTATTCTTTATTGCAGGAGTCAGATCTTTTCAACAAAGTGGGCTTAGCTAAGTTCGTAGCACTCTCATTGCCACTTATCCAAAGGATACTGATACTGATTAGTTTCTAGCCTCTTATAATAAGAGGTCTGGCCATGTAAGAGGAACATTTATCCAGCTGGTGCCTAAAAGTTTGGGCAAGGCTCTATCTTTACCCTATTGGGGAGACTCTTTCCCTTACTGCTAGACAATTATTCTCGAATGAGGATATCCTTAAGTTGTTGCAAAAGCAGATACAAGATGTATTAGACCCCAAGAAGGTTCTTACTACTTCTAGCATTAGTGTCTCCATGATTTCTAATCATGTATGGAAGCAGCTATGTCAATTTCTTCATGACAAGTTTATTCCTACCAAGACACCCTCTAATTACCTTTCAAAGGAGTTGTTTACAGATTCCAGAATGGTGTTGAAAGGCATAACTATTGATTGAAGTTCCTACCTTTTGTCAAAGATGGATCAAGCCATAAGGGGTAATGTAACTAATATTACATTTGGTTCCTACCTTTCTCTCTTCTTGTTGGCATATATCGCCTCTTCGAAGGAAGCTCCTACCTTGATAGTTGATCCATTAGAAGCTCTTCCTTCTATTGAACACATAGATCCCTCTTGTGGTAGTTTAGAGGAAACGCCTTAAACGAGTGGTTGAATCAGCCCCAGTTCCTCTAGTCTCCATTCCTATTCAATCTAGCAGTCAACTACCAGCTTTCCTCACAATACCGAATCTTTTCAGACCACACTGTGAGATGGTAATTTGGAGATTTCCATCCCTTTTGTACAATGCTTGGTAGTTGGAGATGCAATTCCCTTATTATTTCAAGACATCCAATGTTCTATTGAGCTCTCGTTTACTTCCTGTATCTAGCATCTTTATTCCTCTTGCTATGACGAAGTTCAACAGACCAGAGAAGAGTTGACAAAAGCAAATGATGAGCTAGCTTCTACTCACGAACGATTTTCTAATCTTTGTACTTAGATGGCGTAGCAGACTAAAATCATTTATGCTTAGAAAATGGAACTTTCTAGTTTACACACTCAGTTGGCTGACACTAAAACCTAAGTGGTTAGTGTGATTGATGAGAGGGATATATTGTTGAAGGAATCTCAAGAGCTTCAAGATTTGATAGCTGCCCAGAAAGAGGAGCTTGAACTAGCAAATACCACCCTAGAATAGAGTAGCATCCAAATTCAACAACTTATCGATCAGTTGATTCAGTCACGTTCTTCTTCACAAAGTCATACTATACATCCAATTCCTTCTTTGTCCTTTGCAGACTTGGCAGTTCTTCGAAGACAAGCCACATTATGCCCTTTATTCCACGCTAAAGTGGAAAGGCTTCATGCTACGATGGACTTATTATGGTCTTCATTTGAGCCATTCCAGGAGTATGTTCCTCTAGATCACTCATTTTTTGTGCACTATTGGCTACAGAAGTTGGCATTCTATATTAAGCTCTCAACGATGGATCTACCTCTTCCAAAGGATGGATAGAGTGAAAACTAGTCTTATGACTTATTGATTGAAGTAGTCAGAATGGTCTTTGAAGACTCTGTGACTTCAAATACAATGCTGATGTCTTATATGTATTTGAGAGGCGATCTATTGATTCTAGATGATGAAGATCTAGCTTGGTATGTTGGGGATGCGGTCTTACAAGCTGCCTTGTATGTTAAACATTTGGAGTTGTTGATAGATAAAATATTCCAATGTTATTCTTCTAAAGTGGTTGCTTGCCCTAACACTTCAGGGTATACAATGATTGATTCTATAGTTCTAACAAAAGACAGAACAAAGCCTCTAATCATGTGCAAAACATTAATCAACTAAGGGTGGATCTTTTAGCCTATATTTACAAACAACATCCAATTGATTCATCTTTCTTTGATGCTTACCATCATCGATCTGCTTTAGGTCCATTTCTTTCTAGCTTATCTTATTATTACAAATGGCCCATCGATATGATACTTATTTTTCCCTTTATACATCCAACTCAATGTTCATTTTACCTCTCCTTTTTCAACCTCAGGGTGCCCCTCAAATTCCAATCTTTACTTATTTTTCTTTCATTGAAGATCGAGTATTTTTCCCTTCTCTGTCTTGTTCTTCCCCATCCATACATATTCCTTTCACTTTTCATGCTTATCAATTAACACCTTTCTTAACCGATTCTCCTAAATTCTCAGCTAATCTTTCTTTAGCTCTTTTCTCATTTTATGATTTTTCCTACCCATCTCTTCATCCTCTTTTACCCATTCCTCGTCCATCTCCTACCACTTCTATTTCTTAGCCCCTTTAGTTGGTTAGTGGATATGCAAGGTTTGATAAGAAAATTCCAAGAAGAAGAGGATGGAGCTCAATTGATTCTCTTACTTGAACTCAGATTAATTGGCCATTAATTCCAGGGGAGTGAATGGCTGTTAACCAAGCATATCAAAATTATCTCCATTTTGCTTATCAATATTCACAATCTATAAATTCTTCAGTGAGATTGACGGCTCACTTTGCTTAGTACCTAGCATATATGCATAGGCATTCACATAATGATCCAAAGGCCATTCCAAAGTTATGTATGAATGTCATTGTGAACATTGATTCCCAACAATTGGATGTATTGCATTTTCATACCCTTTGTCAGCCTAGCAGATACCTTGTTTTGCTAGAAAGGATGTGCTATCTTCAATTTTTTCAGAATCCTCCAAAAAGTTTTGTGGATGAATCCTTATCCATGGATCGTTTTTGTAATCATCAAGCCTTCAAGAGGAATCATGATACCTCTAGATGTATCTTTCATGATTCCTAATGATATATCTCTCTTTTGGAGGTGCCATTTAGATGGTTGTTTTGTGTTTGTGTTGTTTCTATATGATGAGTTTGTGGTAATTGAATATTGGATTTGTTCAAGAGCTATATTTTTGGAGATTTGTAGTGATGGTAATGGTGGATGGAAAGCTCAAGAAGTGAAGATACATAACCTTTTATATCCTTTACAAATTTGTCATGATTTGTTGTTGTTTATAAGATATGTTAATGGATAAAGGGTTTTCCTTTCATTGTATTCTTTATTAGATACATGTTATAAGTTGGGATCATGGTTGGGTGGTTTATTTAAGATGTTAAGAAGATCAAGTTGAGCTCTTTGATAAATTTTATTCTCTTTTTTCTTAGGTCACCAAGGATGCTTCCTTATTAAGTGTGGGGATATGTTGAATGCTGAAATGACTCAGTTTTTTGGTTGAATTTTGTTATTTTTTAGGGCTGAATGGTTGATTTTTGAAGGATTTTATATGATGAATGATTGTTTTGGAAGTGTTTGAGAGTGTTTTGGATGAGTTTGATTATGTTTTGGAAGCTCATGAAGTTTTTTAGTAGAGATATGAGGCTCTGTGATGTTTTGATAGGTTATATTGAGATTCTTATTGATTCTAATAGCTTCTGTTTAGCTTCTATTTTGTTTTGTTTATCATCTCTATGAAGCATGGAGTAATGATTGATGAAGGTTGAGGTTTTTTGAAAGGTCATTTAATGGTTTTTGATAGTTTGGAATGGTTTTAGTATGAGTTATGCTATTCTAACGCTTTCTATTGACCTTCTGTAACCCTCTGTAAAGCTTTTATAGAGCCTCTGTTCTTGTTCCTATTTTGTTGTGTATACATTTGTAAGTATTTTGTGGAATGTATGTGTGACTTTGGGAAAGTTTTCTAGCCTTGGAAAGAGGTGAATGTAAGTTCAAAAGAGCTCAAGGAAGTGGAAGAAGCAGTTGTTGAAGACTCAAAAGAAGACTGAAGTGAAGTGACAGTGATGAGCTATGAAGAGTCACTGTAGTGGCTTTGGTGACCTTTCATATCAGACACACCTTTTGGAAGGGGCATCCATGACCAAAGAAGGATTATTATGAGTGATTATTGATTATTGTAGTAAGGAGATGATGTATTATTAATTGAGAGAGAGAGAGAGAGAGAGAGAGAGAGAGAGAGAGAGAGTTAGAGATAGCAAATTCTATGCAAAACAATATATCTACATATGAGAGATTGTGAGAGGAATATATGAAAACTTTGAAGATGAATCATATGTGATCTTTTTCCATTAAAAGTGGAGTATTCTTTTGTGTTTTCAATATCTATCAATTAATTCTATGAAGAATATGAAGAGAATGGTAGATTTTGTTAAAGATAAAGCTGTGGAAATTTTGTTTCTATGAAGTTGCATGAAGATTTCTTATTCCTGGTGTTGTTTTCTTTGTTGAAATCATTTGATAATACAAGATGGATTTCCTTGTAGAAACCCTATTTCCTTGGTGTTCCTTTTGGGGCTCCAATCCCCCCTTCCTTTGCCAGATTTTTCAATCTATGAGTGGCCTTTGCCAAGTGCAGCTACTAGTGAGGGCTATATATGTAAACTATTTTCTAAGATACAGAGAGAATTAAAACCTAGTATCTCATGTAGGCTAAGAAAAGTTGCTTTCTTCATGCCTATTAATATGTTTTTTGACTTCTTTTCTAATGTTGAGATAAGAAGATCAAAGGCCATGCTTTTAGTGAATAGACTAACATATGATCATGTTATATAATCTGTTAATGAGGGATGGGACACTAGGACAGAAGGAAAAATTATATGTAAGATAGATCAAGACTCTATAGCTCGTAAATATATGATTTCTACTCAAAATCTCATCCGTATCTTTTATTATAGTAGATGGCATTATGTTGGTGGTAGTCTAGTTGCTTTAGACCAAAATCTTGATAATTTTAGCAAAGATCCTATAGTGGATCTCGATGTTTGGTACAATGAGGACATTGTTGTAATCCTAAAGGTTAGATCGTCATGTATGCTACATCAAGTGAGGATGGATTTATAGAATGAAGATATTCAACTACCATACTCATTTGTGTTTCAACTTAATAACAAACAAATAAGTTTTTATATCATATTATATCTAGTTAGATGTATATCTGATTTCACTTTCTAATTAATAAATATTTGTAACATATATATATTTTTACATATATCAACAAGGAGAGAGAGAAGAATATACAATGCAAGGATATTGAAGAAAAGATATCTTTACTATCAATATAAAATACATGTACAAATTTTGTGGTAAATAAAATTTTGTGGTAAATTTTTGTTAGCCATCTCCATGACTTATACACAAGGGTTTACAATTAGTGAGGTAAAGCTACTTTTTTTGAGAACTTTTCTTAAAAGAAGGGACATAATTTCTAGGAGTCCTTTTGCCTATCTTTGATGCTTTAGCTACCTTGGGTGTTGAAGATATAGCTTCACCTGCTGTAGTTACATGCACCTCTTCTCCTTCAATGTCCAAGTCCCACTATTGTCCATTCTTATCGATTGTATACAATTGACCATTATATACTTTATGAGCTTTGCTCTTATATACAAAACATGCTCACTTGTATAGCAATCCCTTTGTAAATTATCATGTGATTGTCATACATTTGTAAGAAAAGTTTTTTAGTTCATTGTTATTTTTTACAATGGACTATATTATTATCATCAATGGACTATTTTGCAATAAACATCTATCTTAAAGTTTAGTATGTTTCACATTAACTTTATAAGTTTATGATCATTGAGATAAATAAACTGAACTAATCTTCTGGCATTTACAATTACTCTCCATCCACAATAGTAACTATCATCCTGATGAGGACACTACAATCAACAATATAAATTAAAACTATGAAACTTGCTTATGGTAGTTTTTAGAATAAATTTTCTTAGCATGTTCCAACCATATTAATCAAGACCTTACCACAACTTGTCTATATTGTATTGTTGCAAGTAAGTTAGAAGGCATAGGAGGCTTTCTCTCTAGCACTTCAATTAATCATTTTTACAGATCTTTATAAAAAAGGCAATAAAATTTAGAGTAATTACAAAAGAAAGCTCAAAATATTTAGAGTACGTGCAAAAAAAGTTCAAAATATCAAACAGACCTTAGATTATATAACTTACAACTAGGCATTTCCATGGCTTTCTTTTATAGAATTGATGAGGAAACATTGCCTCTCCACACAATCTATTCCAATTAGGCGCTCCACTAACAACTAAAAACAAAAATATTTCAATAATCTAGCAAAACAAGATATCATAAAATCTAACAAAATATCAAATTGCTTGCTTTTCATTTTATGGAAACAAAAGAACCTCCAAAGTTTCATAGTCAATTGAATTGAACCAATGGTCAAATGCACTTGTATCAAGATCACTCCTCATATAGTATGAGATAGATGGATCAATAACCTCAATCTTTTGTTGTATATCAAAGGGGAGCTCATGCATTACATACCTAGCAAAGGAATGGAGATAGTAGGTATCAACATGAAAGTCTATTTTGCTGGAAAAATATAGTGAGTAAAAACAAATTTGGTATACTATACCTCATCCTAGCAAGAATAATAGATTTATTTACTTCTCTCACTTTATGCTTGAGGATTTGAACATAGTCAGAGTTCAAAAATACCATATAAGATCTTTTATTAATATCACCAAAAAAGCAACAAATATTGAAGCCCTTAGGGTTAGCCCTTTCAAGAAGGGTAGATAACTCATCGCCAAAATATGGGAGTTGTTCTACTTCCTTTTCTTCTTTCTTATTTCTTTTATACTCCCTCCATCTATTTGCTTGCTCTTATGTGGCCTTTTCCTCTTTCTCATGTTGTCTTGTGTCCTTTTCATGTTTGACATTTTCAACCTTAAGACCTAGATCATTTTTATTCTTTCTATATGGAGGCACATTTAAAATATTGAAAGCCTTCACATCAGAAAGGGAGACTAGCTCAAGGACCTTTGAAAACATGTATCTCAATCTCGTGAGAATTATCATGTATATATCCATAAGTGTACGTCTATGTGCATGGACAACACAGATATAAGAATCTTGGAAAAATTCAATTAAAAAATCTTTTCTAGCCTTCTTAATATAGTTGAGGGATGTCCTAGTCCATCTAAAACTATCAAGACTATGCTTGTCACAAATTTCTCTGACAAGCCTATGAAAAGACACTTTTGGAATTGCATTATTTAGAGCCTTCATTGCACTTCTACTCTCCTTTAGACATCTAACATGTTGTGAGAACCTTCTCCTTGGCTTTGATTTCCTTGTAAGTTTGGAAGGCTTAGAGGAATAATGGATCTTTGAAGCAATACCTCTAGGATCAACTTTCTGCTTCCTTGCAGTGGTCTTAGTTCTAGCCATCTGAAACATCCAAGAAAACAAATAATACAACCAAATTAGGACAAATATCCAAATCTCTAATATAATGTTATCTACAATCACAATAGCAAATAAACACTAATCCCATATTCTACCTCCAATTTCAATAAAACAATGTAGGCACAAGGCATATGAAACACGAAGAGGCCTTCTGGACAAGAGAAATAAACAACCTCTCGTGTTTCACACGTCACTTATTTTTGTATATATATTTAATCAAAGATAATTAATGTCATGAAGTTTTACAAGTCTCATAATAGAACAATTGTCATTCTCCAAATCTCACATCTTATTCTCAATGAGTTCAACCCTTGAAAGAAGATCTATCTGAATGTTCACATCAAGAATACTTAAATCTTATCCACCTAGTTCTTATCAATATTATTGGAAAAAAATTATCCTTTGGTGTGATCAAGCTCTATTGATCCATGATTCTATTTGAAAAAAACTTGCATTTCAAGCGACGTATGAAACACGAAATAACTTTTATCCATGGGAAGAGCCATGACTAATTGTGTTTCATACGTTGGGATTTTTTTGGGATCATTTGGCAAGATTTGTCAAGTGATTCAGAGTTAGCTCATATTTGTCAAAAAACTTATATTTTTAAGGGTTCGGTGCATATGCGATGAAACCTTCTTTAGTCACCTTGCATTGAAGAATAATTTTGCACTGTGACCAAATTAGTGTTGTGTTGGTGTGATCGAGCATAGAAAAAGCTTTGTCTTCAAAAAAAATCTTTTGCGGTTCAAAAATCAGGTTTAATAGGATGTTGGTTTACATGTGTGTGGCTGCTATAATGAGTAGTTAATTTCACACGTGTGATAGGCAGACCGTTTTTTCTTGGGAAGTTGTGCCATGTGTCACTTACTTTTTTGGCATGATAGCACTTTTATGACTCCAATTTTTAAAGATAAAATATAATTCTTAGCATTTTCTTTTTCATTTTAAGTGCATCTCCTCCAAATTAGTGCACTGTACTTCTTGAACAAACGTGCAATGATTGTTGGCATATATATGGGTTTATGTTAATATTTCTTTCACGTATCTTGTCTTGTATTCGACGAGTAATTTATCTTGTATGAATTGTAAGCCAAATTCTCAATAGCAAGGACTATAAATCTCAGGTGTATCAAACTTTTTCTGACATTTTTTCTCTGCAATCTTGAATTTCAAGGCATTGATGATGGTTAAATTTGTAACCCTTTTTGCGAAATGATTCACTGATGTATGATACACGATTTTAACATTTGCAAAGGGTTTTGAAAGTTTATTGTCATGTTTCATGAGCCTTCAATGTCAAAAAAAAATTGATCGATGAAACACGAAACTGCATGACTTCTCAGCTACTCAAGTAGTCAACTCACTTTTTATAAGACATTGTATTTTGATCAATTAACCAACTGTGATATCTTAGGGATTTTGACATGCAAGATGAATGAAATAAGGTGTCATTGTTAAACACTCATTTGTGTTTGTTGGTTTAAGAGGACAAAGATACATCAGGAACTTAGAAATTCTATAAGGATTTTACTTAGTTTTTCTTTCAATATTGGTATTGTATACATGTTAAACGATGGGGTTTTGATGTTCTAGATGCATTGTTTTGGAAAAAAATTTCAGATCTTATAAAAGCAAAATTGTCAGGTTTTTTTGTTAAAAGTGATGTGTGAAACACAATTTTATGAGCTGTGAAAAAGTTTGGATCATTGTTTTCATGTTTCATGAGTCATGAATGTAAAAAAAATTTTGATCGATGAAACACGGAATTTCATGCTTTCTTTGCTGCATAATGGGTGAATTCACTTCATTCATATTGGATTTCTAAATCTCTAACATAACAAACACATTAAATTTGTCAAAATAGAAAAGCAGTGTCTTATAGATTTTGACTAAGATTTTTAAGCAATCTTTCTTTAGTCTTCTGGATATGAGCAAATGTGGATTGGTATATTTTGCCCCTAATTTTAAATTTTTTTTCCTGAATTTGGTTTTGTGAGTAATCAAGATGACTAAAAGGAAGTTTTCTTTAGAGGGAATGGAGGAGGAGGATCTGGAGGATACCTGTGATGGAAAGCTCTTTGACTTTCTTCATGCAGCTGAAAATTCATCTAGATTTGTTTAAATCAGAGATATGCTCAAAGTTCCCTTTGATTTGCAAGAGTTCTTGAAGGATCTTGAAGATAAACTAAAGGATTTTAGGGAGTTTTATGATAAACATGTTGAAGGCCTAGATATCGAGGGATTTTTCCATTATAGCAATGTAATGGAAGCTATTGATGTTGCTAGAATAACTTTGCAAACAAGGTTTAGCCTTATTGATGAGGAATTCAAGAAGTGGAAATAAATTTGCCATTTTCATTAGAATCAGCATCAATTTCTTCTTGTACAGAAGGATTTCTTGTATATCTTCAATATATGGATAGTTTTTCTTCAAATTCAATACAAGAGAAGAAGATAGAAGATATTGTATATCTTCAATATATGGATAGTTTTTCTTCAAATACAATACAAGAGAAGAAGATAGAGGATATTGTAAGCAAAGACAAAGAAGTTGAAGAGAAGAGGAAAATGTTTCAAGAGGATATTAAGAACCAGTTAGTGCAGGGATTTGATGTTGCTTTGTTTAAAAGTGAGAACATTACAAAAGTTGAAGAAAAGAAGATAGAGTTGAGTGAAGAGATTGAAATAGGTCCTCTTGAATGTGTCCCAACATTTTCTAGTTATCTCATCAACAAAAAGAGATATGTATTGCTGAATGATATTCAATACCTTTTTTATCTTAGAGAAGATTACTAGTTGGCAATCCTTGTAGCATGGGGTCAAAATGATAAGAATTTTGTAGATTATGAAGAGGAATTGCTAGCAACTCTTGATGTTGAGGAAGAGAATTTTCAAGACAGCTCTGTAGCCTTACATTCTTATATTAATTAGATCATGGAATATGAAAAGAGGGGGATATCTACAGAGGAAGAGTTCTTATAAATTCAGTAGAGACTTGGTATTGATAACATGGGGTATGAAGAGAAACTAAAGTCTCCATTGGAGGAGAAACCAAAAATTTCAATAAATCTATATGATGATAGTCTTCTTGAAGAGGATGAAAACCCTAAGGTATGAAATATAATTCTAAGATATCCATTGTGAGTTATATTAGTGTATGTTATGCATTATAAAAAAATATTATTGAATATTTATATATTAAAATATTATCCTATTGTGGTTTACTGCACAGATAGAAATTGAAATAGCAGACAATGTTCTTGGAAGAGCCAAGGGCTCAAGGCCATTGAAGCTCGGCAAAAGTCAAGGCCATGGTCATTATATTGGAAGCTTAAATAATCAAACAGTTGCAATTTATTATAGCATGCTGTCAGGATCTCCAAGCTTACCAATAATGGCTTTGAAATCTATCTCTAAGGTGATTGGATCCTAATCTTTCAATAGAGGTTCAGACAAGATAATTTTGGTGAAGAAGGAAGAAACTGTAAGAGTTTTTGGCTTCATGCCTAGATACAATGGATCTAGGGCAAGATAATTTGGAGTTCTTGGCTCTTATTTGCTCTCCCATGTAGGAGATGCGATGAATTTGAAGCTCCTTCCAAGCTATAGGAAACAAGAGTTTCTGAAATGTAGAGGTTTTATCGAGTGGGATGAAATAAAAGATTCCTTTAGAGGACCTTATGAATTCCTTGAAACTAAAGACTCTTTTGCAACAGAGTTAGACTAAAAGATGTTAAGGGTATCCATCTTTTTCCATCTCTTTATCTAGTTTGTAACCATTCTAAATATCTTTGCTTTGCACAAGAGTTTAAATATCCCTATTTTATTCTTTGGGTAATAATGGACATAGTCCTTGCCAAATATGATGTATTACATGATATGGTTGTGTCATTGAATTTGTGCCAAAAAAAAAATTAGAACCATTGAAAGACCTCTAATAAACTATTTTCTTTGTATCTTTCACCTTCATGTCTCGTGTGCCTAAAGTATTTTGTTCTTGCTTGATAATGTGATTTTTCCATACCTTGGGTTGACCAGATAGATAGAGATCCATATTTCTTGCTAAAATATGGAGCATGGTTTATAAAATATGCTACATAGTTAACAAATAAATAAATTCAATTACAAAACCCTATATGAGTCAAAAAATAAGGAGATATATATATATGCAAACTTATTATCATATAGTGAGTGAAGTGTTGATTACCCCAAGCTTCTATCATTGCCTTTTTAAAAAGGCTCAATTGGTTTTTGAAGTCTTTGAGATCATCATCATTCCACTCAATTTTATCACAATAAAAGAATACTTTGTCTAGTGTTTCCTAAACATTGGCTTTTCTATTCCGAGCTTGTCCATTATCAGCACAATCCTTAACTATATTATATAGGCACTTCCATTGTATCTAATAGTTGAGCCACCATTACTAGAATTTATCTTACCAAGTCTCCCATGAAAGTCTAGGAACCTTCTAGGCTTCACTCCACTAATAGATGACTTTTTGGGGACACAATTGCCATCCTTATACTTTTGAAGATCCGGCTCAATAACAACATTACCACTATGCAAACCAATTGCAAATAAGACTTTTTCAATCTTTGTTATAGCATGTGTTCTAGCTGATAATGGCTTTAGCTACCATGAAAATCCTATATAAAGATGAATAAGCTTTTCAATTATCCTACAAAGCATATGAAGTGTACGGATATGGGCATTAACTGAAGAAATGTCTAGGACTATTGGCTTAATGTGTGGATCCTTGTTGTGCCTAGTGGGAGCTCTATTCCAATTGCTTGAGTTCAACTCTATGGTTGGGGACATGCAATATAGGCAAGGAGATCCACAATAGCCACTAGATGTTGTGTTCTGATTGAATACTAAATGACATTGAGTGATTGTAATGATTTGATGAAAGTGCTCTATTCGTCAAGGTAATAGAGACCCTCTCTAGTTTTGTACATTTTAGAATCTCACTTTCTTAAAGTTTAACTACAAATCTAGCCACTCCTTATGCCTCTTCAAGTGACAAGTCATAGAATCGAATCATTAAACATTGTAAGGTGGGCAAGTCAAGGAAAATATTATTAAATTCATTGAATAAAACTTCATTTTTCTTGCCCTTGAAGCTAGCCTTCATATGGAAAGACTTACCCAAAATCTCCATCACTTTGTTATTCACTCATTGTCTAATAGTTCTAACCACAGATGGCCTTGAAAGTATGTAATTACCTACTTATCCTTGCTTCATATTTAACTTTAAAAGCTGAAAAGTTGTATATAATCATCTTAATTGATACCAATATTATCTAGTGTCTTCTGCACTAACTCAGTATCCAAAGAATGATCCTTTATAAATGATTCCAAGCATTGTTTCTTTGCCTTTTTAAATTTCCTCTTTTTCAAAATATCTTTTAAAACTACTCAAGGAAGAAGATGATAATAAAACTGAGATGCTTTTAAAGAATCTCTTTCATTTGCATTCAATTGAAGAAGAGACCTTAAAAAAATCAACATAAAAAATCAATACAATTAATTATAAAAAAGTCATATTTTATATTTTTAAAGTGAAAAAAAATGTATCTTGTTGCTTGGATTCTTTTACTACAACCACCTCCTCCTTGTCTAAGACTCTCAATATTTCTAAGAACCTTTTTCGATTTCTAAGAACTAAAATAGTTTTCTTTTGTTGATAAGATTTTATGTGTTTCTCCAATGAATGAATCCTTTGTTGATAGCCCTCTAGCTTCTATAGTAACTTGTTGTTATGTTTTGATAAAAGATGGTTCTCCAATTTGAGGACATCCTTTTCTACAACCAAGTTTAAGTGTATAACCTAGAAACCCATTATATCCATCACAAAAAATGAACCTCAACAATAATGAAGATCTATTATAGAAAGGTGGAGTGCTATTTTTGCTAGGATCTTTGGGATATAGCTTGCCATCTAACCAAAGATCAAGATTCTTCTTTCATTCAAACCTGAGTATATGTTTTGAAGACTATGTAATAGTAATGAGTTTTGTTCTCTACCTTATTGGTTCATACTCACTATCCAACTCAATATGAAGATGATAGAGAGGTCTTTTACTAGAGCTATAGAGAACATTGGATGATTGATCCATAGCTAAGGATGTGATTAGAAGATTGGATTGAAAAACTATGTGAATTAGAAACAAGAAGGAAAATCAAGAAGAAACTAGTAAGGATGGGAAAGAAAGAAGAGTCATAATTGAGGAAAGTAATCAAATGTTGAACAAAATTCAAATTGAATATTAGTTTTCACTTTAATGAGGATAAGTAAGATATTAATTATGACAATCTTTGTCACCTTTATGTGGCGACCTAGATTTCTAGGTTTGATGTGACCACAAGAATATCGCGATAATGACTTGTTAATGATTTTTGATATATTTACTTATCAAAATATAAAAGTTTTGAAAAACTAAAAAATAAATTTATTTTCTAAAATATTTCTCTCTCTAGGATCACTTACAGGGCATTTTTGAGACCTCAAAACTCCCCTAATTTGGCCACCTTCGGACTATATCCCCTCGAGAATTCCCACACCTTAGTAAGAGATCTCTATTCCTTCGCGAGAAGTTTCGATCAAAGCTCCATGTAACCATCGCATAGATATAAACCACATCATCTCCTAAATGCCCTTAGGATATGGAATCGGTCGATGGCCCGTACTATGTCAAAATTTCGATCGCACTTCTTCTTGATATTTCTTGGCTTGCTCATACCTAATGAGCCACTTTTCCATGGATGCATGATGCAACATACAAAAACGATTCACTTTCTCCTCCGTTGTAGCATCCATCCTTTTGTCTATCCCATTTCCAACCACCACATCTCCAGTCCAGTCTATCATTGTCCTTCAGCAAACAACCATAGCATACTGTTATCTAAATCCGCTGTTGGTAGCCACTGTGAAATATGCACTAATGCCTCTGACACCAACAAACCTTCAGCCATGCTACCTTCTAGCTGAGATTTTTATCGCACAAAGCCTTTCAAGATTTTCATTAAGTACTCCAAGAAGAACATCCATCGTGTATGGACGCGTCCCATAATCTCCACTTCATCTACAGGATGCACTAAGAGGTGAGTTTGTATCGTGAGCATGCTGGTGGGCAGGTAGTTCTCAAAGAGACAGACCATCTCCACTGCTCCCCGCCTTGTAGATTCAATAGAGGATGTCTTGATGCCCTTCTGTGAGATCCATTGTACTAAATTTGACAACCTGTAAATCACCTCGGGTATTTCTAGAGTGAGGTATCCCGTGATTGCGATTAGCACTAAAAACTGCTACAAATGAAGAAGCATTACAAACATAGACTAGAAACTAAATAGCAAAATATGTAGGCTACTTACAATCGAGGCCAATACAAACTTGACATATCTTATGTCAATCATGGGATTCATTGGTGCACAGATCGGATACCGTAAGCACGCGTAGTGAGCGTCAAAAGGTCGCCAAGAACAAAAAAACTCTACTTTTTGCACACAAATCAATGTAGAAAGCTTGCACGACATGAACAAGAGACCAATTGGGTGCAATCTCCCCCCATGCCTTGTGTGAGCGCTCCACAAAGCATGTATTTCATATATTAATCATCTTCAAGCTCAAATAATAGCCCAAATTACAAAATAGCACGCTTTAGCTTTTGAGTTTGCTTTTGTGCCAATAAAGAATTAAAGCTAATGGGCGCCCAAGAAGTCAAGCGTACCCAAATACAATGTCCAATACAAATATCTAAGTTGTGCGTCCATGCGCATACAAAAATAATAAATAAATATCAAGTGCTTTGATAAATAAGCGCGACAAAATATAGGCGCCATGCCTAAGATACGCGCCCATCAAAATATTGACGATAACTTGAATACACGCTATCCTCCAATGCTTTCCACTGCTACCGCTGCTATCTCTACACATCAACTGAAGCTTTCACAATTGTTAGTAAAATAATAAAATTAAACCGACAAAAGTGAATACCTAGCAATCTTCAGCTACATAAATAAATTGGTTAGAAATCAATCCTAACCTTAATTTATCATGAGTACGCACTCTAAACTCATAAACGTTTATTAATTTAAATATGTATTTTTCGGAATCACCCGCTATGGAATCACCCATGTACACACAAAATTAACAAAACGCCCGAAAAGGATAGGCGTCCCCATCGACTTCTCGCACAAAGAATCCACTTTGTGTATGAGCCCCGGTAATAAAATCTTACGGAATCCACCGTAAAACCTCACGGAATCCACCGTGGCACGGAATCCACTGTGGAATATGCCTCCTAGCATCATTCATTCTCTCTTGAAACTATTTGCGGTGGCAGATGCCACGCTCGGGTTTTCGAGGCTTTTTGTTCTCAGAACGGCATCGTTATTAGTGATGTCACTATTTTCCGTTGCAAATGGCCATCTCTATTTGCCCATCCCCTTGTAGTGCCTCAATGGTCTAACTATGGCCTCATACTACAAACATTACAGTGGCCTAGAAGTTGTGCATAAAAATATTTACCTAATGTAGCACAGAAGGAATCACTATTGGTTATAAAACATCTCAATAGAAGTATTTACCCAATGTAGCATACAAGGAATCACTATTGCTTATAGAAAACCATAGTAGTGAAAGGTTACATGTTTCTATAAGAAAGAGTTCTCTAATCATATTTATTGTCTTGTTCTTTCTTAATAAGAATATTCATATTGGTAAGAATTATTTGAGAACCTTGATGTTGGTCGTTATCAGCTAAGGATAGCTATTATTTTTCTATATGATATTTATTATTATTATTTGATATTTTAGATAAACTATAATTTAATTACAGATTGTAACTATTTAGAATTTTCTTAGAGACATGAGTGGATTATAAAACAATCATTTACATACTCACACGATGTTTTGTGTGAGTATTGAAGACTCTTGATTGATAATGATTGCCGAAGCTTATAATTAGTAATAATTTCATCATTTCAATGTGAGAATAATTTTAAAATAGTTATTTTTACATGTGCTAAGTTTTTCAAAGGGCTAGATTTTAAGATGAAGATGATTTTACTTGTAAAAATTTCCCCTTTAAATAAATATGGTAGTTAAAGTATGAAGATAATTGAAAAGATGAACTAAATTTGAAGAACTTTTTATATTACATCATTGGATTTTTATTATGATTTCAAACTATGATAAATTTGAATGATTTTTGAGAGAATATTGAGAAATCTTCTTAGGAGTAACATGAAAATTATCCAAAAGCTCTACAAGTATATTTAGAGGTAAAAGGTCTAATTGTTAAAATATATGTAAATATAACTATAATATTTAAAATTTATTGAAAATTATTGACATCCAACTTGAAAATTTACATGGAAGGTATAATTTGATAAAGCCAAAAAACCATGTGTATCTCATCCCAAGATCTTGTGTTTAGTACTTTGCCCTAGGTTGTCTATGTCCTTTGCTATGGTATAATGATAGGCCACCTTGTAGTAAAATATTCGGAAGAAGCAAATAGCTTGTTTGGAAGAGTTTCCTAAAACAATCTAATGATAAATAAAAGAGAGACGATCCCAAATAATTAAGGCTACAATGAGCAATAGATCAAAAATTTCAAAAACTATATTAATGTAAGATTGACAATGTACAAACTTTGAGATCATCATACCCATGCTCACAATTGTTTGTATACTAATCATGATCATGGTCACCAATATCATGAAGATGATCATAACGATCATAGTCCACAATTAGAACAATTGTAATAGCATAATTAATCTTAAACTTATCACCAATTCCATAATGAAATGCTCATCAAAATCCAAAGCATGAAAGAGAAAAAGGTTGAGAAATGATGAAGACCATAATCATATTGATGAAGGTAGAAATGACTATAATTATTTCAAATTGGATGCTTAATAAATATATAAGCACTTAGATTACAAGTGAATCATAGATATCAAATATATGATAGAAGTAATATACAATAATATCAAGATGAAAAATAATGTCTACCTACAATACTGCAAGTATATTTATCTCCATAGTATCCAGCATCTTAAAAGTGATATAACTATATATTGAGGGTAGCATCCATCGTGAAACAAAGTGAGAAACTCCATCAATAGCCCACAAACAAGGTGATAGCTCTTGTAGCTTAGCATGAAAGGACGATGTGTGGAACGATGTAATGTAGTTTAGAATTGCCATGGTTATTAACATTAACTATGATGAGCTTCAAAGCTCCCATAGTCATTGAAATGATGGTGAGGGCTGAAATGATGAACGGGTTGCCTCTTACCCATCCAACCTCCAATCCTCACTAAGAGAACTAAAGAGGGGCACCACCTAGCCAAAGAGAGGATGGGCTAGGACATCCCTATTCTCAAAGAGAATCAAGAAAGCCAAGACACAAATTTACAAGAGAGAATATATGTGCTAGACACCATATTGGAATATAAGAGAGAGAGATGAGAGGAGAGGGAGACAAGAGGAGAAGAGGTAGAAGAAGCTTGCCATTATGCTACATGGAATGAGAAGATGAGAAGAGGGGGAGATAATAGGAGAAGAGGTAGAGGAAGCTTGCCATTATGCTACATAATAAAAGAACTCACTCATAGCTTCCCTCAAAGAGATGAGGGTATTCTAGAATGCTCTCATGGACTTGTCATTCTTCTTATTCTCTTTTCTCAAAGAGAATCAAGAGAACCAAGACACAAATTTACAAGAGAGAATACATGTACTAGACACCATATTGGAATATAAGAGAGAGAGATGAGAGGAGAGGGAGACAAGAGGAGAAGAGATAGAAGAAGCTTGCCATTATGCTACATGGAATGAGAAGATGAGAAGAGAGGGAGATAATAGGAGAAGAGGTAGAGGAAGCTTGCCATTATGCTACATAATAAAAGAACTCACTCATAGCTTCCCTCAAAGAGATGAGGGTATTCTAGAATGCTCTCATGGACTTGTCATTCTCCCTCCTCCCCCTCTTCTTCATTCTCCATGGGCTCTTTATATAGCCTTCATGAGGGATTAGATTAAGCTAATCTTCTTGATTAACATAATCCTAGATGATGTATGGCATCTTTGAAAATATGGAGAGTAGTGAATGGGACAAGTCCCCACCTTGGTCATCATGCAAGAAGCCAAGGGTGGTGGTAGACAAAATAGAGAAATGGAGCTAGATTACAAGAGGTGGATGCCCAAAGCACATTATTATAATATATTTACAAGAAGGATAGAGTGGAAAGTTGGTGTGGTGAAAGAGAGAAGAAAATTGCATATAGCCAGCAGTCTGCGCCTTCGTAACTTCAAATCCGTGAGGAATTTGGAAAAAGTTTCTTCTGCAACTTTGTAGACCAGATTGAAACCGATCGACCCACGCGGGAATTTTCTTGAAATTCGCTTTTTCTTGGGAGTTATTGAGATTATAAAAAAGGGCTTCCAAAAGCTGCTTTGACTTTAGTATCCCATATGTATATAAATACATATAAGCATGTGACAAAAGGGGTCCATGCTTGTAAGCTTTTGTGCAAGATCCAAATGACACCATGATGTGGATATTGACTTGTGTGCAAGGGTGAGGTGTCCTCTAATGATGGTGATAGATTCCAAATCTTAGTGATGCAAACGGAGCCCATATGTAGTTGGAGGCTAGTCCTTTGAAAAATCTATGCATTCACTCAACTCCTAGGTGTAATCCATTTTCATCTTCACTAAGATAACCATCCCATTTACCCTTTACATTGACATGCCTTCTAAGAACTTGTTCCCCCCATTTGCTAGAGTTATCATAATCGAGAAGCAATGTAGCATACCTAGTGCTTGAAGAGTAAACCTAAAGTGATATGGTAAGCTCTTGATAGGGGCCTTGGCCAAATTTTGTGGTAATAATCCGGGTTGTAAAAAACCCGGATCATTAGCCCTCCCCTTAGGCTAGAGGTATTCATGCCTCTAGCTTGATAATGATGGTCCAATAGAGCAAGGAGGACTGCACCCCCTCATTGGTGGCTCTTCATTGAATGACTGCTCCAAAGTGTTCATATTTCTTTGAAAATAAGGCTTCAGTCGCCATCCATTTACCCTTGTCTTGTGAACCTTCCCATCCATGTCGCCTAGCTTATAGCTGCCATTTGGATATCTCCTTATGACCATGAATGGCCCTTCCCACTTGAACACAAGTTTAGCATCCTTTCTGTTATCGAAGCAGTTATCATAGCGTAGCACAAGTGATCCTTCCCTTATGTGTTTGCTAGCCAGCTTCTTATTAAAGGTCTTCCTCCTCTCTTCAGCGTGCATGGAATAGTGTTGGACTGCTGCTTCTCTATCTAACTCCAGCCTCTCTAGATCCAAGATCCTTTCCTCTAACTTCTTATCTTGATTCTTCTCTTGACTGGCTACTAAAACACACAAACTGGCCAGTTCCACCTCTATAGGAAGCAAAGCTTCTTGGCCATAGACGAGGTGAAATGGAGTATAGCCAAGTGAGGTTCTGAATGAAGTCCTGTAGGCCCAAAGAGCTGCACTCAATTTTTTATCCCAGTGCTTGGGGTGCATGTGTACCTGCTTGGTAATTATCTTACAAATTAGCCCATTTACTTTTTCGACCAAACCATTACACTGTGGATAGTAGGGAGTAGAATGCCTGTGCTTGATTTTTAGCCTTTCCATTAGCTCCCCTACTAGGTTCGCCCTAAAACCAGGACCCCGATCAGAGATAATTTCCAAAGGTGTGCCAAACCTGCAACAAATATTTTCAAACACAAATTTTCCCACTTCTTGGGCTGTGGTCCTACTAGTTGCTGAAGCCTCTGCCCACCTCCTCATGTAGTCCACTCCCATTATGATGTATTCCTTGCCAGATTGAGTTCGTGGGAGTGGTCCTATTGCATCAATCCCCCATTTCTCAAATGGGCCATATGTAGTTATGGGATTTTGTTCCTCATGCACTAGCTTCCTTGGTTCGGCCTTTTGGCAATCGTCACAAGTGCGGCACCAATGTTGCACATCTCGATGTAGACTAGGCCACACAAAACCGGCTTGGAGAATCTTTCTGCTGGTTATTTCTTGAGCAAAATGTCCGCCACAAACCCCTTCATGGCAGCTCTTAATCACATCCATAATCTCCTTTGCTGTTGACACCCTTCTAAGCACTGCATCCTTTCCTTTGCAATACAACACATCATTTATCAAGCGGTATTTAGTGGCCTTAGTAGCCAGCCACCTTTTCTCACTTTTACTCATATGTGTAGGTGCCTCACCTTGCTCGAGAAAATAAAGCACATCTTGTAGTTGAAACTTGCCTTGAAACAAGGGAAGCTTTACGGCAATGATGCCCACCATTACCTCTTTCAATTTTTCAGCTGCTAGAGCATCTACCTCGCCATTTGCGCGCCTTGGCACAAAATAGATTTGGGCTTTCCGTAGCTTTCTCATGAGAGTTTTAGCTTCTCTCATTTTCACTGCTAAGTTATCATTTTTACAAGCCCAGATTCCTTTCATTTGCTTAACAATGAGCATAGAATCCCCAAAAACATTAAGCCGAGTGATACCATGTGAGAGACACCACTTCAAACCTAAAAGCAAGGCTTGATATTCTGCCTCATTGTTAGAATGGACATCCTCCAAGCTGATACCTTCTCCATAAAGTTTGTCACCTTCGGGACTGAACACCACTATTCCTGCTGCCGCTCTGTCTTTAATGCGCTTGTAGGCCCCATCGAAGTAGAGGGCATGGGCATTCTCCACCCGTGGCGGCTCCTCAAGAGGAGGTGTCTTCTCTTTTACCTTTCCCTTCTCCTTTTCCTTCTTTTGATGGCATCTATGGGTCAACAAATCAGCTAGGCAAGCTCGAGTAGAATCCTCCACCTTGAAGGTGTAGTCAAACTCCTGGAGTTGGATCACCCACTTAGCTATTCTAGCTGAAACATCCATGTGCTGTAAGGCATAGGGAAAATGCTCTTCTGTCGTGATCACTGTGAATGGCCTAGGGAGAAGATAAGGACGAAACTTTCTTATAGCAAACATTAGAGACAAAACCATCAACTCGACCATCTTGTACCCTCGTTCTGATGCTGTCATTACTCTACTAGAAAAGTAAACCGGTCTCATTAGTCCAGTTTTAGCATCCTTTTGTATTAGTGCTGCCCCTAGAGCATTGTCCCCAAAACTCGGGTTGACAAAAAACTCTTGATCCCAACAAGGCTGTAAAATTATAGGAAGGGTGCTAAGAGCCTTCTTCACCTCGTGAAAGCACCTTTCGCTTTCGTCACTCCACAGGAGCTCCTCCGAGTGGGTTAACTGTTGTAGTGGAAATATTAATTGGGAGAGGAGATGAATGAACCGCCCTATATATCGCACCTTTTGAATGAAAGAGGTTAGTTGCTTCACAGAAGATGGTGATGGCACCGCCAATAGGGCCTTAACTTTGTTTGGATCCGCTTCAATGCCCCTCTCACTTACGACATGCCCTAACAAAGTTACACTGCTTTCGCCAATTCGACACTTCTCATGGTTTAATTGCCCCCCCATTTGTGCGAGTCGGTTGAAAGCTTCATCCACCTTCCCTAGATGTAGAGCCTTAGAACTATAAATACAAAAATCATCAATAAAGACCCTGATGGATTTCCCAAAATATGGCTGGAAGACATAATTCATGAATCGTTGGAAGGTAGCTGGGGCATTTGTTAATCCAAATGGCATTACTTTGTAAGCAAAACAACCCCAAGGTGTGATGAAGGTGGTCTTCTGTTGATCCTCCTCAGCTATTCGGATCTGGAAATAACCTGAATACCCATCACAAACAGTGTATCTCTCATGCCCGGCCACCTCATTGAGTATTTCATCCTGAAAGGGAAGAGGAAAGTGATCTCTCTTTGTTGCAGCATTTAGCGGCTTGTAATCCACACAAATCCTCCATTTTCCATTCTTCTTGGGTATCACCACCACGGGTGAAACCCACTCTGAGTCCCCTATTGGATAGATAAAGCCTGCCTTTAAAAGTCGTTGCACCTCAGTGAGTAGAGCGTTTTGTTGAACTACTCCCAATCATCGTAGTCGCTGCACCACTGGCCGTGCTCCCTCTTTTAGATTAATGTGATGTTGTACTGCTGTCACACCTGTGATGTGTTCATACTCAGAAATAAAAAGTGCAGAGTGTTTTATCACCACTTCCATGTAGGCTGCCTTCTCCTCAACTGATAGATCCTTAGCCAACATTTTTTCTAACCCCTCCTTCTCGACCTTTGGAAGCTGCTGCGGAATTTCACTACTAGAAGGCCCTTTTAATGTAATCCCCATCACTTCTAGAGAGCTTTCTTCCTCCTCATTAGAAGACTCTCCCTCTGTCATAGATGACCAACCCTCGCTGGAACTCCATTCATCAGCGGTGGTTTCTAACACAAGATCCTCCCGTCGGCCCTCCTTCATGTTGTAGATAGTGCTCTTCCATTTTTTATGCAGCCCCTTTTGTGGCCTTAGCTCTAAAGCGCCTGTCTCCCAATCTTGTCTGGCTTTCATTCCCATTAGCCATGGTCGCCCAAGAATGAGCGGATAGCCGTCCCCCTTCACTGGCATCACATACATGTCAAGCTCCAGTTGCACTCCATACACCTTTACCTTGACTTTCTTTATAACTCCCAAACAATTTACTACCACATTGTTAGCCATTTTGGCCCCAAATTTAGTAGTTTCATTTACCTCTAATCCCAAACGATGCATCAACTTTTCCGTCATGACACAAATCTCTGCACCTCCATCCACATATGTCTTTGACACTCTCTGCCCATTGATTTCGGCTTCCACTAGAGGTACAATATCTTTCATCTTTCTAGCCTGGATTGCATTCACATGTCTATTCTTCATGGGTCTAATGCTTACCATCTTTGACCATTGTCGCCGCACTGTTGGAGATAGATGTAGTAATTGTGGCCATGAAATTTTTGGCCCTTGATTCCTCACATCAGCAAGCAAATCATAAGCTCTAGTACCTTTACCCAAGGGAAAATCATCTGGCTCAATGTGTCGGCGTGAGCGAGCCCTCCTCTTTTTACTGTTGCGTGTCTTTGCAGCCACTGATGACTCTGCCTCCTCTTCCATATTTTCAACCTCCTTTTGTGGTGTAGGCTCCATCTTCTCAATTCTCCGGGCTTTCTTCACCGGCATTGCTTCAACCTCTACTACTTTGGCCTTCCCTTTGACATCACTCTCATCTAAACTAATTATCCTAACATCATGATTCTCTGGCGGTTGGACAGGCAAGGGCGGCACCTCTGCAAGTGGTCGAGGATGCTGGAGAACTTGAACCGGTGGTGGAGGCCTTGGATTCGGTGGAACAAACCTTTCCCTAGGTGGTGTCACTTGTTGTCCCCTCCTTCTTGGTTGGAACCCATTTCCTGGAAAACGCCTGGGATGAGGGCAAAAGTACATACCATGGCCAGTCTCCCCACAATTATAGCAAACATACTCTCTTTCTTGTCTTCTTGGACCTCGATTGCCTTCATTTATGAGGGGAGGGGGTCGCACTCCTTGCACCAAATTTAATGAAAGGCTTTCGAGTTGATTAGTAATGCATTGTAGGAGCTCTTGCTGTGGTATCTCTGGTTCAGGTGGGGCCTCTGCTATTTCTCTAGGCCTTGGCATGGTTGGTAAAACCTGCATGGGCTCAACTCCCCCCTTCAACTGGGCTTGATACTTCAATTTTCTATCTTTCTCCCTCGCATAAGTGACTGATTCTTCATAGGATGTGGGAAACTTTCCTTTGACCTTTTCCCTTAGTAGAGGATGGAGTCCGGCTAGAAAACAATCTTTCTTAAGGCAATCAGGTACTCTTTCTCCCTCGGCTAAAGATGTTGTCCATTTATCCCACAATTTTATAAACATGCCTTCATAGGTTTGGTACTCCCCTGCTATGGTTTGGCGAAGATCTAAGAGTTGTCTCCAAATATCTTCAGGTGGCTCTGTATCTTGGTACTTGTGCATGAATGCGGTCTTGAGATTCTCCCAATTACCCCTTGTAGCCTCCGAGAGAGCTTGATACCACACTCGAGCATCACCCTTTAGAACTAAAGGGAAGCCCCGTACTTTGGTTGCTTCATCATCCCGGCCTGTGACTAGAAAGGCCATTTCTAAGTCATCCAAAAAGTCCAGAGATTTCTCCCCTTTGTGCCCAAAAAAACTTGGAAAAGCCATGATAGGAAGATGTTGATCTAGCTCAATACAAAATAAAGATGAACACGTCTAGGCCCAAGTCATATCTTATTAAGGGTAGAATAAATGGATTTACAGATGCATTAATCTCAGCAAGACGACGAGGGCCCAATAAGACCCTTATAACATTTTGAAACCTGAGCTTTGTGCTAACAATTATATGCACGGTTTGTCTAGCAAGTGGACGGATAGGTCCATACAAGTCCCTATGGTTCATGGGATACACTTAGAGTAGAATGAATATGTGTACATTAAAGGAGATGTTATAATCCAAAATAGGGAGTATTATGGGATCAGGTGACAACAAGATCTCTCTCAACCTCTCAGCTCCAAAATAGAAGACTAACCTTTGCTGAAAATGTATCTTTCTACTAATGCACACATCCACCCGAATGTTTTGAACCGATTGAAAGTTGTAGAAAGTAGGAGTAGTCATTTATGCATTAACTACAAATGTACACTACAAACTTTCATGAAGCGTGTCGTTGAAGCTATGGCCTCTTAGATCCCACCATTCGAGAGATGCGAAGGACTTGCTTACCGCTGATTAGCGTAGCTTTTGTGTGACCATCATCAGCCTTGTAAAGTTCATAGGCTTCGATAGCTATCTTTTCAATTACTTTGAGTCTTCTTGCTAGTAGTAGTTGAAGCGCATCACCATATGTAGCCTCTCGCCAATACCGCACACCATTGATGTGTAACTCACCCTCCAAAAACTTGTTAATCCCCGAATTTGAAAGCGCCTTCACCACTTGAAGACGAAGCTCCGTAGGGAGTGTCTTTACACTAGAAACCAAGCACTCAACACAATGCCTTGACGTAGAGACTTGATGAGAGCAAGATTTCTCATGAAGCAAAGAAGGATGTGTGTAATTAACTTGCTTTACCCGCATACGTGCCGTTTGTCGATAAAGGTCCTTCTTCTCTTGAGCTTCTTTTGGAGACCATTGCGGTACTCTTGAGCGGAGAATCCCTTGAATAGGGTTTGATGAAGATTCCTCCTTAGTGATTTCTTGACAAACACTCGTTGAAGAAGAGGACAACTCCTTAGATGTTTCTTTCTTCATGGAAGTTGTAGAGCATAGCTTGAGAACTCCTCAGCGGGGGCACCAAAAATGAGGGCTGAAATGATGAACGGGTTGCCTCTTACCCATCCAACCTCCAATCCTCACTAAGAGAACTAAAGAGGGGCACCACCTAGCCAAAGAGAGGATGGGCTAGGACATCCCTATTCTCAAAGAGAATCAAGAAAGCCAAGACACAAATTTACAAGAGAGAATATATGTGCTAGACACCATATTGGAATATAAGAGAGAGAGATGAGAGGAGAGGGAGACAAGAGGAGAAGAGGTAGAAGAAGCTTGCCATTATGCTACATGGAATGAGAAGATGAGAAGAGAGGGAGATAATAGGAGAAGAGGTAGAGGAAGCTTGCCATTATGCTACATAATAAAAGAACTCACTCATAGCTTCCCTCAAAGAGATGAGGGTATTCTAGAATGCTCTCATGGACTTGTCATTCTTCTTCTTCTCTTTTCTCAAAGAGAATCAAGAGAACCAAGACACAAATTTACAAGAGAGAATACATGTACTAGACACCATATTGGAATATAAGAGAGAGAGATGAGAGGAGAGGGAGACAAGAGGAGAAGAGATAGAAGAAGCTTGCCATTATGCTACATGGAATGAGAAGATGAGAAGAGAGGGAGATAATAGGAGAAGAGGTAGAGGAAGCTTGCCATTATGCTACATAATAAAAGAACTCACTCATAGCTTCCCTCAAAGAGATGAGGGTATTCTAGAATGCTCTCATGGACTTGTCATTCTCCCTCCTCCCCCTCTTCTTCATTCTCCATGGGCTCTTTATATAGCCTTCATGAGGGATTAGATTAAGCTAATCTTCTTGATTAACATAATCCTAGATGATGTATGGCATCTTTGAAAATATGGAGAGTAGTGGATGGGACAAGTCCCCACCTTGGTCATCATGCAAGAAGCCAAGGGTGGTGGTAGACAAAATAGAGAAATGGAGCTAGATTACAAGAGGTGGATGCCCAAAGCACATTATTATAATATATTTACAAGAAGGATAGAGTGGAAAGTTGGTGTGGTGAAAGAGAGAAGAAAATTGCATATAGCCAGCAGTCTGCGCCTTCGTAACTTCAAATCCGTGAGGAATTTGGAAAAAGTTTCTTCTGCAACTTTGTAGACCAGATTGAAACCGATCGACCCACGCGGGAATTTTCTTGAAATTCGCTTTTTCTTGGGAGTTATTGAGATTATAAAAAAGGGCTTCCAAAAGCTGCTTTGACTTTAGTATCCCATATGTATATAAATACATATAAGCATGTGACAAAAGGGGTCCATGCTTGTAAGCTTTTGTGCAAGATCCAAATGACACCATGATGTGGATATTGACTTGTGTGCAAGGGTGAGGTGTCCTCTAATGATGGTGATAGATTCCAAATCTTAGTGATGCAAACGGAGCCCATATGTAGTTGGAGGCTAGTCCTTTGAAAAATCTATGCATTCACTCAACTCCTAGGTGTAATCCATTTTCATCTTCACTAAGATAACCATCCCATTTACCCTTTACATTGACATGCCTTCTAAGAACTTGTTCCCCCCATTTGCTAGAGTTATCATAATCGAGAAGCAATGTAGCATACCTAGTGCTTGAAGAGTAAACCTAAAGTGATATGGTAAGCTCTTGATAGGGGCCTTGGCCAAATTTTGTGGTAATAATCCGGGTTGTAAAAAACCCGGATCATTAGCCCTCCCCTTAGGCTAGAGGTATTCATGCCTCTAGCTTGATAATGATGGTCCAATAGAGCAAGGAGGACTGCACCCCCTCATTGGTGGCTCTTCATTGAATGACTGCTCCAAAGTGTTCATATTTCTTTGAAAATAAGGCTTCAGTCGCCATCCATTTACCCTTGTCTTGTGAACCTTCCCATCCATGTCGCCTAGCTTATAGCTGCCATTTGGATATCTCCTTATGACCATGAATGGCCCTTCCCACTTGAACACAAGTTTAGCATCCTTTCTGTTATCGAAGCGGTTATCATAGCGTAGCACAAGTGATCCTTCCCTTATGTGTTTGCTAGCCAGCTTCTTATTAAAGGTCTTCCTCCTCTCTTCAGCCTGCATGGAATAGTGTTGGACTGCTGCTTCTCTATCTAACTCCAGCCTCTCTAGATCCAAGATCCTTTCCTCTAACTTCTTATCTTGATTCTTCTCTTGACTGGCTACTAAAACACACAAACTGGCCAGTTCCACCTCTATAGGAAGCAAAGCTTCTTGGCCATAGACGAGGTGAAATGGAGTATAGCCAAGTGAGGTTCTGAATGAAGTCCTGTAGGCCCAAAGAGCTGCACTCAATTTTTTATCCCAGTGCTTGGGGTGCATGTGTACCTGCTTGGTAATTATCTTACAAATTAGCCCATTTACTTTTTCGACCAAACCATTACACTGTGGATAGTAGGGAGTAGAATGCCTGTGCTTGATTTTTAGCCTTTCCATTAGCTCCCCTACTAGGTTCGCCCTAAAACCAGGACCCCGATCAGAGATAATTTCCAAAGGTGTGCCAAACCTGCAACAAATATTTTCAAACACAAATTTTCCCACTTCTTGGGCTGTGATCCTACTAGTTGCTGAAGCCTCTGCCCACCTCCTCATGTAGTCCACTCCAATTATGATGTATTCCTTGCCAGATTGAGTTCGTGGGAGTGGTCCTATTGCATCAATCCCCCATTTCTCAAATGGGCCATATGTAGTTATGGGATTTTGTTCCTCATGCACTAGCTTCCTTGGTCCGGCCTTTTGGCAATCGTCACAAGTGCGGCACCAATGTTGCACATCTCGATGTAGACTAGGCCACACAAAACCGGCTTGGAGAATCTTTCTGCTGGTTATTTCTTGAGCAAAATGTCCGCCACAAACCCCTTCATGGCAGCTCTTAATCACATCTATAATCTCCTTTGCTGTTGACACCCTTCTAAGCACTGCATCCTTTCCTTTGCAATACAACACATCATTTATCAAGCGGTATTTAGTGGCCTTAGTAGCCAGCCACCTTTTCTCACTTTTACTCATATGTGTAGGTGCCTCACCTTGCTCGAGAAAATAAAGCACATCTTGTAGTTGAAACTTGCCTTGAAACAAGGGAAGCTTTACGGCAATGATGCCCACCATTACCTCTTTCAATTTTTCAGCTGCTAGAGCATCTGCCTCGCCATTTGCGCGCCTTGGCACAAAATAGATTTGGGCTTTCCGTAGCTTTCTCATGAGAGTTTTAGCTTCTCTCATTTTCACTGCTAAGTTATCATTTTTACAAGCCCAGATTCCTTTCATTTGCTTAACAATGAGCATAGAATCCCCAAAAACATTAAGCCGAGTGATACCATGTGAGAGACACCACTTCAAACCTAAAAGCAAGGCTTGATATTCTGCCTCATTGTTAGAATGGACATCCTCCAAGGTGATACCTTCTCCATAAAGTTTGTCACCTTCGGGACTGAACACCACTATTCCTGCTGCCGCTCTGTCTTTAATACGCTTGTAGGCCCCATCGAAGTAGAGGGCATGGGCATTCTCCACCCGTGGCGGCTCCTCAAGAGGAGGTGTCTTCTCTTTTACCTTTCCCTTCTCCTTTTCCTTCTTTTGATGGCATCTATGGGTCAACAAATCAGCTAGGCACGCTCGAGTAGAATCCTCCACCTTGAAGGTGTAGTCAAACTCCTGGAGTTGGATCACCCACTTAGCTATTCTAGCTGAAACATCCATGTGCTGTAAGGCATAGGGAAAATGCTCTTCTGTCGTGATCACTGTGAATGGCCTAGGGAGAAGATAAGGACGAAACTTTCTTATAGCAAACATTAGAGACAAAACCATCAACTCGACCATCTTGTACCCTCGTTCTGATGCTGTCATTACTCTACTAGAAAAGTAAACCAGTCTCATTAGTCCAGTTTTAGCATCCTTTTGTATTAGTGCTGCCCCTAGAGCATTGTCCCCAAAACTCGGGTTGACAAAAAACTCTTGATCCCAACAAGGCTGTAAAATTATAGGAAGGGTGCTAAGAGCCTTCTTCACCTCGTGAAAGCACCTTTCGCTTTCGTCACTCCACAGGAGCTCCTCCGAGTGGGTTAACTGTTGTAGTGGAAATATTAATTGGGAGAGGAGATGAATGAACCGCCCTATATATCGCACCTTTTGAATGAAAGAGGTTAGTTGCTTCACAGAAGATGGTGATGGCACCGCCAATAGGGCCTTAACTTTGTTTGGATCCGCTTCAATGCCCCTCTCACTTACGACATGCCCTAACAAAGTTACACTGCTTTCGCCAATTCGACACTTCTCATGGTTTAATTGCCCCCCCATTTGTGCGAGTCGGTTGAAAGCTTCATCCACCTTCCCTAGATGTAGAGCCTTAGAACTATAAATACAAAAATCATCAATAAAGACCCTGATGGATTTCCCAAAATATGGCTGGAAGACATAATTCATGAATCGTTGGAAGGTAGCTGGGGCATTTGTTAATCCAAATGGCATTACTTTGTAAGCAAAACAACCCCAAGGTGTGATGAAGGTGGTCTTCTGTTGATCCTCCTCAGCTATTCGGATCTGGAAATAACCTGAATACCCATCACAAACAGTGTATCTCTCATGCCCGGCCACCTCATTGAGTATTTCATCCTGAAAGGGAAGAGGAAAGTGATCTCTCTTTGTTGCAGCATTTAGCGGCTTGTAATCCACACAAATCCTCCATTTTCCATTCTTCTTGGGTATCACCACCACGGGTGAAACCCACTCTGAGTCCCCTATTGGATAGATAAAGCCTGCCTTTAAAAGTCGTTGCACCTCAGTGAGTAGAGCGTTTTGTTGAACTACTCCCAATCGTCGTAGTCGCTGCACCACTGGCCGTGCTCCCTCTTTTAGATTAATGTGATGTTGTACTGCTGTCACACCTGTGATGTGTTCATACTCAGAAATAAAAAGTGCAGAGTGTTTTATCACCACTTCCATGTAGGCTGCCTTCTCCTCAACTGATAGATCCTTAGCCAACATTTTTTCTAACCCCTCCTTCTCGACCTTTGGAAGCTGCTGCGGAATTTCACTACTAGAAGGCCCTTTTAATGTAATCCCCATCACTTCTAGAGAGCTTTCTTCCTCCTCATTAGAAGACTCTCCCTCTGTCATAGATGACCAACCCTCGCTGGAACTCCATTCATCAGCGGTGGTTTCTAACACAAGATCCTCCCGTCGGCCCTCCTTCATGTTGTAGATAGTGCTCTTCCATTTTTTATGCAGCCCCTTTTGTGGCCTTAGCTCTAAAGCGCCTGTCTCCCAATCTTGTCTGGCTTTCATTCCCATTAGCCATGGTCGCCCAAGAATGAGCGGATAGCCGTCCCCCTTCACTGGCATCACATACATGTCAAGCTCCAGTTGCACTCCATACACCTTTACCTTGACTTTCTTTATAACTCCCAAACAATTTACTACCACATTGTTAGCCATTTTGGCCCCAAATTTAGTAGTTTCATTTACCTCTAATCCCAAACGATGCATCAACTTTTCCGTCATGACACAAATCTCTGCACCTCCATCCACATATGTCTTTGACACTCTCTGCCCATTGATTTCGGCTTCCACTAGAGGTACAATATCTTTCATCTTTCTAGCCTGGATTGCATTCACATGTCTATTCTTCATGGGTCTAATGCTTACCATCTTTGACCATTGTCGCCGCACTGTTGGAGATAGATGTAGTAATTGTGGCCATGAAATTTTTGGCCCTTGATTCCTCACATCAGCAAGCAAATCATAAGCTCTAGTACCTTTACCCAAGGGAAAATCATCTGGCTCAATGTGTCGGCGTGAGCGAGCCCTCCTCTTTTTACTGTTGCGTGTCTTTGCAGCCACTGATGACTCTGCCTCCTCTTCCATATTTTCAACCTCCTTTTGTGGTGTAGGCTCCATCTTCTCAATTCTCCGGGCTTTCTTCACCGGCATTGCTTCAACCTCTACTACTTTGGCCTTCCCTTTGACATCACTCTCATCTAAACTAATTATCCTAACATCATGATTCTCTGGCGGTTGGACAGGCAAGGGCGGCACCTCTGCAAGTGGTCGAGGATGCTGGAGAACTTGAACCGGTGGTGGAGGCCTTGGATTCGGTGGAACAAACCTTTCCCTAGGTGGTGTCACTTGTTGTCCCCTCCTTCTTGGTTGGAACCCATTTCCTGGAAAACGCCTGGGATGAGGGCAAAAGTACATACCATGGCCAGTCTCCCCACAATTATAGCAAACATACTCTCTTTCTTGTCTTCTTGGACCTCGATTGCCTTCATTTATGAGGGGAGGGGGTCGCACTCCTTGCACCAAATTTAATGAAAGGCTTTCGAGTTGATTAGTAATGCATTGTAGGAGCTCTTGCTGTGGTATCTCTGGTTCAGGTGGGGCCTCTGCTATTTCTCTAGGCCTTGGCATGGTTGGTAAAACCTGCATGGGCTCAACTCCCCCCTTCAACTGGGCTTGATACTTCAATTTTCTATCTTTCTCCCTCGCATAAGTGACTGATTCTTCATAGGATGTGGGAAACTTTCCTTTGACCTTTTCCCTTAGTAGAGGATGGAGTCCGGCTAGAAAACAATCTTTCTTAAGGCAATCAGGTACTCTTTCTCCCTCGGCTAAAGATGTTGTCCATTTATCCCACAATTTTATAAACATGCCTTCATAGGTTTGGTACTCCCCTGCTATGGTTTGGCGAAGATCTAAGAGTTGTCTCCAAATATCTTCAGGTGGCTCTGTATCTTGGTACTTGTGCATGAATGCGGTCTTGAGATTCTCCCAATTACCCCTTGTAGCCTCCGGGAGAGCTTGATACCACACTCGAGCATCACCCTTTAGAACTAAAGGGAAGGCCCGTACTTTGGTTGCTTCATCATCCCGGCCTGTGGCTAGAAAGGCCATTTCTAAGTCATCCAAAAAGTCCAGAGATTTCTCCCCTTTGTGCCCAAAAAAACTTGGAAAAGCCATGATAGGAAGATGTTGATCTAGCTCAATACAAAATAAAGATGAACACGTCTAGGCCCAAGTCATATCTTATTAAGGGTAGAATAAATGGATTTACAGATGCATTAATCTCAGCAAGACGATGAGGGCCCAATAAGACCCTTATAACATTTTGAAACCTGAGCTTTGTGCTAACAATTATATGCACGGTTTGTCTAGCAAGTGGACGGATAGGTCCATACAAGTCCCTATGGTTCATGGGATACACTTAGAGTAGAATGAATATGTGTACATTAAAGGAGATGTTATAATCCAAAATAGGGAGTATTATGGGATCAGGTGACAACAAGATCTCTCTCAACCTCTCAGCTCCAAAATAGAAGACTAACCTTTGCTGAAAATGTATCTTTCTACTAATGCACACATCCACCCGAATGTTTTGAACCGATTGAAAGTTGTAGAAAGTAGGAGTAGTCATTTATGCATTAACTACAAATGTACACTACAAACTTTCATGAAGCGTGTCGTTGAAGCTATGGCCTCTTAGATCCCACCATTCGAGAGATGCGAAGGACTTGCTTACCGCTGATTAGCGTAGCTTTTGTGTGACCATCATCAGCCTTGTAAAGTTCATAGGCTTCGATAGCTATCTTTTCAATTACTTTGAGTCTTCTTGCTAGTAGTAGTTGAAGCGCATCACCATATGTAGCCTCTCGCCAATACCGCACACCATTGATGTGTAACTCACCCTCCAAAAACTTGTTAATCCCCGAATTTGAAAGCGCCTTCACCACTTGAAGACGAAGCTCCGTAGGGAGTGTCTTTACACTAGACACCAAGCACTCAACACAATGCCTTGACGTAGAGACTTGATGAGAGCAAGATTTCTCATGAAGCAAAGAAGGATGTGTGTAATTAACTTGCTTTACCCGCATACGTGCCGTTTGTCGATAAAGGTCCTTCTTCTCTTGAGCTTCTTTTGGAGACCATTGCGGTACTCTTGAGCGGAGAATCCCTTGAATAGGGTTTGATGAAGATTCCTCCTTAGTGATTTCTTGACAAACACTCGTTGAAGAAGAGGACAACTCCTTAGATGTTTCTTTCTTCATGGAAGTTGTAGAGCATAGCTTGAGAACTCCTCAGCGGGGGCACCAAAAATGAGGGCTGAAATGATGAACGGGTTGCCTCTTACCCATCCAACCTCCAATCCTCACTAAGAGAACTAAAGAGGGGCACCACCTAGCCAAAGAGAGGATGGGCTAGGACATCCCTATTCTCAAAGAGAATCAAGAAAGCCAAGACACAAATTTACAAGAGAGAATATATGTGCTAGACACCATATTGGAATATAAGAGAGAGAGATGAGAGGAGAGGGAGACAAGAGGAGAAGAGGTAGAAGAAGCTTGCCATTATGCTACATGGAATGAGAAGATGAGAAGAGAGGGAGATAATAGGAGAAGAGGTAGAGGAAGCTTGCCATTATGCTACATAATAAAAGAACTCACTCATAGCTTCCCTCAAAGAGATGAGGGTATTCTAGAATGCTCTCATGGACTTGTCATTCTTCTTCTTCTCTTTTCTCAAAGAGAATCAAGAGAACCAAGACACAAATTTACAAGAGAGAATACATGTACTAGACACCATATTGGAATATAAGAGAGAGAGATGAGAGGAGAGGGAGACAAGAGGAGAAGAGATAGAAGAAGCTTGCCATTATGCTACATGGAATGAGAAGATGAGAAGAGAGGGAGATAATAGGAGAAGAGGTAGAGGAAGCTTGCCATTATGCTACATAATAAAAGAACTCACTCATAGCTTCCCTCAAAGAGATGAGGGTATTCTAGAATGCTCTCATGGACTTGTCATTCTCCCTCCTCCCCCTCTTCTTCATTCTCCATGGGCTCTTTATATAGCCTTCATGAGGGATTAGATTAAGCTAATCTTCTTGATTAACATAATCCTAGATGATGTATGGCATCTTTGAAAATATGGAGAGTAGTGGATGGGACAAGTCCCCACCTTGGTCATCATGCAAGAAGCCAAGGGTGGTGGTAGACAAAATAGAGAAATGGAGCTAGATTACAAGAGGTGGATGCCCAAAGCACATTATTATAATATATTTACAAGAAGGATAGAGTGGAAAGTTGGTGTGGTGAAAGAGAGAAGAAAATTGCATATAGCCAGCAGTCTGCGCCTTCGTAACTTCAAATCCGTGAGGAATTTGGAAAAAGTTTCTTCTGCAACTTTGTAGACCAGATTGAAACCGATCGACCCACGCGGGAATTTTCTTGAAATTCGCTTTTTCTTGGGAGTTATTGAGATTATAAAAAAGGGCTTCCAAAAGCTGCTTTGACTTTAGTATCCCATATGTATATAAATACATATAAGCATGTGACAAAAGGGGTCCATGCTTGTAAGCTTTTGTGCAAGATCCAAATGACACCATGATGTGGATATTGACTTGTGTGCAAGGGTGAGGTGTCCTCTAATGATGGTGATAGATTCCAAATCTTAGTGATGCAAACGGAGCCCATATGTAGTTGGAGGCTAGTCCTTTGAAAAATCTATGCATTCACTCAACTCCTAGGTGTAATCCATTTTCATCTTCACTAAGATAACCATCCCATTTACCCTTTACATTGACATGCCTTCTAAGAACTTGTTCCCCCCATTTGCTAGAGTTATCATAATCGAGAAGCAATGTAGCATACCTAGTGCTTGAAGAGTAAACCTAAAGTGATATGGTAAGCTCTTGATAGGGGCCTTGGCCAAATTTTGTGGTAATAATCCGGGTTGTAAAAAACCCGGATCATTAGCCCTCCCCTTAGGCTAGAGGTATTCATGCCTCTAGCTTGATAATGATGGTCCAATAGAGCAAGGAGGACTGCACCCCCTCATTGGTGGCTCTTCATTGAATGACTGCTCCAAAGTGTTCATATTTCTTTGAAAATAAGGCTTCAGTCGCCATCCATTTACCCTTGTCTTGTGAACCTTCCCATCCATGTCGCCTAGCTTATAGCTGCCATTTGGATATCTCCTTATGACCATGAATGGCCCTTCCCACTTGAACACAAGTTTAGCATCCTTTCTGTTATCGAAGCGGTTATCATAGCGTAGCACAAGTGATCCTTCCCTTATGTGTTTGCTAGCCAGCTTCTTATTAAAGGTCTTCCTCCTCTCTTCAGCGTGCATGGAATAGTGTTGGACTGCTGCTTCTCTATCTAACTCCAGCCTCTCTAGATCCAAGATCCTTTCCTCTAACTTCTTATCTTGATTCTTCTCTTGACTGGCTACTAAAACACACAAACTGGCCAGTTCCACCTCTATAGGAAGCAAAGCTTCTTGGCCATAGACGAGGTGAAATGGAGTATAGCCAAGTGAGGTTCTGAATGAAGTCCTGTAGGCCCAAAGAGCTGCACTCAATTTTTTATCCCAGTGCTTGGGGTGCATGTGTACCTGCTTGGTAATTATCTTACAAATTAGCCCATTTACTTTTTCGACCAAACCATTACACTGTGGATAGTAGGGAGTAGAATGCCTGTGCTTGATTTTTGGCCTTTCCATTAGCTCCCCTACTAGGTTCGCCCTAAAACCAGGACCCCGATCAGAGATAATTTCCAAAGGTGTGCCAAACCTGCAACAAATATTTTCAAACACAAATTTTCCCACTTCTTGGGCTGTGATCCTACTAGTTGCTAAAGCCTCTGCCCACCTCCTCATGTAGTCCACTCCCATTATGATGTATTCCTTGCCAGATTGAGTTCGTGGAAGTGGTCATATTGCATCAATCCCCCATTTCTCAAATGGGCCATATGTAGTTATGGGATTTTGTTCCTCATGCACTAGCTTCCTTGGTCCGGCCTTTTGGCAATCGTCACAAGTGCGGCACCAATGTTGCACATCTCGATGTAGACTAGGCCACACAAAACCGGCTTGGAGAATCTTTCTGCTGGTTATTTCTTGAGCAAAATGTCCGCCACAAACCCCTTCATGGCAGCTCTTAATCACATCTATAATCTCCTTTGCTGTTGGCACCCTTCTAAGCACTGCATCCTTTCCTTTGCAATACAACACATCATTTATCAAGCGGTATTTAGTGGCCTTAGTAGCCAGCCACCTTTTCTCACTTTTACTCATATGTGTAGGTGCCTCACCTTGCTCGAGAAAATAAAGCACATCTTGTAGTTGAAACTTGCCTTGAAACAAGGGAAGCTTTACGGCAATGATGCCCAGATTCTCTCATTTTCACTGCTAAGTTATCATTTTCTCATTTTCACTGCTAAGTTATCATTTTTACAAGCCCAGATTCCTTTCATTTGCTTAACAATGAGCATAGAATCCCCAAAAACATTAAGCCGAGTGATACCATGTGAGAGACACCACTTCAAACCTAAAAGCAAGGCTTGATATTCTGCCTCATTGTTAGAATGGACATCCTCCAAGCTGATACCTTCTCCATAAAGTTTGTCACCTTCGGGACTGAACACCACTATTCCTGCTGCCGCTCTGTCTTTAATACGCTTGTAGGCCCCATCGAAGTAGAGGGCATGGGCATTCTCCACCCGTGGCGGCTCCTCAAGAGGAGGTGTCTTCTCTTTTACATTTCCCTTCTCCTTTTCCTTCTTTTGATGGCATCTATGGGTCAACAAATCAGCTAGGCAAGCTCGAGTAGAATCCTCCACCTTGAAGGTGTAGTCAAACTCCTGGAGTTGGATCACCCACTTAGCTATTCTAGCTGAAACATCCATGTGCTGTAAGGCATAGGGAAAATGCTCTTCTGTCGTGATCACTGTGAATGGCCTAGGGAGAAGATAAGGACGAAACTTTCTTATAGCAAACATTAGAGACAAAACCATCAACTCGACCATCTTGTACCCTCGTTCTGATGCTGTCATTACTCTACTAGAAAAGTAAACCAGTCTCATTAGTCCAGTTTTAGCATCCTTTTGTATTAGTGCTGCCCCTAGAGCATTGTCCCCAAAACTCGGGTTGACAAAAAACTCTTGATCCCAACAAGGCTGTAAAATTATAGGAAGGGTGCTAAGAGCCTTCTTCACCTCGTGAAAGCACCTTTCGCTTTCGTCACTCCACAGGAGCTCCTCCGAGTGGGTTAACTGTTGTAGTGGAAATATTAATTGGGAGAGGAGATGAATGAACCGCCCCATATATCGCACCTTTTGAATGAAAGAGGTTAGTTGCTTCACAGAAGATGGTGATGGCACCGCCAATAGGGCCTTAACTTTGTTTGGATCCGCTTCAATGCCCCTCTCACTTACGACATGCCCTAACAAAGTTACACTGCTTTCGCCAATTCGACACTTCTCATGGTTTAATTGCCCCCCCATTTGTGCGAGTCGGTTGAAAGCTTCATCCACCTTCCCTAGATGTAGAGCCTTAGAACTATAAATACAAAAATCATCAATAAAGACCCTGATGGATTTCCCAAAATATGGCTGGAAGACATAATTCATGAATCGTTGGAAGGTAGCTGGGGCATTTGTTAATCCAAATGGCATTACTTTGTAAGCAAAACAACCCCAAGGTGTAATGAAGGTGGTCTTCTGTTGATCCTCCTCAGCTATTCGGATCTGGAAATAACCTGAATACCCATCACAAACAGTGTATCTCTCATGCCCGGCCACCTCATTGAGTATTTCATCCTGAAAGGGAAGAGGAAAGTGATCTCTCTTTGTTGCAGCATTTAGCGGCTTGTAATCCACACAAATCCTCCATTTTCCATTCTTCTTGGGTATCACCACCACGGGTGAAACCCACTCTGAGTCCCCTATTGGATAGATAAAGCTTGCCTTTAAAAGTCGTTGCACCTCAGTGAGTAGAGCGTTTTGTTGAACTACTCCCAATCGTCGTAGTCGCTGCACCACTGGCCGTGCTCCCTCTTTTAGATTAATGTGATGTTGTACTGCTGTCACACCTGTGATGTGTTCATACTCAGAAATAAAAAGTGCAGAGTGTTTTATCACCACTTCCATGTAGGCTGCCTTCTCCTCAACTGATAGATCCTTAGCCAACATTTTTTCTAACCCCTCCTTCTCGACCTTTGGAAGCTGCTGCGGAATTTCACTACTAGAAGGCCCTTTTAATGTAATCCCCATCACTTCTAGAGAGCTTTCTTCCTCCTCATTAGAAGACTCTCCCTCTGTCATAGATGACCAACCCTCGCTGGAACTCCATTCATCAGCGGTGGTTTCTAACACAAGATCCTCCTGTCGGCCCTCCTTCATGTTGTAGATAGTGCTCTTCCATTTTTTATGCAGCCCCTTTTGTGGCCTTAGCTCTAAAGTCCCTGTCTCCCAATCTTCTCTGGCTTTCATTCCCATTAGCCATGGTCGCCCAAGAATGAGCGGATAGCCGTCCCCCTTCACTGGCATCACATACATGTCAAGCTCCAGTTGCACTCCACACACCTTTACCTTGACTTTCTTTATAACTCCCAAACAATTTACTACCACATTGTTAGCCATTTTGGCCCCAAATTTAGTAGTTTCATTTACCTCTAATCCCAAACGATGCATCAACTTTTCCGTCATGACACAAATCTCTGCACCTCCATCCACATATGTCTTTGACACTCTCTGCCCATTGATTTCGGCTTCCACTAGAGGTACAATATCTTTCATCTTTCTAGCCTGGATTGCATTCACATGTCTATTCTTCATGGGTCTAATGCTTACCATCTTTGATCATTGTCGCCGCACTGTTGGAGATAGATGTAGTAATTGTGGCCATGAAAATTTTGGCCCTTGATTCCTCACATCAGCAAGCAAATCATAAGCTCTAGTACCTTTACCCAAGGGAAAATCATCTGGCTCAATGTGTCGGCGTGAGCGAGCCCTCCTCTTTTTACTGTTGCGTGTCTTTGCAGCCACTGATGACTCTGCCTCCTCTTCCATATTTTCAACCTCCTTTTGTGGTGTAGGCTCCATCTTCTCAATTCTCCGGGCTTTCTTCACCGGCATTGCTTCAACCTCTACTACTTTGGCCTTCCCTTTGACATCACTCTCATCTAAACTAATTATCCTAACATCATGATTCTCTGGCGGTTGGACAGGCAAGGGCGGCACCTCTGCAAGTGGTCGAGGATGCTGGAGAACTTGAACCGGTGGTGGAGGCCTTGGATTCGGTGGAACAAACCTTTCCCTAGGTGGTGTCACTTGTTGTCCCCTCCTTCTTGGTTGGAACCCATTTCCTGGAAAACGCCTGGGATGAGGGCAAAAGTACATACCATGGCTAGTCTCCCCACAATTATAGCAAACATACTCTCTTTCTTGTCTTCTTGGACCTCGATTGCCTTCATTTATGAGGGGAGGGGGTCGCACTCCTTGCACCAAATTTAATGAAAGGCTTTCGAGTTGATTAGTAATGCATTGTAGGAGCTCTTGCTGTGGTATCTCTGTTTCAGGTGGGGCCTCTGCTATTTCTCTAGGCCTTGGCATGGTTGGTAAAACCTGCATGGGCTCAACTCCCCCCTTCAACTGGGCTTGATACTTCAATTTTCTATCTTTCTCCCTCGCATAAGTGACTGATTCTTCATAGGATGTGGGAAACTTTCCTTTGACCTTTTCCCTTAGTAGAGGATGGAGTCTGGCTAGAAAACAATCTTTCTTAAGGCAATCAGGTACTCTTTCTCCCTCGGCTAAAGATGTTGTCCATTTAACCCACAATTTTATAAACATGCCTTCATAGGTTTGGTACTCCCCTGCTATGGTTTGGCGAAGATCTAAGAGTTGTCTCCAAATATCTTCAGGTGGCTCTGTATCTTGGTACTTGTGCATGAATGCGGTCTTGAGATTCTCCCAATTACCCCTTGTAGCCTCCGGGAGAGCTTGATACCACACTCGAGCATCACCCTTTAGAACTAAAGGGAAGGCCCGTACTTTGGTTGCTTCATCATCCCGGCCTGTGACTAGAAAGGCCATTTCTAAGTCATCCAAAAAGTCCAGAGATTTCTCCCCTTTGTGCCCAAAAAAACTTGGAAAAGCCATGATAGGAAGATGTTGATCTAGCTCAATACAAAATAAAGATGAACACGTCTAGGCCCAAGTCATATCTTATTAAGGGTAGAATAAATGGATTTACAGATGCATTAATCTCAGCAAGACGACGAGGGCCCAATAAGACTCTTATAACATTTTGAAACCTGAGCTTTGTGCTAACAATTATATGCACGGTTTGTCTAGCAAGTGGACGGATAGGTCCATACAAGTCCCTATGGTTCATGGGATACACTTAGAGTAGAATGAATATGTGTACATTAAAGGAGATGTTATAATCCAAAATAGGGAGTATTATGGGATCAGGTGACAACAAGATCTCTCTCAACCTCTCAGCTCCAAAATAGAAGACTAACCTTTGCTGAAAATGTATCTTTCTACTAATGCACACATCCACCCGAATGTTTTGAACCGATTGAAAGTTGTAGAAAGTAGGAGTAGTCATTTATGCATTAACTACAAATGTACACTACAAACTTTCATGAAGCGTGTCGTTGAAGCTATGGCCTCTTAGATCCCACCATTCGAGAGATGCGAAGGACTTGCTTACCGCTGATTAGCATAGCTTTTGTGTGACCATCATCAGCCTTGTAAAGTTCATAGGCTTCGATAGCTATCTTTTCAATTACTTTGAGTCTTCTTGCTAGTAGTAGTTGAAGCGCATCACCATATGTAGCCTCTCGCCAATACCGCACACCATTGATGTGTAACTCACCCTCCAAAAACTTGTTAATCCTCGAATTTGAAAGCGCCTTCACCACTTGAAGACGAAGCTCCGTAGGGAGTGTCTTTACACTAGACACCAAGCACTCAACACAATGCCTTGACGTAGAGACTTGATGAGAGCAAGATTTCTCATGAAGCAAAGAAGGATGTGTGTAATTAACTTGCTTTACCCGCATACGTGCCGTTTGTCGATAAAGGTCCTTCTTCTCTTGAGCTTCTTTTGGAGACCATTGCGGTACTCTTGAGCGGCGAATCCCTTGAATAGGGTTTGATGAAGATTCCTCCTTAGTGATTTCTTGACAAACACTCGTTGAAGAAGAGGACAACTCCTTAGATGTTTCTTTCTTCATGGAAGTTGTAGAGCATAGCTTGAGAACTCCTCAGCGGGGGCACCAAAAATGAGGGCTGAAATGATGAACGGGTTGCCTCTTACCCATCCAACCTCCAATCCTCACTAAGAGAACTAAAGAGGGGCACCACCTAGCCAAAGAGAGGATGGGCTAGGACATCCCTATTCTCAAAGAGAATCAAGAAAGCCAAGACACAAATTTACAAGAGAGAATATATGTGCTAGACACCATATTGGAATATAAGAGAGAGAGATGAGAGGAGAGGGAGACAAGAGGAGAAGAGGTAGAAGAAGCTTGCCATTATGCTACATGGAATGAGAAGATGAGAAGAGGGGGAGATAATAGGAGAAGAGGTAGAGGAAGCTTGCCATTATGCTACATAATAAAAGAACTCACTCATAGCTTCCCTCAAAGAGATGAGGGTATTCTAGAATGCTCTCATGGACTTGTCATTCTTCTTCTTCTCTTTTCTCAAAGAGAATCAACAGAACCAAGACACAAATTTACAAGAGAGAATACATATACTAGACACCATATTGGAATATAAGAGAGAGAGATGAGAGGAGAGGGAGACAAGAGGAGAAGAGATAGAAGAAGCTTGCCATTATGCTACATGGAATGAGAAGATGAGAAGAGAGGGAGATAATAGGAGAAGAGGTAGAGGAAGCTTGCCATTATGCTACATAATAAAAGAACTCACTCATAGCTTCCCTCAAAGAGATGAGGGTATTCTAGAATGCTCTCATGGACTTGTCATTCTCCCTCCTCCCCCTCTTCTTCATTCTCCATGGGCTCTTTATATAGCCTTCATGAGAGATTAGATTAAGCTAATCTTCTTGATTAACATAATCCTAGATGATGTATGGCATCTTTGAAAATATGGAGAGTAGTGGATGGGACAAGTCCCCACCTTGGTCATCATGCAAGAAGCCAAGGGTGGTGGTAGACAAAATAGAGAAATGGAGCTAGATTACAAGAGGTGGATGCCCAAAGCACATTATTATAATATATTTACAAGAAGGATAGAGTGGAAAGTTGGTGTGGTGAAAGAGAGAAGAAAATTGCATATAGCCAGCAGTCTGCGCCTTCGTAACTTCAAATCCGTGAGGAATTTGGAAAAAGTTTCTTCTGCAACTTTGTAGACCAGATTGAAACCGATCGACCCACGCGGGAATTTTCTTGAAATTCGCTTTTTCTTGGGAGTTATTGAGATTATAAAAAAGGGCTTCCAAAAGCTGCTTTGACTTTAGTATCCCATATGTATATAAATACATATAAGCATGTGACAAAAGGGGTCCATGCTTGTAAGCTTTTGTGCAAGATCCAAATGACACCATGATGTGGATATTGACTTGTGTGCAAGGGTGAGGTGTCCTCTAATGATGGTGATAGATTCCAAATCTTAGTGATGCAAACGGAGCCCATATGTAGTTGGAGGCTAGTCCTTTGAAAAATCTATGCATTCACTCAACTCCTAGGTGTAATCCATTTTCATCTTCACTAAGATAACCATCCCATTTACCCTTTACATTGACATGCCTTCTAAGAACTTGTTCCCCCCATTTGCTAGAGTTATCATAATCGAGAAGCAATGTAGCATACCTAGTGCTTGAAGAGTAAACCTAAAGTGATATGGTAAGCTCTTGATAGGGGCCTTGGCCAAATTTTGTGGTAATAATCCGGGTTGTAAAAAACCCGGATCAATGGTGTCAATGTAAGAAAGTATAACAAAAAAACAAGAAAGTAGAATAGAAAAGTTAAGACTCAAAACTAATATAAAGAGTGGGTAAAATTGATGCACTACATCAAATCAAATAAAAATCTACATAACTCAATGCATTGCATCACGTTAGCTACAACATTTAACAAAATTCCAAAGAAATTTGATGTAATGCATCAAGTGGAAACAAAACTTGGCACAATATCCATGTGAGATTGATGCATTACAATAGATTAATAGAAATAACAATGATTACAAACAACTTGATGCATTACAGTAAGTACACCAACTTATTAACAAGATTTTCTCATGGGATCCACCTATAAGAAATCATCTATATAACATGTATTCAAAGGATATTAAGAAATATCATGTCTTTACATATTATAAGGCCTTAAAATGATCTCTTTTACTTGTCTAAACTTATGATTTTTTTAAATGTAATTAAAAAATACCTTTTGTAAATATATTCCTATAAATTTTACTGAGTACCATACTATTTCTTTTGAGCTCACATGGTATCTTACATGTTCTATAAGGTGGATCCTCAGAATGATTTCTAAGAACCTTATTACACTAAATCAAGTGAAACTAGATATTATAACACATCTGTACTCAAAATTTTTCCAACTTAGTAAGTCATTAACCCTTCTTATGAGGAAAAATTTTCCAACTTAGTAAGTCATTAACCCTAAGGCACCTTTACATTGAGCCCTATCCCTAACCTAACCCTAAGGCACCTTTACATTGAGCCCTATCCCTAACCTAACCCTAAGGCACCTTTACATTGAGCCCTATCCCTAACCTAACCCTAATCCCTAACCCTAACGTAATACTAATCCCATGTTAGCTATATATAGTCTGTCTATATATAGCGCCCCAGGTCCCCTCTATATATTCCTATCATGTGTGCTCAGTTGACACACTTATGGGGTTCCACTTCTGGTGTCTCATATCTCTCTTCTCTCTTCTCTCCTCTCTTCCTTTCATCTCTAGTCTTCCTTGCAGTTTTCCAACATCCCAACCCGGCCATCCGGCCTGTTATTCCACTTTTCTATTATCAGTGAGTTATACTATTATCCTTAAGAATCTCCTCTAATTCTCTTGCTAGCATCTACATTAGATCTCTTTTCTTGTATGAGTGCATAATTTGTCTTTTAATTCCTACGATGGATCTAATGCTCTATCTTTTGAATCCTTAAACATGGAGATCCTATAAAGTACATACAACCCAACCTAGATTACAAAGAAAAATGATGTGGAAGAACGAGATCAATTATCTTTTGATTCATTTGATTCCAATACTTTGGAGGATATTAGAGGTTTCCTAAATAATGAAAAGGTGCCATTATCAAAGCATATAGATCACTCATACTATAAATGTCACAAATCCTCTTAAGAAGTTTCATGTATGCAAGAAGGATGTGATGGTAAAACAATTATGCATTTCCAAAATAATAGACTTAATTATGATATGGAGCACGCTAAGTGACTCATAACCGATGCACAAATCAAGTATGCATTGAAATTTGATTGTTGCCATAAGAATTGTCTTGCTACATATGGTTATAAAAAATTGAAGGCACATTGACATCATTATTTTTATTTGACATATAGTTAGTAGGATGCTTTTCTTTCATCAATGTTGATACCATGGATATGTGGAAATTTTGAGTAGTTTTTTAACAACATAGTGGTTTGCAAGACAAGATTTAAAATAGGCCTGAGTCTAGGCGCCTTGAAAGAGTCAAATGTAGAATGTCTAAGTATGATGGATACAAACTTGAGCCAAATGTTACAATTGGTCCTCTAGGTAAGATTACAGTTTCTTGGATGGAAATGTACGTTAAGACACATTGTGAAGTTATGCCATCAACTAGGAGTTTTTATCTCCTAGATAACTTTATTTAGGACTAAATTATATATCATCTACAAGCTATGCTTCAACATGCAAAATAGTTTGTTAGCTTTCCACATTTCACCTAATTGTGGAAGTCATTCTTCAACAATATATCAATCCCAAGGAAAGTTAAAATGGGAATATGTAGCATATGTGCAAATTTAAATGCTCAATGAAAGAATGCGACATAGAGTGTATTACCTTGGTAGCAAGGGTTAAGCATATAAGAATTGTTGGCATTGTGTATCAGATAGCTAGAAAGAAGGCCATAGGACATTGAGGTAGTAGTGGCAAAGTTGAGTATAGCAAGCCTTAAGAATAAGAAAGTGTTTGACAGAAGGAATAGACTCAAAGATAGAGCCTTATATAGGAGGGAGATTGGTTGTTGATTTATGATAGTAGTTTGGATAATAAACATAGTGCTATTCAAAAGGTTTCAAAGTGATGGTTAGGTCCCTATGTGGTAAGACAAGCACATGACAATTCTACCTGCTCACTCAGTGAATTGGATGGGATAGCATTGAAGATTCCTATAGCTAGGAAATGAATCAAACTCTTTAATATAGGATTAGAGTCTAATGCATATTAGCTACATGAGTTGGATATAGGTATTACACATGACAGTGTAGAAGAGGAGGAAGAAGTGGACATGCTAATGCATGGTGAAGGCTCTAGATCTGTAGATGACCAAGAATTAGGCACATGCTAGAGGATATGTAGGTTTGGAGAGGGAAGACGTCAAATGATTTTTTACCCATATCATGAGTGCATATGACAAGTCATATATTAAATTATTCTATCATGAGGCTTGCTTTAAGGCTTCTCATATCATGAGGCTTGCTTTAAGGCTTCTCATGTCAAAACTTCAGGGAGGAAAACGTGAGGCTATTGAACAAGAGAAAAACTAGTACAAAGAAAACAAGGGGCATCATTTTAAAAAAAAACTTGACTGAGTTTTGGAGCTCTTAAAGAGACCACCATAGCTGATGAGAAAGATGGAATAAGAGAAAAACTTGATGGGAGTGGATCTAATAACATCTTGGGAATTTCTTGATGCTTAGAAGTTGGATCTTAGATAGTATATGCTATTGTAATAGTAATAACTAGTAGGGTATCTATTGTCATAAAGCATTCACAAGGTGATTCTAAGTCTTCCAAGGCATTAGCTTTATGTATATGATGCTCTCCTGCTGTTAGATCATTGCTATAATAAGAATCCATGGTTTTGTGAAGGATTGGGGGAGCAAAGGCTTGCATTTTTTGTGCTAATAACAATAAAACACTATGTTAGGGAGTTTGAAAATTTCCATGCACTTTGGAAACTCCCAATACCTTTATTATTTGACCACATGGTCAAATCTTATTGTCTCACTTAAAGGTCGAGTCTATCCTAAATGCCATATAAGCTACCTTCCCAAATCCCACTTTCAAATATGGATCAAGATTTAGCTACGTGGTCGAATATTTATCACTTATTCGAAATTGGGACTTGGGAAATTCCCAAATTCTCTAATATAGTGTTGTAACTAGCAAGATATCTATTATAACAAATGTTTCTTAGCGTGTTCGACGGCCTTGAGAGGAATATTCTATATGCATTAGGTGCTCTAGGGATGATAGAACATTGTTAAAATACGAGTACATGAGTTTATGAATATTTGGGGATAACATACGGATTCTTTTCATTCCCATAATAAAATTGTCAAAACGGGGCTAAAGCACCAATTTGGTCCCCAAAAGGGTTTTAGCATGAACTAATGTATAGTTTAGCTTGGAAATATGCTCAATTGATAGATGCTCCCATATATGAAGTTATTTTACGATTTATGTATGATTTTGGAGCCAAAATCATTTGAGTAAGCCTATTTAATATAGGGTTATGTTCGTGAAAAAGGTGCTCTTTGAGTCAAAGTATCAATCTTGGATTATGTGCTTATACTTGAGTGCATGTAGTGATTTTATCTAACAAAGTCTGTCATACAAATATTGCATCAAATGAATTTTTGAGGGTTCTTATCTCAATGCTCTTTATCTTTGAAGTTGATGCAACTCCTCTCTTTTTAGTTCTTTCTAGTCCTAAATCTCTATAACATTCTTGTCATAATCCCCGAAGTTAGGGACTTTGACAATATATGATCTGACAGTGCTTATCTTTAAAATTTTGGTAGAATGCATCACATCTAAAGACTCTTAAGTATACAAGTAAAGGAGGTTTACCAAACCATACCTCCTCTACAACTCTACCAGCAAGAATAGTGCATGGGGATCCATTAATCAAGTGAACCCTAGTAGTAACTACCTCAGTCCAAAACATATGGGGTAAGCTTGCATGATTGAGCATACTACAAACTCTCTCTTGAAGAGTCCTATTCATGAACTCAAAAATATCATTTTGGGATGGGGTATGAGTGGTGAATGAATTTTTAATGCCTTGATCATCACATACCTACTCAAAAGAATGAGATATATATTCATTTCCATTATCTCATCTCAGGCATTTCAACTTGTGTCCCTTGACTGGTTCTCAACCAAAGTAACAAAGCATTAAAAAGTAGCTAAAATATTTGATTTCTTCTTTATGGGACATGCCCACAATTTATGTGAAAAATCATCAATGAACATAACAAAACACTCAGCAGCACCCAAAGATTGATAGGGCATGTGACCATAAACATCAATATGAACATGATCCAATGATTTCATGGGGATTTAAGTAAAAGGCATAAATTAAAAGGATTTACTGATAAGAGTAACATAGAAGACAAAGAGAAGAAATTGTTGAAAGAAAGAATGTATTCTACATAGAGATCTTATACAACATATGTGAATCTAATTCAAAAAACTTTGAGACAATAGCTCAAGATAATTTTACTAGGAGGATAGCTCAACTTGAGACAAAAACATGAGACAATAGCTCATAAATACCTTATATGCATTAATCTAATTGCTATACACATGATCTAAAATTAGGGCATAAATTCCTTTGCTCTAGTAACAAAACCCATCTATGCATAGATTTCATTCAAGACAAAGCAACCTATGTTTAGATGTCAAGCTCGACATGAGCTGACACTCATGTACCTAGATGACCATTTTCATATTCATATCATTGATGTGGTTGGTACTTGCATCGACATATCATTTTGGTGATACTCTATAGTAGCTAGATATCACTTATTCCATCTACCTGAGTTACAATATAACTATATAGTCATCATTATACTTAGTGTGTTCACACTATGGACCTTGTGTATATTGTACTCTCTTTTATTTGTGGTAGACTTATATAGTGAATAAGAAGAAGAAAATTATAGACAAGGGTTTTAGCTTTCTATCTTATGTGTATTATCTTTGTGTGTTTTGTGTCATGTAAGAGCTCAAGCTCCCTCTCTCTCCCCCCATATTTTCATGGTATTAGAGTAGTGTTCAGGTAAGGAAGTGTGAGTTGTAAGCACAAGAGTCTACAAGGAAATCCTATTATGGTGGAGTACACCTCTAGAGATCTCTCATATGATCTTTGATTTTGAAAAGTCATGTTCGTGAGCTTGAAGTTCTTGAGGGAGTGTTACAAATCTCTAATCCAATCAAATTCACATTTCAGATGCTTTTCAACCCTTGTTTGAGAGTTTGAGACTATTTCTATGTGAATTTGGTAAGATTCACAAACTTTGTAAACATTATTATTCTACAAATAAGCTACAAGTATTCAGTGTGGTAGAAAGTATTTGGATACTATTAGACATTAGAGATGTTTCTTAGGGTATCCTTATATACTAAGATTAGTACGAATGACAGTTTAAATGAATTAGTAGGTTATTGATAAAGGTAGATTTGTGACTTTTACTACACAAGGTCTAAGGGATTTAATTAGATTGTTAACAAAAAACTTAAGAAGCACAACTTCCATGCTTGGAAGTTTAAATTGACCAATTTCCTTATGGATAAAGGTTGTTAGGACTACATTATAGGAGGTAATGTTGAGGCTCCAAAGTTACAAAAAAAAATGCAACATTTGAGCAACCCGCCAAGGCATTTAAGGAATGAAACCAGGATACTCGAAAAGTGGTGTACTGGTCTTCCATAACTGTTTTAGATCATTAATTGGGCATATACATGATACAGATCGTCCTACAAAAGCATAAAATAATGTAGTTAAACTGTCTAGTACAAATCTATCTATTAATGACTATGTATTGAAGATTAAGAGCATTGTTGAAGCTCTTAGATCTATTAAAGTGCAAGTTGATAATGATAATATAGTGGATGAATGTTTGGATGACTTGGGTGAGGAGTACAAGAAACAGTTTCGAATCTCTATCAACACAAGACACACCATCCCCAATTTTCCAGATCTAATATCTTTGTTGATATTAGAAGAGAAAAATTTAGGACTTGCTACATATTCTTCACAAAGAAAGAATAGTTAAAAAGAGTTTCTCTACTCTAGCACAAGTAGAGGTAGAGATTGTGGTGATAGAGGCTGTAATGGTAGTGGTTATGGGAAAAATCAAGGGCAGTCTCATGACTCATAGGAGCAATCACATATAAGTGGTAGAGACCAACCTTCAAGTAAGGGGACCATAGAGGACATGGTAGATAGAATGCAAGTTATGATAGCATAGAATAATATACATATGGTCACAAATGTCATATTTCATATGACTTTCCAAAAAAAAGAATAGGTGAAACTAATAGAAATGAGAGAAGACAAGATAACAATTATGCATCTACTAGGGATCAATTTAATAATAAGAAGTTATTTGTTATGTAGCACATGATAAATGTAGTAAATACAAATGTATTTATAGTGATGACCAATGATATATGGTATGTGGACTTAGGTGCCTCTAGTCATATGACATCTCATGGAAAATGATTTGAAGAAATAAAAAATCTTGAAATGCAAGGTTTTGTTGAAACAGATGACAATACAACATGTCCTATTGCTCATATATGGAGTGTCCCATTCCTTATGTAGGACAGAAAAATTAAAGTGTTTGGTTGATGTGCTACATGTATCTAACATCACAAAGAACTTGGTTTTTGTTGGAAAAATGGTTGAGAACATATTGCAAGTAAAGTTCAATCAGAATGATTGCTTTATAGAAGATTTAAAAAATGGATGCAAATTAGTTGCAAAAGGCAATCATGTGGGAAGGATGTTTACCTTGGATGCAAATATACATGAGTTAAAGTCTTCTATGTTTACATAAGGTGCAGGAGTCGTGGCAGTTGATATTGACATTTGGCATAAATGTATTGGCCATGTAAATGTGCGACAGTTAGAAAATATGCAGTCACATGAAATTGTGATAGGTTTGCATAAGTTTCAAAGTGGCTAAAATTGACATTTGGCATAAATGTATTCACCATGTAAATGTGCGATAGTTAGACACTATGCAATTACATGAAATTGTGATAGGTTTGTGTAAGTTCAAAGTGGTTGATATGCAAAAAGTGTGTGAAGCATGCTAATTTGGAAAACAGGCAAGGCATGCATTCTCCCATGATAAACATGCAAGTAGCTTGATATTATACATTCATATGTATGGGGTCCTTCAAATACTACATTCATATGTATGGGGTCCCTCAAAAATATTGATAATCATATAAGGAAGGTATGAGTATACCTTGTGAAGTAGAAAAGTGAGGTGTTCTCTCACTTTTAGGATTTTACAAATTTGATTGAGAAACAAATAGGTGTGTAGATTAAGTGCCTGTGGTCAGATGGAGAGGAAGAGTGCCTATCTAATGAATTCATTAATTTTCCAAAACAACATATAGAATTTTGGAGACAATTTACATATAAGTACACTCCCCAATAGAATGATTTTGTTGAAAGGAAGAAAGGGCATATTGCAGAAATTTCATAAGCCTTGATGGATGAAAAGGACATGCCTCATTATTACTGGGCTAAAGTTGTCTCCAGAGTTATGTATATTATGAATAGGGCTTCCGCTACTACAATCGGCATGATGTGACACTAGAGGAGAAGTTTATTGGCAAAAAACCAGATTTGTCACATATTTAGGTATTTGGATCCATTGTATATGTACATGTTCCTGATGAGCTAAGAAAGAAGTTGGATCTAAAAGCTAAAAAGTCTGTATTTGTGGGCTATTCCCTTGAAAAAAAGAGTTACAAGTGTTACAATCTAATTATACACAAGCTACAAGTGAGAAAAGATGTTGTGTTTGATGAGATGAGTAGCTCGTATGTTACTAAAAAAAAATTGTTGTAGATGATGGAAAAGAAAAGGTGATTGCAGAAAATGTGGATCCACAGTCATAGACATTGAGTGAGCTAGAAGATTTCTCTTCTAGTAGGTATAATGAGAGACCATGGAGTGGTACTGTGTGTGTCAAGAGTACTCCTATAAGTGCATAAAATGTATCACAAAAGAGAAAAGAAAAGAAAAGATGGTTGAGTCACTTGGTGTACCAAATGTTTCTATACACTATTCACATCTAGATGGTGAGCCCTATGGCTCAAATCAGAGTATGAATGAGGAGTTTGGTATTTTTTGTTCATACACCTAGTGTAAGAAAAACCAAGTATGATGTAAAAGGATCACAAAGTGATATGTAAGTGCAGAGGTTAATAGGAGAAAGGTATCTCATAATCACGTTGAAATATGATGGTTATGGTGCTCGCCATTATATGTATATGGCAAAGGTTATAAAATGAGTTGAGCCCAATTGTTTTGAGAAAGCTCTTGATCATGTGCATTGAGAGAAATCCATGGATGAAGAAATGTTTGTATTGAATATAAATCAGACTTGGAATTTGGTGCCACTACCTAAGAGTAAGAAAGCTATAGGCTACAAGTGGGTTTAAAGAAAAATATAATGCCAATGGTAGTGTGAGCACATATAAGAAAATATTGGTTGCAAAATTTTATGCATAGCCTTACGAGATGGATTATGAGGGGACATTTGCTCTAGTAGCAAAGATGGAAACTCTAAGAGCTATTGTTGTAGTGGCTACAACAAAAGGTTATATAAAACATGAATTCTCGCATGGTGAGTTGCAAGGACAAGTGTACATGGAGTAACCAAAGGGTTATGAGAGCATGGTCGACCCTAATTATGTGTGTAGGCCATGCAAAGCCTTATATGGGCTGAAATAGGCACAAGAGCATGGCATGACAAGATAGCATAGTATCTTATCTCTATTGGTTTCCATGTCAGAAATGTGGATTTGAGTGGGATTATACGACCCAAAGGAAACCAAAAATGTGTCAAAGTTTTTCAAATTGAAGAAAAAATTAAAGCTCCATGAAAGCAGTGATTGCGAATTTGACAATTTTAAGCAACCGTGAAAGGTAGGATTTAAAATCACTTGTGAAGATGGATCTTGTAGGCAATCTTCAATTTTTAATGAAGTGGAATGAGTTCGAGATAGTGCAGGACTTCGAGATGTTTTGTAAAAAAACTTGGCTGTAATTCAATCAAACACATGTGATAGCCAAAGCCTAGGAAAAAGGGCTCCAAATGAAGTGTTGTTAGCCCCGAGAAAAAGAAAATTCAAAATAAGAAATAATGCAAAAAAAGGAAATCCGAAAAATGAATAAGAGAGGAAAGGCCAAAAGCGCAAAAGGTCAAGTTGAAGGTGAAGGCACATTTTAAAATGCAAAGGCATCACCAAAATTTTGTAAAAAGAGTGGCAGGCTCCCTCTTGTGCAAATTGTAAAATCTAGACAAGCATAGGTGAAGGGATAAGGCAACTAGAAGAAAATAGGAAAAGAGGACCTTGGCAAGATACCCAGTCATGTAAAAAAAGGGATGGGTGCCCAAGGGATTTAGGACTTGTATATGAACTCAAAAAGTGAATGAGAAGCTCATTATTTAGTATGTGGCTAAAGTGTTTGACCATGGGACACACTTTTTGAATAAGGTCATAGAAGCCTTGATTGAAGATTTGAAAATTAAACACCCCATATAATCCCCAAGTGAATGGACAAGTAAAGAATACCAACAAGCAACTTGTAGTGATTTTATCCAATACTATATTTGAGGATAAGTGCAACTAGGACAAGAAACCTCATGTGGTTGTTTAGGATTATAATACTACGTTCAAGAGAGCAAAAATCCACACCCCATTTAAGTTAATATATGGGAAAGAGTATGTCTTGCCCTTGGAAATTGAGTTGCTATTATGAGGTTTGAGTTGATTTGGGTGAAGAGGAAGCATTGCAAGAGAGATTCATCTCCCTAGCATATCTTGATGGGATCCGATTGCAGGCTTTGTTACATCAAGAGGTAGGAAAGAAGAGGATGAAATTACTTCAAGACCTTTTGCTAAAAGATATAAACTTGTGAAGGGTTAGTTGGTCATATATTACAATGCATGTTGCAAGTTATTTCTTAGCAAGTTAGAACCAAAATGGTATAGCCCTTATAAGATCATTCGTATATAAGAAAGAATGGATCTACAGTCCTTTTACAAGATTTGTAGGGGGTAGATTTTAAAAATAAAGTGAACTTTAATAAGTTGAAGCCCTATTATGTGTAGGGACTAATGTCAAACTTGGTACCTTTACAAGTCTTTCAGGATCTAGCTTAGACTTGTAGTAGGTGCCAAGGCAATCGGATGGGTAGAATCATTCCTTATCTTAAACATTTGTATTTAGAGTAGTGTTACCACCAAGGTCGAGTGATCTTGTGGAGTAAGGGTTATCATATTATTGAGTGGAAAGAAAGATCTTTCACATGGGATATTAAGGACTACTGCCACCATTTTCATAGGGTTCTTATTAGCATTTTTATTGAGTTTAGTGAGGAAGGAGAGATTGTACCTATCATACATCATCTATCTTGGCTTGACTTTGACTACCATAAGTACAAGTAGGTTGATCAGTATGGTGTGGCATATCAATGAATTATGGGTCTTTAGTTTGTATTTTGAGGGAGCTTTATGAGGGCTTGCTAAGCTTGCAAGTGTCAATATGGTTTTTAACCCTGGATGTAGAGTCATTATGAAAATGGGAGCTTATTTAGGCATTGCTTTTACTAATAGCATGGCAGAATACAAGGCCTTATTCATGGGGCTGAATGTAGTCAGACGTGGTAATATTTTCCATTTATTGGTGAAAGGCAACTCGCAGTTAGTTGTCAACTAATTGAATGGGACTTACAGTTTGAGAGATCTCATTCTACGAATGTATTATTGTGTAGCCTTGGATATACTTTAGATTTTTGAGATAGCAACTTGTCAGCTAGCTGTTTCTCATTAGTGGAACTGCTTTGCGAATTCGTTTGCAAATTATGCCTTTGTTGAGGATATATTTCTCAATTGTGGTCATGAGGGGTTATTAGAATTGCCTCATCTTATTAGCCTAGGACTACTGTGAGGACTGCTACTCTGACATGTCTTGTTATGGCAGTCGATGGTTAGAGTATGATGATGAGCCAGGCAGCGATTGACCATCTTCCATTATTTCTTGGGATACATAGGACCGTTCGACGACATATTGGTAGGACATCCCTTGCCATTTATGTAGGGGGCCTAGCTAATAATTTGATGCATTTTGTGTAGGGCTTGAGCGGTCCATCCCTTGGTCTAGTTTTCTACTTCAGTAGAGTTCATGTGGGGGACCAAGGGTTTGCTTTTAATATAGAAGGTTGCTGAATGGTGTGTTGTATGGTTACATTTCATAAGGCTATGAGAGCCATTTCTTTCATAGTAAAATGCTTTATTTTGTTAAGCAAAAGGGACGTTCTTGTTGGATTTAATGTTTGATTTCATAAGACAAAGAGGGCCATTTGTTTGTTTTGTGCGTATGTGATTAATGGTTTCTTGTCTTAGTGATGTACTAAATAGATTTAATGGAGTACTTAGAGCAAGCCTCCTACTACACAGAAGCTTCTTCAAGAGAATTCTAGGTGATGTCCTTTCTTTATGAGTTATTTCCCTTCATGCTATATGCATATATGTGTTTGTGGAGAATTTTCTCATTTTGGGAATCGACAAGTCAAGGCATGAAGTCCAAGGGTTGGGTTTGTTATATCTAGGGAAGGTTTGAGCTGTTATCCGGTCTCCTACAAAGACATTTTCAAACACTCGTAGAACTATTTTGAGAGTAGTCCTAGTTACCCTATTCTGCTAACAAGCTTTTGTTACTTGTGAGGCAGCTAGGGCTACTTGCCGAAAATAAAGATAGAAAAGGATAAATATCTTTGAAAAGCTAGTATATTTATTCTAACCCCTAAAATAAGAAAATCAAGAAATGAAAATTACAAGAGCAGATGATCATTGCCTTATGAAGGCTTGGTAGATTCCTAGGAAGGAAGACTCGAGGCTGATGCCTTGATTTCGTGGGGGTGACATTTAGCAAGGGGCGATTCTTAAGAGCAAAAATAAAAGTGAGTAGAAGGAAAAATGATTTAGTATTTCCTTGCGAGAGCTTGGTAGGCTCTTGGGTAACCATGATAGGACTTGAGACTGATGCCCTATTCTCCTTGGGTCACAATATTCTCAACTCCAACTATTTTACACACCCGAGTATCAAGTCCTAAAGTATAAAAAAATATAAATAAAGTATCTAAAAATGAGAAACTAGGCCATAGGACCCTAGTAGGAGTTCTTGATGCAATTGTCCTAGGTCCAATAGGCACGTCAGAGACCACCACTTAGGATGACTCCTTTGATAGTTCTTTTAAGCTGATTTTTGTTGGAGTAGTTGGTTAACAACTGGATCATGATATCTATCAGACTATACTTGACCTATCCCTTGTGGATCTTTATGCCTTGATTTTGTTAGGAGATAGGGTGAGAGTTGTGTGTGTGTTTTGTTATGTATTTTTCTTTGTAGGAGCTTAAGGCTCTTTATGGTTTCTGTATGTGCAGATCAATTCGTGGATTCAAATGGGTTGAGTCACCCTATCCTATGGTCGCCAATGAGAGTAGGATTTTACAACCTGAAGAAAGTAAAAAATATGCCAAATTTTGTTATTAAAGAAAAAATTAAAGCTTGATGAAGGCGGCAAGTGCAGATTCAACAATTTTAAGTAGCCATAAAAGGCTAGATTTAAAATCACTTCTATAGACGAATCTCGTATTAGTCTCAGGTTTTTAATAAAATTTTGAAGTGTTGGAATTAAGTGAAACAAGTTCTAGGTAGTGGGGACTCCGAGATGGGATCAGGCAAAAAAAAATTGGTTGATAATTCGATCGTGGGACGCGAGCAATAGCCAAAACCTGGGCAAAGGGGGTCCAAATGAAGTGTAAAGAAGACATTAATAAGGAAGGGTTGTGCCTCTTGGGACTAAAGGCCCCCAAATAAGTCACGTGAAGGGGAGAGTGAAAAAAAAAAAGACGAAAATGTTGATGCCATGGATCCTAATGAGGTGATGATTTTGAGAAGGGGGGACTATGAAGGTTAAGAACAACCACATAATTTGATCATAGTAGCTTGATCCTTGAACTTTTCACTCCATTTCATCCATCTCAGATTTGCAATTGATGGATTGAGTAGAAAGATGCAATTTTAGTATTTCTCTCTTCTCCCTCTCTCTCTAGTGGGTTGTTCATGTAGGAAATATTTGGGAAAGATCAGGATGAAGATCGATTGTCCAGCTTGAATCGGATTGATATGAGATCATGTTAACACTAACGAGTGATGTGACTAGTATTGTTTGAAGACTAATGGCGGGTCTAGTGGCTGTCTGAAAAATCAATTCTTGAGACCCGAAACTCGATAAATGGTGGAAAGCCTCTTTTTAATAGAAATTTAAATTCTTTTTTATAAATCATGGTGCAAATCTTATTCATATGTGTTGAAAATTTGTTTGAGGAATGGTTGTGATGTGTTTGAGGGATGTGTATCATAAAATGTAGAATCCATGCATGTGCATGTGAGTTATTAATTTTTAAAAACACAAAATTTGTATTTTAAGAGGAAACATGATGGTTTTCTTGGTTTAGGGGAATCAAATCATGTTCATATGGGATAAAATCAAATGTGACGATGGACTAGAGTGTGAATTAATTTCTTGAATTAAAAAATTTGAGAACTACAGTAGTTTATATAAATGAAAAAAGAAATATACTAAAAATACCATTTTGAGAAAAAGAAAATGCAAAAAAATAGTTTTTGTGTTCAAAAAATTATGAAAAATTAGGGGCATGTTTGTGCAAGTATAATGGAGGTAAATCATGAGGATTGGCTTCAATTTATAAAGAAAATTTGAGAACTACATTAGTTTATATAAAGAAAAAAAGAAATATATTGAAAAAATACAGTTTTGAGAAAAAGAAAATGGAAAAAAAGTTTTTGTGTTTGAAAAATTATAAAAAATTAGGGGCATGTTTGTGCAAGTATAATGGAGGTAAATCATGAGGATTGGCTTCAATTTACCCCCATTTGTATATCATAGTTTGTGTTTATCACTTTTTATACAAAGAAAATTTACATGAAATAATGTTTAGCCTACCCATAGAATGAAAAATCATAAATGGTAGTATTGGGAAGAGAATTTTAGGAGTTAAGTATCATTTGAATTCTAATTTTATGCATATTATAGCATATAATGCTCATTTTATTTAAGTCTTAAAAATGGCAATATCATGGATTATTTTGGTGCTACCTTAGCAATAAAGCAATGCACTAGAGTGAAATCATAAAAGGGCTATTTGTACACATCAACATTGATTGATTTATCGGTTTACTTTTTTGAGCACATATGCCATTCACTTTGCATCTACATTTTCATACATGGGATCAAGAGAATTATCTCCTAGATACATGGCACTTGATTTTGAATGATTGACTCACATTGAGTGTGAGAACCCCTTGAGTTGTAGGTCTAGTGTTATCATTTCCTTTGGGGGTTGATGTGGTAAGGATTATATTATCTCCCAAAACATTTTATCAAAAGAGAGGACTATGTAGCATATGCGTTATATGTTGAGATGGTGCAACCTTGGGCTAATTCCTAGGTGTAGGAGAGTTGTACTAGGACCACAATAATAAGCTAGGGAGTACTTCCTTCGTTTGTGTTATGAGGTGCTAGCCATTGATATGTTTGGGTACTCCTTGTGCGCTTGGAGTCAGGAAGGGCATCACATTGGACTACAATCTAGAGATGGTATCTACAATTTGCATTCTATTAATAAATCAATTTTTAGTGTTTATATGCTCCTAGTTGTTGCAAGGCTATGGGGTTGTTTAGGTGAGTTTAGGAGGCCCCCGAGTAGAGCCCTAGAGCCAGTGCCGAGCCCATTTTTGGTCATCCCAACAAGATCACTCGATTTATAGCTATCAACATGATAAGGGTATTGTTTTAATTACCTTGTATGTAGATGTTTGATTATTGGGGGTGATAATGTGCAAGAGCTAGAGCATGTGAAGAGTCTTCTCAAGAAGAAATTTGACATGAAAGATTTGGGAGAGTTGAAGTAATTTCTTAGTACTAAGGTGATACAAACATATAAGGGCATATGGCTCTCAAAAAAGCATTATATCTTGGATATATTGAGGAATTATGGTAAGGCTCATTGTAAGTTGATCTTAGTGCATTGGATTAGAATGTGAAACTAAGTGCTAATGTGGATGAAATATTAGAGGATTTCACAAGAAGATGGTGGAAAGTTTAATCTGTAGTACTATTACTAGGTGAGATGGTAACTACAAAGTTAGCATAGAGAGAGTTTACACGGGTGCCTTGTAAGTCTCATTTGGATAGCGTGAGATATATCTTACAATACCTTAGGGCTACATTCGATCATGGTATCTTTTATGGGAATAACTTGATAATGTACCTATTTGGTTATACTGATGTAGATTGGCAAGCACTGTATTTGACATGAAGTCCACCAATGGCTATATATTTTCCTTTGGGAGGAGTGGGGCTGTGACTTTGAGTAGTAAGAAAAAACCCATTGTTACATTATTGAGTACAAAGGCAGAGTACAAGGGTGTAGCTATGGTAGCATATGAGGTGGCTTCAATGCAAAAGCTACTTGATGATTTTGGGATACAGATAGACAAGAGAGTTATCATTTATTGTCACAACATGAGTAGTATAAAGTGAGCATAGAGGAGCATATTGCAAATTTTTTTTACCAAGGCCCTAGGAGAAGGAAAGCTTTAATATTTTCAAAGCTTAATTGGAGTACAGATCATGGAGTTGAGATTGAGGGGAATAGAGATATCAAGCTCAACACGAGCTAACACTCATGTATATGGATGACCGTTTTTGCATTCATTTCACTAATGTGGTTGGTACTTGCATCAGAATATCTTTCCAGTGATACTTTACAATTGGTCTGCCTACCCAAGTTATGGGATATCTATTTATTCATCTTTCTATTTAGTTTGTTCACACTATGGACCACTTGTATATTATGTACGTTTTACTTTCTCTTAGTTGTGTTAGACTCATATAATGATGATGAAATAGAAGAAGATAGACAAGGTTTGTATCTTTCTTTCTTATATGCACTCTCTCTATGTAGAGGCAAGAGCTAAAGCTCAACCGCCAAGACCCACATAGTGCTTATTGTTCAAGTGTTTCAAGCGAGCACTAATGGCTACCTCTTATATAACTGACATGCTATCCCTCTCTATGAGTATAGTGAGCTTACCTTAATGCCCGATTGAGTTGCTTCCTCTCTCAAGCACTCCGATAGCTCCACGATTTGTGATGCATGCTCAAGCATCCTCAAGCCTCTTCCTTCAAGCTCCATCCTCTATAGCCACACGTGAGAAGAGAGAAGAGAAGAGAAGAGAAGAAGAGAAGAGGAAGAGTCCAATTTTCCATACACCAAAGAATGAGCTCTCATTTATTTTTTGAATTTTATATACAAAACCCTAAATCTCTTTTGTGTGGTCATCCCCTTATCCCCTTTTTTACATGATCGGACGTAGGCCCTTTTTCCCATTTGTCCTCCCCTCTTCCTAGCTTGGTCCTCCTGCCCATTCATGGTTACAAATTGCACAAGAGGAAGCCTGATGCTCTTTTAGAGAGGTTTTGGCTACACCTTTGTATTTAAAGGTGGGCCTTCTTTCTTTTGGCTTCTTGTAGCTTCCATGGTTGCGTCTTGGACTCCTAGTGGTCGTTCCCATGCTTTTAGATTTCCTCCAGGCCCACTCTTTTGTAGGGCCCCTTTCCTTTTTTCTACCTTGCACTTTTCCTCTTGATGCCTCGGTTTTTGCTTCTTTCACTTTGCAATAAACATTACCCTCTCCTAATTGAGTGCCAGTCCCATGGCACTGTTGGGCAATGAGTTGGACAATGCTGCTAGAGTAGCCAAGTGGCTTTTTGAGTTTGTATACGAGCCTTGGTGGATCATGTGTTGGAGAGATTTATGGATCTGGAAGGCCCTTGAGTTTGGAATGAGCCCTCGTATTGGAGGGATTTATGGACCTAGGAGGCCCTTGAGTTTGGAATGAGCCTTGGTGTTTGAGGGATTTATGGAACTAGAAGGCGCTTGAGGTTGGAATGAGCCTTGGTGTTGGAGGGATTTATGGAACTAGGAGGCCCTTGAGGTTGGAATGAGCCCTGGTGTTGGAGGGATTTATGGAACTAGGAGGCCCTTATACGAGCCTTGGTGGAAGGTATGCTAGAAGGATTTATGCCTTTGAAATTGAAGATAAAGTTTGGCAAATCCCTGTGTGGGGAGAGGTGGGTATGCAGATCCATCTTTGAAATTGAAGATATAGTTGGACAGATTTGTTGCTTGGCCCTCCCTTGGCTGCCTTCTCCTACGCTATTCCAAATGAGTTTCTTCATTCACTTTTTGATTGGGGCTATTGCATCCACCGTCCCTTGCTTTGTTGTGCCTGCATGGTGACATGTCGCATAAGATGGGGACTGCATTGCATGGATAATGGGGTCTTTAGAGCTAGTGGTCGGGGCCTTTGTTTGTACCTGGAAAGAAAAGAAAGGTGCACTACTTGGGGGTGTTTCTACCTTACCATGGAGTGCGTGGTGCTTGTGCTTATGGAATTGGGAGATGGGTCTATCCCTCAGTGGTGTCCCATACTTGAGGATCCAATTTGTGCATAACAGAGGTGTTGTGCAGGGGGCTTAGTGTGACATGTCAAACCCTAGGCAAGAATTACCTTCCTAGGTATGTCTTGCCCTTGATGTGCCCTAAGCAAGTGTCATGGGGAATCCAAAGGGCTAGGGGGTTAAGCATGGAGCCAGTCAATCGAGGCCACTAGACGTACCTAACTTAAGGACCCCTAGGTGTAGTGATTGTGATTGATGTGTAGCTTGCGGTGTCTACGTGTGATATATATATATCTCTATTTTTTTTTCCCAAGTGTAGTACAATGAGGATTATAGATTACAGGAAAGTTGTAGCAGCCTTGGACACTGGAGTCAAAATCCACCCCCACCCTTTGAGGGTAAGGCTTTATAAGGTTGGGTCATTCCGCTCGATGGGTTGAGTGTTGCAAAAGGCCATCCAAGTGTCCAGGCTGGAGTCACAAACCCTTCTTTTCCATTTAGGTTGACATTCGTAGCCAGCCACACAGATGCACTTTCCACCACTGTGCATATGGGATTCTGCATCTTGAGCACACACTGTTCCATACAAAGAGACTAAGTTGGGTGTGATTGCCAATATCTCAACACCCCTTCTCAATCATAACTGAAGAAGTACAAAGTGTGTAGAGGATTTAGTGAGCAACCACCTGTTAAGTGTGGGCACACCACAAACATGGTAAACACCAAAGGTTGTCACAGAAAAGGGTAAGTGTGGGTACCAAAGATATGGTGGACCAGACGCTGTAACAGGGGTCTCACAAAGTGTATAGAGGCTGTAGTTTAAGGTTATATGAGGAGTTTACAAGCTATGTAAGAAGCATTAGGGCTAGGCAATACAAGGCTAAAAAATTCTATCATAATAGGAGTAGAAGGACTAATGAGGCTTGCCCTTCTCCTGGTGGTCTTATTATTATTATTATTATTATTATTATTATTATAGCATGATAGAATTTCTTCGTATGCCAATCTTTTTTCAAAAGTCACATACCTGCTGATCTTTCTTGCCCTTGTACCTAGTACCCGCATATAACATTTGTTCATCTTTAGAGTTTCTTGGTTCTTCTTTGGATTTTACCTTCTTTTCTTCTTCTAGTAGCAGTGATGCCTTAATGTCAACCAGTTTAGGACTAGGCATGTTGATCAATGTAGTTGACACATTATTATAGTCAGGAGGCAGGCTTTTTAACAACACACCAATACAAATATCTTCATCCATCTTGAGATGTATCCTTGTTGCAAGCTGGGTTGGGAGACTTTCCATGTGGTTCAGATGAGATGCTAGGGATGTATTAGGTTTTATATCAAGTCAAAAGAATTTAATCAGTAAACCATACTTTGAGGATTTAGACTTTGCACCAAATAATGTATCTAAACTATCCCAAGTGTCATGGGATGTGTCACAGGCATCTACATGATGGATGTAGTTGTCATCCAACTCCAATTTGATGATGGCATGTGCTTTGTCATCATTCTTCTACCAAGAGGTTGCAAGAGTTGCATCTTGGGGCTTCTTTTCTTGTCCATTGGTAATGGCCCATAGGCCCTTCTTCATTAGGATGAGTTTGATGTGGGTTTGTTAGGTGTGAAACCGGACTCCGTTGAATCGAATAGTTGGAGAGTCTTTGCCCATGCCAAAGTGGTAGAGTAAGAAGCAAATCAACTCCAAAATTATCAGATTTGAGTAGCAGAAGAGTTGATTAAGATGTTCAAAAGACACAAGTTCTAAGAGCACAAAATGAGTGTCAATGGACACTATGTTTCTTTCTTGAGCCTTTCAAATCTGCAAAATCCTTTAAGCTCTTCGAAATCCAAATTTTCCCCTCCCCTTGACTTGATGTTGGGACCTTCAGATATAATATGCACCATCAGTACAAATAGGAACAAGCACAAACAGGGTAGTGATGGCGAATTTTTGCAATGTTAGAAGTATACTCCACCAATGTCAGCAATAGCTGAAGTGCCATAGAGAAGCTTTGAAAGTAGGAGAACAATTATCTAGAAGGAATCTCAATGAGATATGGCCTAGTTTGAGAGATATGAAAGCTCCAAAGTAGGGTAGGTACAGGCTAGCTATGGTTGCCAAGAAAGGTCAAGTGGAGATAGAGATGGAAGATGAGACCTTTAGTTGGACTTGAGTTGAGTAATGATGAAGAGAAGCTACAAGAGTAGAGAAGGAAGCTAAGATGAGCTAGGCCATGCATGGATCTAAGACATGGCTATGGAGGTTGAAAGAGAAAGAGTGAGCTCATGAGGACATAGACATTAAGACTGATTGTCACACAAGGGAATTAGGTTCTAAGATTGAGACTTGGACTCATAAACACAATCTTGTGTGTTGTTGAAAATGACAATGACACTTCGCTGGAAGGGAAAAAGTACTATGACATTGCATTCAAAAAGAGAGCAAGTACAATGCTTTATAAGGATAAATTGGGTTGAACTTTCCACCACTGTGCATATGGGATTTTGTATCCTAAGCCCACACTGCTCTATACAAAGAGACTAAGCTAGGTGTGATTGCCAATATCTCAACAACCCCAAATCCCCCTGTAGATAGATAATGCATTATAGAGCTACATATGAGGAAGGGATGGAAGCTATATCGATTTTGAATAGACTATCAACGTCACTTCCTTTAGCTAAAATTTCCTTTGGCTCCTTGAAATCCACAAGACATTCCACAATGCCATGTAGCTTTGGTGGCTTACTTCTAATCTCATAATCAAACTCCTACAAAGTGATTAACCTTTTTGCGAAATAGTCAGGCCGCTCCAACTTGTTCATCAACAGTCTAAGTCCTTCCACCTTCATAAAGAATACCACCTTCTCATAGAGAATCCAGTGCTTGAATTTCTTTGTCACAAAATCCATTCCAAGGCACAATTTCTCCGTAGAAGTATAATTGACTTCAAATTTTCCAATTTACAACTAACAAAGGTAATTGGATGATACCATTCATCTTTCCAAATTTGGGCTACATAGCAACTGATACTATGCATTGTTGGTGAAAATATATAGAAAACTTCACCTCTTCTGGGTGCTTTTAGGATTGGCGCTTTCACTAGTTCCTACCTCACATCCTCAAAGGACACTTTGACGGTTTTTTCTCCAATTAAATAGAAAATTAAAGGATAACGAGTTTGTCAATGGCAACACTCTCTTTTCTAGTGCATTGATAAAAATTGATAAATCCCTCATAATATCCCATCGATGACAAAAAGTTGTATATCTCTTTTGGAGTCCATGACAAGTTCATAGTGGTGCGCAGATCGGATGCAGGTAGCTCACGTAGTGAATTCCCAAAGGTCCCCAAGAACAAAGCACTCTACTTTTTAGCACAAAAACCAATGTGAAAGCAAGCACGACATGAGACAAGAGACAAATTGGGTTGAATCTCCCCCATGCCTTGTGTGAGCGCTTCACAAAGCATGTATTTAATATATATTTTCAATCTTTTTGCTCAAAAATAGCCCAATTACAAAAATATACAAGCTTTTAGCTTTTGAGTTTGCTTTCTACCAAAAATAGGAAAATAAAGCTAATGGACGGTGCCCAAAGAGTCTGGCACGCCCAATCTCAATGTCCAAATAAAAATAACATATCCAGGCGCATAAGCGCATACAAAATAATAATAAATAGTCGATGTCTCTATAGACATAATCAAAATATAGGCGTGGCGCCTATCAAAATATATCCAAAGGTCGGAAACCCGCTAGACTCCAATGCTTTCCTCCGCCACTCCTGCTATCTCTACACATCAACTGAAGCATTCACAATCGTTAGTAAAATAACACAATTAAACCGACAAAAGTGAATACCTAGCAGTCTTCAGCTACATAAATAAATCAACTGGTTAGAAATAAATCCTAACCTTAATTTATTACGAGTGCGCACTCTAAACTCATAAACGTTTATTAATTTAATATGCATTTTGCGGAATCACCCGCTATGGAATCACCCATGTACACACTAAATTAATGAAACGCCCGAAAAGGACAGGCGTCCCCATCAACTTCTCGCACAAAGAATCCTCTTTGCGTATGAGCCCCGGTCATCTAAGTTTACGGAATCCACCGTAAAACCTCACGGAATCCACCGTGGAATATGCCTCCTGGCATCATACCCCCGGGGTGGGATAGCAATTGACCTCAATTGCTATTAGCTCAATGTGGAGCTAACAGAGTGGGGAAAGCATTTAGGTCTCTAGCGTGCATCCATTGTGCTTCCTCTACAGGATGGTTCTTAAATTTCACGAGATATCTAGAGTACCTTCGGCCAGTTCTAGTGGTCATGTAGTCAGTGTCTATGATGGCTTCTGGTTCAAGGATTTCAGTCTCTTCTTCTAGTAAAGGTGGGTTTTCATAGACAGGGTGGATAGGTAATTGTCCTCTAAATGGTCTCAATAAACTAATATGAAAAGTATTATGAATTTTCCAATGTGATGGCAGTTCTAACTTGAATGCATTGTCATTAATCTTATGAATGATTCTAAATGGTCCGTAGAATCTAGGGGCTAATTTAACAACTGGATGTCTATCTACACTTTGCAGTCTACGCTTTTCTATTCTAAGCCAAACATAATCATCTACTTTGAAATTCATGGCTTGTCTTTTCTTGTTGGCTTGTTTGGTATATGATTGTTGGGCTTTAGCAATCATATCCTTTACCTCATCAAAAATAGTGTTATGCATAACAGCAATATCATCGGCACTTTGTATTCTATTAGACAAAGATGTAACAGGTGTAGATAATCTATGTCCATAAATAACTTCAAAAGGTGCTTTCTTTGTAGATGTGTGCGGTGTATTATTATATGCAAACTGTAATAAATGCAAATGAGTATCCCATGTTTGAGGTTTAGAGATAGTGTATGCACGTAAAAGATCTAAAATAGTGCTATTTGTGGCTTCTGTTTGTCCATTTGTTTCTGGATGAAATGCAGATGAGAAATCAATCTTTGTGCCTAGATTTGCAAACAGTGTAATCCAGAAATTATTACAAAATCTAGAATCTCTATCTGAAATAATCACTTTCGGCAATCCATGGTTAGTAAAAATAGTTTTCAAAAATAATTGTGCTGCTTGTGATGCTGTTAAAGTTTTCTTACATGCAATGAAATATGCTTGCTTACTAAATCTATCTACAATTGTCCAAATCATGTCATGATTAGATTTAGTATTTGGTAATCCAGTAATGAAATCCATAAATATATGTTCCCAAGGTTTAGATGGAATAGATAAAGGCATTAATAACCCATATTGTTTACCATGATGTCTTTTTATTCTTTGACAAATCAGACATTCAGAAACAAAATTAGACACATCTGCATCCATATGCGGCCAATAAAAATCTTCAGTTAACATGCGTAATGTAGAAATGATACCTCTATGACCTTGATATGGGGGACAATGAATTTCATTTAAAACAAAAGATCGGAATGGAATAGTAACACACAGTCTCTTTTCAAAGAACATGAATCCATCATTATATGATAATGAATCAACAGGAATGAAATTATTTTGAACTAATTTTTGCCAATCAGAATGAAAAGTAATATCCTGGTGATATGTGTCTTTCATAGCAATCAAAGAATCAAAAGATATGATAGAAATGTTATGAATTGCAGGTCTTCTACTCAATGCATCAGCAACTACATTTTCTTTTCCAGGTTGGTATTGAATGATAGGATGGAAACTTTGAATGAATGAAGCCCATTTGATATGGCGGTCAGAAATTTGGGGTTGGCTAAGTAGATGTCTAATGCTTTGCTGGTCGGTCTTTATCATGAATTCTGAACCCATTAAATAATGCTTCCATTGTTTCAATGCTTGTACAACTGCTAAGAGTTCCTTATCATAAGTGGAATATTTAAGCTCAGAGGGTTTCAGCTTAGAACTAGAATATGCTATTGGATGGTTGTCTTGCATTAGCACGGCTCCTATTCCTGATCCGCTAGCATCAGTCACAACTAAAAAGAATGGTCTATTAAAGTCAGGCAATTGTAGGACAGGGGCATTGGTCAATGCACGTTTAAGTAAATCAAAGGATTTCTGCTGGTTTTCAGTCCATTGATAAACAATGCCTTTCTTAAGAAGTTTGGTCAATGGTAAAGCAAGTAATGAGAAATTACGTACAAACTTCCTATAGAAACTAGCAAGACCAAGGAATGAACGTAATTCATGTACATTTTTAGGAATAGGCCAATGCAATATTACGTCAATTTTCTTAGGATCAACTTTTATTCCTTCTTCTGATACAATATGACCTAGATATTCTATTTCTGTCTTAAAGAATTCACTCTTGTCAGGATTTGCAAACAATTGATTTTCTTTCAGTAATTGAAAAACTAATGATAAATGCTCATAATGCTCTTTTTCACTTTGACTGAATACTAAAATATCATCAAAGAAAACAATCACACAATATTGATATTTTAGAAAAATACGGTTCATCATTCTACTGAAAGTAGCAGGTGCATTAGTTAATCCGAATGGCATAACTAAGAATTCGTAATGGCCAAACTGTGTCCTGAATGCAGTCTTAAATATGTCGGATCTATCTAGCCTCACCTGATGATATCCAGATTTAAGGTCGATTTTACTAAATATAGAAGATCCTTGCAGTTTGTCCATAAGGTCATCAACTCTAGGTATAGGATACCTATTCTTTACAGTGATCTTGTTTAATGCTCGGTAGTCAATACACATCCGATAAGTATTATTCTTTTTCTTGACTAAGAGCACAGGTGCACCGAATGGAGAACTGCTAGGTCGAATTAAGCCTCTATTTAGTAATTCTTCTACTTGAGTCTGGATTTCTTTTTGCTCTATTTGATTGTGCCTATATGGGGCTTTGCAAGGTGGTTGTGTGCCAGGTATTAGGTCAATCTTATGGTCTTCTGGACGTGATGGAGGTAAACCTGGTGGTAGGTCTTCTGCAAAACAGTCCTTAAAATATGCAAGAAATTCCTTATGCCTAGGGTGCATATGAGTTTCTTTTGCGTGCAATTCATTCACCCAGATGAGATATGATTTAGTATTCTTGCGTAGTGCACGTTTTGCTTGAGTATGCGAAAGCAGTGGAAACATATGAGATGCATGCATACCAAATAATGTAATAGATTTTCCTTGAAAATTAATATTCATTGTGTGTGTGGAATAATCTATATTGGGATTATGTTGGTGTCTCCATGGCATTCCTAGAATAATGTCACTTGACTGTAATGGGACAACTAAGAAATTTCTTCTTTCAATATATGGACCAATTTGAATTTCTAAATCTTGAACTTCTTGTGTGCCATTGTACCTAGTGCCTAAAAATGCAGCTTTTATGCGATAATGCGTAGGTACAGTATGCAATTTTAATTCCTTTACCAATTTTGCTGAAATAAAGTCATGCGTACTACCGTCATCATGCAATACAGTTCTTTCTTTTCCATGCACCATACATTTCATAGTCAACAATGAATGTAAAGTAGGCATACCTGGTAAAGTGTCGGAAATAGTAGTAGGATCATCTTCTTCTTCAGTGAAGTCCGGCATATCCTCATGCTCGTCCTCGTCCATAGCTCCAAGGTAGTTGATATGTGCTGATGACTTCTTTGAATGACAATTTGCTGCGAGATGGCCTGGCTGGTGACACTTGTAGCATACGATGGGCTTGGCTTTGGTCACATTATTTGCAATGGCTGGGAGTCTGGGTATATTTGGATTTGCTTGTTGGATAGGCTTAGGATTTAGATTGACAGTGGATGGTAATGCGGGTGGTTTAGGCCAATTCTTGCGGAAAGATGGTGATGAAAAACGACCTGGATTAAACCTTCTGAAATTTGAATTGAATTGTTTAGATCCATAATTACCATTTGCTTGGAATGGCTGTGGTCGTCGATCTCTTCCACGTAACTTATCTTCAGTGTCGTGAGCTAAGGAGATAGCGTCTTCAAGGGTAGCAGGCTTGAACATGTTCACCTCAGCGTAGTAATGTCCAAGAAGTCCAGACATGTACTTCCGCTTATGGGTCGTCTCTGGTACGTCTTCAAGCATGCGTAGCTGTAGAAGTGCATTCCAAAAACGCTCTGTATACTGTGGAATAGGCTCACGGTCGCGTTGTTGGAGTAAATCCCATTGCTTGATTGCCTTCTCATGAAATTGCGGTGGAAGGAAATTTTGCATGAACTTCTTCTTAAAATCTTCCCATGTAGCAGGACATTCTATGCTCTTGCGGACGACAGTCCACCAAAGTGAAGCTCTATCTATCAGATGATTAGTAACACACTTGATTTTATCTTTCTCAGGATAAGTTTCCTCATGGAAATAGTCATCAAACTGGCTAATGAATGATAAAACAGTCTTTCCTTCTCTTATGCCATTGAAAGTGCAAAACTTGAAACTTCGTTTACTTATCTTGGATTCCTTGCGAATGGTTTGTGCTTCAAGAGTGGCGTCGATGGTACGGCGAATCAGATCTTCAGCTTGAGGTTCTTCTTTATCAGTAGACGCTCCTTGTAGCTTTGTCAATTGCGCTTGCAAGGCTTGCCTAGCTCTTCGCTCTTCGTCTAATTGCAACATGATAAGATCCAGCTTTTGTTCCATGGTAGGCTCGGGTAGGTCGTCTTCAGCCATAGGATCATCCATATGTGGGGTAGTCATCCTGTAAAACTCAACAAACCTTTCTCACTCAAAATCAGTTAGCGGGATGAGCGTAGCTCAAATTTGGGGTTACAAGGCTATGTATTTTGGGTATTTTCTTCTTCAATTTTCAGAAATTCTGAAATATTTCTGTCTCTGTTTGCTGAAAGTACTTCAACGAACTTGCAGATAGGTAAAACAGCTTGCTGCGAACAACTTTCCAGTTCAGAGTTTTTGCAAACGGACAAGTCTTCTAGGAGTTTCGAGCGTTAGTCAGTTCTGATTTAGTCTGACTTGCAGAGTTGCAGACTTAACAGACTTGCAGGGTTGTTGACTTGCTGAACTTAGCCGACTTGCAGAACTTGCAAGACTTGATTAGTGTCGACTTGCGAAACTTGTCTTCTGTAGTGCGAGACCCGGAGTTTTTTGACTTCTCTGCCTTCACTGACTTGAGAGTAGCTTAATGACTTAAGCTTAATAAATAAGCTTAAGCTAATAAGCTTAAGAGGATCAGCAGTAAGTCCGCCGTTTTTCAATCGTGGGGGGGGGGGGCCGTTTTCCTTCACGCGAATTTTTCGGGGGTCCTCCTCTTGGCGACGAGTTGAAGATTATGAAGCTTATAAGCTTCTTAAGCTTAAAACTAAGCTTTTTAATGAAGTAGATTAGAGATTTCTCACTGGTTGATCACGACTTGTTCATGGAGTTGAGGGAGTGGTCCTTCGCCGACAGAGAGTGGTCCTTCGCGATCTGAGAGTGGAAACAGGGGTTCTTGATCGCCAGAAGTCTGCCTGTATTGACGGTTCGCGACGAGATTGACTGTAGAGGCCGTTTGTTCCTGGAGCTCCGCCTTCGCCCGAGATTGGTAGCGATTGGAAGCCCTTGATCTCTGCTCCGCTCTGATACCACTGGTGCGCAGATCGGATGCAGGTAGCTCACGTAGTGAATTCCCAAAGGTCCCCAAGAACAAAGCACTCTACTTTTTAGCACAAAAACCAATGTGAAAGCAAGCACGACATGAGACAAGAGACAAATTGGGTTGAATCTCCCCCATGCCTTGTGTGAGCGCTTCACAAAGCATGTATTTAATATATATTTTCAATCTTTTTGCTCAAAAATAGCCCAATTACAAAAATATACAAGCTTTTAGCTTTTGAGTTTGCTTTCTACCAAAAATAGGAAAATAAAGCTAATGGACGGTGCCCAAAGAGTCTGGCACGCCCAATCTCAATGTCCAAATAAAAATAACATATCCAGGCGCATAAGCGCATACAAAATAATAATAAATAGTCGATGTCTCTATAGACATAATCAAAATATAGGCGTGGCGCCTATCAAAATATATCCAAAGGTCGGAAACCCGCTAGACTCCAATGCTTTCCTCCGCCACTCCTGCTATCTCTACACATCAACTGAAGCATTCACAATCGTTAGTAAAATAACACAATTAAACCGACAAAAGTGAATACCTAGCAGTCTTCAGCTACATAAATAAATCAACTGGTTAGAAATAAATCCTAACCTTAATTTATTACGAGTGCGCACTCTAAACTCATAAACGTTTATTAATTTAATATGCATTTTGCGGAATCACCCGCTATGGAATCACCCATGTACACACTAAATTAATGAAACGCCCGAAAAGGACAGGCGTCCCCATCAACTTCTCGCACAAAGAATCCTCTTTGCGTATGAGCCCCGGTCATCTAAGTTTACGGAATCCACCGTAAAACCTCACGGAATCCACCGTGGAATATGCCTCCTGGCATCACATAGTGACTTTAATCTTTATCTTTTCAGGGTTAGGTTTTATGATACCATCCAAGCTAACCACATGGCCCAATAACATTCCATATGGCACCACAAAGACACACTTTCGTGGATGAAGAGCAATGCAAAACTGCATGTAATGCTCAAAACATTTCCTTAAAATGATCAATTGTCTTTCCCTTTGGTAGCTGCCCTCAGATTGTCAATGAAGACGTTTAACTCCTCTAGGGAAATGTCACCAAAAGTCTTATCAACTGTACGTTGCCAAGAAGCACATGCATTGCATAACCCAAAGGCCATCACATGATAGGCAAAGGTAGCAAAGACAGTGAAAAATGTCATTTTCAATTTGTCTTCCTCTGCAATAGCCATTTGGTTGTATCCAGCAAAGGAATCCATAAATGAATAGATTTCCCTACCTGTAAATAAAATCTAAAATCTGATCAATGAATGGAAATGGATAGTAATCCTTAATCATCTACTTATTAAGCTCTCTAAAATCTATGCAAAGATGAATCTGATTATTATTCTTCTTCTTCGTATGATAACAACTAGTGAGCACCACTCTGTGTGCTAAATGGGAAATATTAGGCTAGCTTTTTGTAGCTTTGTCAATTCTTCCAAATAGCCCATCCCTTAACCCAAAAGGCATACTTCTTACTTTTTGATGCACAGGGCAAGTACCTTCCTTTAAGGGAATGGTATGAATAGCTAGGCTACTGGGAGAAATAGCTCTCAACTTGTTTCATAACTCCAATTAAAGATGTCATGGAATTCCTAAATCAATGATACATAGTCATTCTTTATTCCAAATTAAGTATGGACCCTAATTTAATTGGCCATGAATCATTTCGACATACCAAGGTTTAGCTCAATTACATCCACATCTTGTATCCTCTTCTAAGCCTCTATTGGCTAATTCAAATTTCCTTGATAGATATCCTTTGTAGTGGACCCCTTCGATTTGTCACTTGATGATGACTCACTAGCAGATGGAGCATCTCATGTATCTAACTTTGACAAGGATAAAGGAACTCTCTCACTTAGAGGAGATTCAAGATAGACATCTACTACTATATGTTTGGCACCTTTGCCAAAGATCAAACATCTAGCGAGTATATCAACCTAACAATATGCTCATACGTTTGACAATATGCGGGTATATCAACCTAACAATATGCTCTTTGTAGTATTTGTTTTGGTCCCTCATCTTATTGCAGATTATTCCCTTGTGCTTGATGGTTGACTGGACCTGGATGTTTGCTTCCTTGCTGGAGAGAGCTAATCTTGCTCCAACATAGGTACTAGCTAAGTGGCAAGACTTTTGGAGTATGCCACATTTGACATTTGGATAATTCTTAGGGAAATGTTGGCTTCCACGCCACTCACAGTTTAATCTTGAGGAGGCACCCTCTTTAGGGTGTTGACTCCCTATCAAATTTTGTACTTCTTAAGGAGATTGACATCCATGACTAGTTACCTATATTATTTGGTGATCATGTCAGTATAGTCCTTCATCATATCCTTAACTTTTCCAAGGACATTTAAAGCACTTGACTCATAGCCGCAATCATCTACCTGTCATTCCATTGGCCTAACCACTTGATTGGGAATTTGGTATTGTTTTCTTGGAACAATAGTATGATTTATTGTTTGACTTTCAACATTTGGTGGAGCCATCTAACTAGCCATAGGAATGGTCACATTGGGAAGGGTCAACAACATGGGGCACATTTTGAATCATGCTTTGTGACCCATTGAGAGTACTCATGGGCATCCCTTGACGTCCATTTGTTAATGCTAAAGTATTTCCAATACCTAGATTTGGATTCCCATTTTCCCTAGAGATATAGGTCGCTTGTAATCACGATTGTACTGGTGCACAGATCGGTTGCTGTATGCTCACGTAGTGAATCCCGGAAGGTCCCCAAGAACAATGAACTCTACCTTTTTGCACAAAAAACAATGTAAAAGCATGAATGACAAGAAGCAAGAGACCAATTGGGTTCAATCTCTCCCCATGCCTTGTGTGAGCGCTTCACAAAGCATGTATTTTATGTATATTTTCATCTTCATGCTTAATAATAGCCTAATTTACAAAAATATGACAAGCTTTTAGCTTTTGAGTTTGCTTTCTACAAAAATAGGAAATAAAGCTAATGGACGTTGCCCATAGAGTCTGGCACGCCCAATCTCAATGTCCAAATAGAAATAACATATCCGTGCGCATAGGCGCATACAAAATAATAATAAATAATCGATGTCTCAATAGACATGATAAAATATAGGCGTGGCGCCTATCAAAATATAATCCATATGTCGAATACTCGCTAAACTCCAATGCTTTCCTCCACCACTGTTGCTATCTCTACACATCAACTGAAGCATTCACAATCGTTAGTAAAATAATACAATTAAACCGACAAAAGTGAATACCTAGTAGTCTTCAGCTACATAAATAAATCAACTGGTTAGAAATAAATCCTAACCTTAATTTATTACGAGTGCGCACTCTAAACTCATAAAAGTTCATTAATTTAATATGTATTTTGCGGAATCACCCGCTATGGAATCACCCATGTACACACTAAATTAATGAAACGCCCGAAAAGGACAGGCGTCCCCATCAACTTCTCGCACAAAGAATCCACTTTGTGTATGAGCCCCGGTCATCTAAGTTTACAGAATCCACCGTAAAACCTCACGGAATCCACCGTGGAATATGCCTCCTGGCATCATACCCCCGGGGTGGGATAGCAATTGACCTCAATTGCTATTAGCTCAATGTGGAGCTAACAGAGTGGGGAAAGCATTTAAGTCTCTAGCGTGCATCCATTGTGCTTCCTCTACAGGATGGTTCTTAAATTTAACTAGATATCTAGAATACCTTCGGCCAGTTCTAGTGGTCATATAGTCAGTGTCTATGATAGCTTCTAGTTCAAGTATTTCAGTCTCTTCCTCTAATAAAGGTGGGTTTTCATAAACAGGGTGGATAGGTAATTGGCCTCTAAATGGTCTCAATAAACTAATGTGAAATGTATTGTGAATTTTCCAATGAGATGGTAATTCTAACTTGAATGCATTATCATTAATCTTATGAATAATTCTAAATGGTCCATAGAATCTAGGAGCTAATTTGACAACTGGATGTCTATCTACACTTTGCAGGCTACGTTTTTTTATTCTCAGCCAAACATAATCATCAACTTTGAAATTCATGGCTTGTCTTTTCTTGTTGGCTTGTTTGGTATATGATTGTTGGGCTTTAGCAATCATATCCTTAACCTCATCAAAAATATTGTTATGCATACTAGCAATATCATCAGCACTTTGAATTCTATTAGACAAAGATGCAACAGGTGTAGACAATCTATATCCATAAATGACTTCAAAAGGTGCTTTCTTTGTAGATGCGTGCGGTGTATTGTTATATGCAAACTGTAATAAATGCAAATGAGTGTCCCATGTCTGAGGTTTAGAGATAGTATATGCACGCAAAAGATCTAGAATGGTGCTGTTTGTGGCTTCTGTTTGTCCATTTGTTTTTGGATGAAATGCAGATGAGAAATCAATCTTTGTGCCTAGATTAGCAAACAGGGTAATCCAAAAATTGTTATAAAGTCTAGAATCACGATCTAAAATAATCACTTTTGGCAATCCATGGTTAGTAAAGCAGTTTTCAAAAATAACTGTGCTGCTTGTGATGCTGTTAAAGTTTTCTTACATGGAATGAAATATGCTTGCTTACTAAATCTATCTACAACTGTCCAAATCATATCATGGTTAGATTTAGTATTTGGTAAACCAGTAATGAAATCCATAGAAATATGTTCCCAAGGTTTAGATGGAATAAACAAAGGCATTAGTAATCCATACTGTTTACCATGATGTCTTTTTACTCTTTGACAAATCAAACATTCAGAAACGAAATTAGATACATCTGCATCCATATGCGGCCAATAAAAATCTTTAGTTAACATACGTAATGTAGATATGATACCTCTATGACCTTGATATGGGGGACAATGAATTTCATTCAAAACAAAAGATCGGAATGGAATAGTAACACACAGTCTCTTTTCATAAAACATAAATCCATCATTATATGACAATGAATCAATAGGAATGAAATTATTTTGAAGTAATTTATTCCAATCAGAATGTAAAGTAATATCTTGGTGATATGTATCTTTCATAGCAATTAAAGAATCAAAAGATATGACAGAAATATTATGAATTGCAGGTCTTCTACTCAATGCATCAACAACTACATTTTCTTTTCCAGGTTGGTATTGAATGATAGGATGAAAACTTTGAATAAAGGAAGCCCATTTGATATGACGATCAGAAATTTGGGGTTGGCTAAGTAAATGTCTAATGCTTTGTTGGTCGGTCTTTATCATGAATTCTGAACCCATTAAGTAGTGTTTCCACTGTCTTAATGCTTGTACAATTGCTAATAGTTCTTTGTCATATGTGGAATATTTCAGCTCAGAGGGTTTCAGCTTAGAACTAGAATATGCTATTGGATGATTGTCTTGCATTAGTACGGCTCCTATTCCTGATCCGCTAGCATCGGTCACAACTAGAAAAAATGGTCTATTAAAGTCAAGCAACTGTAAAACAGGGGCATTGGTTAATGCATGTTTCAGTAAGTCAAAGGATTTTTGCTGATTTTCGGTCCATTGATAAACAATTCCTTTCTTGAGAAGTTTGGTTAATGGTAAAGCAAGTAATGAAAAATTGCGTACAAACTTCCTATAGAAACTAGCAAGAGCAAGGAATGAGCGTAACTCATGCACGTTTTTAGGAACAGGCCAATGCAATATTGCATCAATTTTCTTAGGATCAACTTTAATTCCTTTAGATGATACAATATGACCTAAATACTCAATTTCTGTCTTAAAGAATTCACTCTTTTCAGGATTTGCAAAGAGTTGATTTTCTTTCAATAATTGAAAAACTAATGACAAATGCTCATAATGCTCTTTCTCATTTTGACTAAACACCAAAATATCATCAAAGAAAACAATCACACAGTACTGATATTTCAAAAAGATACGGTTCATCATTCTACTGAAGGTGGCAGGTGCATTAGTCAATCCGAATGGCATGACTAAGAATTCGTAATGGCCAAACTGTGTTTTGAATGCAGTCTTAAATATGTCAGATTTATCTAGCCTCACCTGATGATATCCAGACTTAAGGTCAATTTTACTAAATATAGAAGATCCTTGCAGTTTGTCCATAAGGTCATCAACTCTAGGAATAGGATACCTATTCTTTACAGTGATCTTATTTAAAGCTCGGTAGTCAATACACATACGATAGGTTTTATTCTTTTTCTTGACTAACAATACACGTGCACCGAATGGAAAACTGCTAGGTCGAATTAACCTCTATTTAGTAATTCTTCAACTTGACTCTGGATTTCTTTTTGTTCTATTTGATTGTGCCTATATGGTGCTTTGCAAGGTGGTTGTGTGCCAGGTATGAAATCAATCTTATGGTCTTCTGGACGTGAAGGTGGTAAACCTAGTGGTAGGTCTTCTGCAAAACAGTTCTTAAAATATGCAAGAAATTCCTTATGTCTAGGATGCATATGATTTTCCTTTGCTTGCAATTCATTCACCCAAATGAGATATGATTTACTACTTTTGCGTAATGCACGTTTTGCTTGAGTATGCGAAAGCAGTGGAAAAACATTAGATGCATGCATACCATATAATGTAATAGATTTTCCTTGAAAATTAATATTCATTGTGTGTGTGGAATAATCTATATTTGGGTTATGCTGGTGTCGCCAAGGCATTCCTAAAATAATGTCACTCGACTGTAATGGAACAACTAAGAAATTTCTTCTTTCAGTGTATGAACCAATTTGAATCTCTAAATCTTGGACTTCTTGTGTACCATTATACCTAGTGCCTAAAAATGCAGCTTTTATGCGATAATGCGTAGGTATAGTCTGTAATTTCAATTCCTTTACCAATTTTGCTGAAATAAAGTCATGAGTACTACCGTCATCATGCAAGATAGTCTTTTCCTTTCCATGGACCAAACATTTCATAGTCAATAATGAATGTGGAGTAGGCATACTTGGTAAAGTGTCGGAAGTAGTAGTAGTGTCGTCCTCATCTTCAGTGAAATCAGGCATATCCTCATGTTCGTCTTCGTCTATGGCTCCAAGATAGTTGATATGTGCTGGTGGCTTCTTTGAATGACAATTTGCTGCGAGATGTCCAGGCTGGTGGCATTTATAGCATACTATGGGCTTGGCTTTGGTTACATTATTTGAAATGACTGGAAGTCTGGGTACATTTGGATTTGCTTGTGGAATAGGTTTAGGATTTGGATTGACATTGAATGGTAATGTAGGTGGTTTAGCCCAATTCTTGCGGAAAGATGGTGAAGAGAAACGACGTGGATTAAACCTTCTAAAATTGGAATTGAATTGTTTAGATCCATAATTACCATTGGCTTGGAATTGCTGTGGTCGTCTGTCTCTACCGCGTAACTTATCTTCAGTGTCATGAGCTAGTGAAATGGCGTCTTCAAGGGTAGCAGGCTTGAACATGTTCACTTCAGCGTAGTAATGTCCAAGAAGTCCAGACATATACTTCCGCTTATGTGTCGTCTCTGGTACGTCTTCAAGCATGCATAGTTGTAGGAGTGCATTCCAAAAACGCTCTGTATACTGTGGTATAGGCTCACGATCCCGTTGTTGGAGTAGATCCCATTGCTTGATAGCCTTCTCATGAAATTGCGGTGGAAGGAAATTCTGCATGAACTTCTTCTTGAAATCTTCCCAAGTAGCAGGACATTCTATGCTCTTATGTACTACAGTCCACCAAAGTGATGCTCTGTCTACCAAATGATTAGTAACACACTTGATTTTATCTTTTTCTGGATAGGTTTCCTCATGGAAATAGTCATCAAATTGGCTAATGAATGATAAAACAGTCCTTCCTTCTCGTATGCCATTGAAAGTGCGAAATTTGAAACTTCGTTTACTTATCTTTGATTCCTTGTGAATGGTTTGAGCTTCAAGAGTGGCGTCGATGGTACGTCGAATCAAATCTCCAGCTTGAGGTTCTTCTTTGTCGGTAGACGCTCTTTGTAATTTTGTCAATTGCGCTTGCAATGCTTGCCTAGCCCTTCGTTCTTCTTCCAATTGCATCATGATTAGATCCAGCTTTTGTTCCATGGTAGGCTCAGGTAGCTCGTCTTCAGCCATAGGATCATCCATATGTGGTTTCGTCATCCTGTAAAACTCAAAAGACCTTTCTCACTCAAAATCAGGTTAGCGAGATGAGCGTAGCTCAAATTCGGGTTTACAAGGCTATGTATTTTTGGGTATTTCTTTCTCAATTTTCAAAAAATCTACAATATTTCCTTCTTCGTATGCTGAAAATACTTCAGCGAACTTGCGTATTGGTAGAATACTTTGCCACGAACAACTTTGCAGTTCAGAGTTTCTGCGCAGGAACAACCCTTCTAGGAGTTTTGAGCACTAGTCAGTTCTGACTCCAGTTGACTAGTCTGACTTTCAGAGTTGCAGACTTAGCCGACTTACAGAGTTGCAGACTTGCAGAACTTAGTGAACTTGCAGAACTTGATTACAGTTGACTTGCAGAACTTGACTTCGGAAGTGCAGGACCTGAAGTTTATGAACTTGATTGTCTTGTTTGACTTGCAGAAAGCTTAGTGTCTTAAGCTTATGGAACTTATGGCTTACCAAGACAAATCTGATTTTCGGGTATCGCAGTATGTTGATGACGGGGTTGATCTCGACGAGTTTATACTGACACCGCCCGAGGTGAATTTTCGAGGTTAAGCTTTATTAAAGCTTAACTAAGCTTTAAGACTTTTGATTTTTTTAAAGCTTTTAGGCTTGTAATTGAAACTTAGCTCTGGTTTTTGATGACTTGATGAAGGAGATGAATGTGTGGTCCTCCGCCTGTACAGCCTGGTCCTTCGCGATCTGAGAGTAGAAACAGGGGTTCTTGATCGCCAGAAGTCTGCCTGTATCGACGGTTCGCAACGAGATTGACTGTAGAGCCCGATCGTTCCAGGAGCTCCGCCTTTGCCCGAGATGGGTAGCGATTGGAAGCTCTTGATCTTAGCTCCGCTCTGATACCACTGGTGCGCAGATCGGTCGCTGTATGCTCACGTAGTGAATCCTGAAAGGTCCCCAAGAACAATGAACTCGACCTTTTTGCACAAAAAACAATGTAAAAGCATGAACGACAAGAAGCAAGAGACCAATTGGGTTCAATCTCCCCCCAAGCCTTGTGTGAGCGCTTCACAAAGCATGTATTTTATGTATATTTCCATCTTTATGCTCAATAATAGCCCAATTTACAAAAATATGACAAGCTTTTAGCTTTTGAGTTTGCTTTCTACAAAAATAGGAAATAAAGCTAATGGACGGTGCCCATAGAGTCTGGCACGCCCAATCTCAATGTCCAAATAGAAATAACATATCCGTGCGCATAGGCGCATACAAAATAATAATAAATAATCGATGTCTCAATAGACATGACAAAATATAGGCGTGGCGCCTATCAAAATATAATCCATATGTCGAATACTCGCTAAACTCCAATGCTTTCCTCCGCCACTGCTACTATCTCTACACATCAACTGAAGCATTCACAATCGTTAGTAAAATAATACAATTAAACCGACAAAAGTGAATACCTAGCAGTCTTCAGCTACATAAATAAATCAACTGGTTAGAAATAAATCCTAACCTTAATTTATTACGAGTGCGCACTCTAAACTCATAAACGTTTATTAATTTAATATGTATTTTGTGAAATCACCCGCTATGGAATCACCCATGTACACACTAAATTAATGAAACGCCCGAAAAGGACAGGCATCCCCATCAACTTCTCGCACAAAGAATCCACTTTGTGTATGAGCCCCGGTCATCTAAGTTTGCAGAATCCACCGTAAAACCTCACGGAATCCACCGTGGAATATGCCTCCTGGCATCATGTATCTCCTCTCCTCTTGTAATAGCCATATCAATGCTAGCAAGAGCAACACTGCTCAACTGCACTTGAATGTTAAAGTCCAGCCCATTCAAAAAGTATTGCAACTGAGCAGCAAAGTTGGAATAGGAATATAGGTTTGCAACTTCTGAAATACTTCCTTTAGTTTCTTGGCATAACCACAAACATTGTCGTGAGGTTCTTGACGTGTTACATTGAGAATGTGTAGCCAATATTGACCTTCCCTTTTAGGGGCAAACTCTCTTCAAAAGGCCACAAAGAAGAAGTCAATCGTAGTTAGGGTTCCAGCTTCTAGACAGTGATACCATATTGCGACTCGTCCTTTCAAAGTCATATTAAAGAGCATCATCATGTGTCCTTTATCTTGAATTCGACAGTTAAACATTAACTTTTGGAATTCATTGATATGAACTTCAGCATCTTCCTCTGCTAACCCATTAAAAATGGGTAGAGGAAGCCCTAAGGTTGGCAAGTCTCGTGTTCCTGATGCTAAGATTGCAATGGGTTGCACCATAGTAACAACCAGATTCATCGAAGAGGTTTGAACGATGGGAACTATTACTCCACTCAAAGTGGGTTGGTTGACTAGAGGCGAAAAGTACTAGAACTTCCTCCTCCTAATGACTATGCATAGGATTAGGGTTGCTAAGACCCCTCCCTTGTAGGGATATTAGACCACTCCTTTATAGAGAATATCTTCTAATATTTTTGACCTGTCATCTAGATTATTGTCAGAGGGGTTTTAGTCGAAAGGTCGTATCCATTGGGGATCAAAGATAGAAGGAAGTAGAGAATAGGAGATAGAAGAGAAGAAAAGGAATAGACAAGAGGTACACAAGTTAAAGACAAAGCACAATGAATCAAATACACTAGCTTCTTCTTTGCTGAACCATACCACAAATCTGATGGCTCCATTGGCTTTGAAAGGGGGTAAAACCACAAAACACTTGATTAGGACTCTTTCAGCACAATGAATCAAATATACCAGTTTCTTCTTTGTTGAACTAGACCGCAAATTTGATGGCTCCATTGGCTTTGAAACGGGGGTAAAACCATAAGACACTTGATTAGGATTCTTTCAGATCACTCCTTCTTCTTCTCCCAGTTCTTTGGAGTGATGTTTGCTGCCTATAAATTGTGGTCGTGCACTGCACAATTTTGTGAATCCTTCTTTTTGCATGAAATCTCCAAAACTGGTTTAAAAAACAACTTGCTTTTACATGCCACCCTATTCTAGAAGTTTTCTACATCTTTTTAGGATATTTACAAGAAATAATATCCAAAATATCAAAAATAGGCTAAACTTGTCCAAAATTCTAGTACTTTTGAACCATTCATATTATGGATACTAACATTAATGACTAGTATAGCATTGACTCTTTAGATTAATAATAAAGCTAGATGATGATGTACTCTAGCGTTTTTCACACTACTATGTCCGCGTAGCGACATGATATCCACCCCCTCTCAATCTATACATTCTCAAAGTTCTAGTTGTCACTAGAATCTAAGTCCTCCTCATCCTCTACAACCATATCCTTTGCTTCTTTATCTTCCATATCTTCTTGGATAGCCCGTGTATCATGGATCAAAATACTCAGTATTTGCAAAACTCTTGAACCATACCTAGTATCCACTCCAAAGTCATTAGGCCTTGGGTGTCCATCATATACTAGAGGCTATTGAATATCCATATATGGGCTATCAATGCATGAACAAATACATAGGAACATGCTTGCTCTTTCAAAGTCTAGTGCATGGAAATCTTCTTATACTGACAACTGTGTACCACATTAAACATAAACTGAGCCTCACTTGCATCCAAAACATGTTGATCATCACCAAAAATAATGAAATAGTCCATATCTTGAAGCATCTTTGAATTTCCTATTAAGGCCTCTGGCAAAGTATCGGAAATAGTTTCTAGTTGTGGAGTATTACATCTAACATCCTCTAAAGGCATATCCTCAAGCTCATGAACTATCTCAGAAATGATAACTTTATCTTAGAAATCATGTGCATCCAACAAGTCACCAATCTTTGCTTGAGTCCTTTCATCAAGTAAAACATGATCTTCATAAACCTCTTCAAATGCATTAAGAAAATCTATAGATGTAATGGCTGACTCTTCCATTGTAGGATCTTCTAAGGCATTCGTGGTTGTCTCAATATCAGATTGTTGCAACTTATATCCCAACTATTTTGTGTCTTGCTTGCTATCTTATTTTTGCTCTTGCCCAACCTCTTCCATAACATGCTCGAGAGGTGACTGATTTTTAGCTTCATGAGGATCCACACTTCTTCTTGTCACTTTCTTAGATATCCTTGCATTATCTTCATCTCTCTTATGTTTCTCTTCCACAAGTATATTCATGTTTTGTCCTTTTGCTTAATATGCATCCACTAAATATGCATATGTTGATGATTCCCAGCTACTTATGGCACAAATTTCTCGCCCTACATGAGACGTTTCACTATCAGTAACTTTCCTCCTTTCAACTGCATGCAAAGCATGGGTCCATATTGCAGCAACCATCACTTGGCCAGGCATTCTATCCACTATAGACCAAAAGCAGTAGCATGTACAACCGCATAAGCATTTTGGACAGCCAAGTCTTCCAACAACTTTTGCATACCTCCCTTTCCAAAATTCAAAAAAGCAAGAGACGATCCCATTTCTTGTGTATGGATCTTGCTATATTTCCAAAAGATGAGCTATCGTGCCAAGGCCTCTTGATAAGTAGCACAATCCTTCCTTTCATGCTGCAAATTATCGCACCACATATATCTTTTCCCTAGTTTAGGGGCTATTTCCTGTCCCCTTTCCTCTTGTCCTTTCTCATCCAATTTTGACGCCTTCAACTGAAGATCTCACATGCCTTTGACCAATTCATCTAATACTTCTTCCCTACCACTGGGAACAACAGCAAGTGCAACCATAGGGTTAGCCACTGAAGTGGGTGGCTTATTGGATATATCAATTGTTTTGCCTATAATAGTGGGAAAATTGAATACATGAAAGCTTTCTCTTCTTCTATGCTTTTTCACTAGTGCAGTAGGAGCTTCCTTAATATGCCTCCACTCTATTTTAAGCTTTGTCTCCGTAGTTTGATCCTCTAACAAATCATCAAGCTTCTCTTGAAGCTCAGGATCTGCTGCTTGTAGAAACAATTTAATCTTTTGACTTACAAGAGCTTGTTGTTCTGCAAGATCTAATTGCTCAAACTAAATTTCAAATTATCTTAATAACTCTGTAGACACAAGACCCTTAATGGGTTGTAGAACCCACTCTTGAAAAAAGTTACTGGTAATCAAACTGGTGTCTTCAATGTAAAATTATTCCCTGAGTGTCTTCTCAAAAGCTACCTAGTCAGCATCCAACATGTATAATTAAGTAACTCAAGCTTTCAATTCATGTATAGTGACTCATACAAAACACTGACTCCATGCAAGTTGCGCTATCCCAAAGAACTCCATCTTTTGAGCATAGGTGTGTACATATGTGGATACATTTTTGCCATTAAACAACTTCATCTCACACTCTATTTCCAGCAGAGCATTTATCATAATAGTTTCTATTTGAGCAGAAGCCTGAATCACTTGTTGTTATTGTATCTACATAAGCATGTTCATATTTTGCACTAACTGCTGCAAAACATCACTAGAAATTATGCTTGAAGGTTCTCCCATCTTGTTTTTCCTTCCAATGACATTTCATGTCGGGTTCACTATTTTCAGAGGGGTTTTAGCCAAAAGGTATGACAAATGATGTATGCTCTAGGAAGAGATGCCCTGCATCCCATATGCATAGTGAGGCATAATGCTACTATCCAACTACTATAAAGCATTGTACTTGGCTATCACTTTTAATGAGTTGAATGCAATATATCATGATGCTTTCTTCTTTCAATTAGTGTCATTGTTAGTATCTTACATAAAATTGTGTTTATGAGTCCAAGGTTCCATCTTGGAACCTAATAATTCACTTGTGTAACAATCAGTCCATTTTTTATGTCATCATGAGTCTTGTATTCATCTTCCAACCTCCATAGCTTTTGCCATGCTGTAGATCTCTCTTTCTAACATGGTATCAGAGCTCAGCTAAGCATGGCTTAGTTCCACTGTGCTCTTCTAGTCTCTCTTTACCTCTGGTTAGTTCATTGTTAGCTCATGGTTTCATTTCTCACCTCCATGTCCACTTTGCCTTCTTGTCCACCATAGCCAGCCAGCAGTACTTGGAGCTTTCATAACTCTCTCTAGAGGCCATATCTCGACGTTATTTCTTCTAGAGAGCTGCTCTAGAATCTAGGACACTTCATTCCATCATAAAAGTTGAGTCGATTGATGCATGAAGTAGCCAACATTGCATGATTTCTTCTTCGCTCCCCATGATCTATGCTTAATCACATCGTGTCATACTATTTGCGCCACTCAACCTACCTACAATTCACCCTGTGCATATAGGGCTTTTGAAGGCCTACACATAAGATACTTTCCACATAAACATTGTGGTAAATGATCCTATGTAGCTGCTCCACAAAACAAAAAACCAATTTGTCATACAAACCCTAACAGAGACTCCATAGTCACCAAGTTCAAGCTCTTTTCCACTCCAATTTCTCATTGTTCCCAGCTCAAGTAACCCTCTGTCATTTAGATCTAGTCAATTTCCAGCAAGTGCAAAAGATTTGGAGCAACCCACTTAAACTCAAGTAGTCCACCTCAAGATCAAGAAGACCACCTGAAATCAGACATCATAAAGCCTGGCATCAAGCTAGTATCTCTTGATACTAACCTAGTGCTTCTTGGCACTTGTGTTCTTAGCACATTCAAGAACAACTCATTTGTTGGTTTTACCTCAGTACTTGCAATAAAAAACATGAACATTTTTATAATAGAATGCCCAATTGATTAAATCCTTTGTAAGATGCAATCTCATTGTAACAAGGTAGACATTTCCCCCCGAGTATACTCGCAGTAAGACCTCCTTCAAAATGTCTAAACTTGAGCAAATGGCCAAATTCAATGGTGAAGGCTTTCATGCTAGAAAGAAAAGACAATGTAACATCTCATGAGGAAAGACCTTTGGGACCTATTTGAGGATGATATAGAAGATGTAAATGGCAAGAATGAAGATGCAAAGATGAGTTCTTTGAAGATGTCTAGCTCAAGAAAAAAGAGTGGAAAAAGATGAACAACAAGGCTCTATGTATCATTGCCTGGGGACTATTTGATGATGTATTGCACCATATCTCTAGCATCAAAGATGCAAAAAAGTCATGGGATGAGCTTGACATGATCTTTGGAACTCAAGCTAAAAACTCAAAAGTAAAATTACTCATGAAGTTCTATAAGCTAGATTTAAAGGATAGTTCTTCTATGACCATGCACATGAATAAGTTTAATAGCCTAAAACTTCAATTTGTAACTTTAAAGAAGAACATAGATGAGAATGAAGCTATACCCATGCTACTAGCAAGTGTAAATCAAGAACCATATGAGAACCTTGTGTCTACCCTAAGTAATGCTCCTAATCTCTCACTCAAAGACATTGATCATTCTCTACTTGATGGAGAAAAAAAACTTTAAAACAAGGATGTAAAAGAAACCATCTCAAAGGACAATCTCTTGTACACCAAGGGAACTTATGGAGTAAAAGAACGTGAACAAGGATTCAACACCAATAACAAGGATCGAGTCACATGTCATTATTGTGGTAAGACAACTGCGCACATGACAAGTGAATGTTTCCACACAAAAAGAGCACAACAAGTGTAGAATGGTAACCATCAAAATCAGTTCATGAATAAAGAAGATTCTTTCGCTATCGAAAACAACTCTGATAGATTGTTTTGAAGAAATTATATTTCTCATAGTGGATTTTATTTCCCTTAGTGGATGTTGTAAAGCCTCTTGCCAAATATATATAGTTTCAAGATTTAACTTGACTAGGCTACATATGAGCTAGTCTCCCTGGCATGCCATCATGTAGGGGGGCAAAAGCTACCAAGTGTGGGAACTCATCATTTGAGGGGGGGTGTTGAAAGATATGACAAATCATGTATGCTCCAGGAAGAGATGCCCTAAATCCTATATGCACAATGAGGCAGAATGCTACTATCTAGCTACTATAAAGCATTGTACTTGATTATCACTTTCAATGAGTTGAATGAAATGTATCACGATACTTTCTTCTTTCAGTTAGTGTCATTATTAGTGTCTTACACAAGATTTAAGTGTCATTGAGTTGTTCAGATAACTAGTACACTCCTTGTCTTAATGTGTAAATAAGAACAATTTTTTATTTCTTCAAAGGTGTTTTGATTTCTTTTAGGCTACTAAAATATTACATACTATCATTTGAAAACACAATATCCCAATCTCATGATAACGCACAATAAGTGTTGTGAAAGCCTGGCATGGATTATAAGAGCATTCATCCATGTGTCAATGATTGTGTGCTCTTTCAAAGAGACATTTCAAGGGCACAAAGACATATTAATGATTGTTTCTGACAAAAAATGGCAATGTCACTATCTATGATGTAAAAAGCATCCCTATTTACATCACAATTTCAAATATCGATTCAAATAGAAACTCTTTTTGCAACACAAATTGTGATGCTATTTGTGACCTATATCGACAAAATAGAGATGGCATTCATGGAAAAAATAGGGCCCAAAATTCAAGAGCATCATTTTGAGGGCAACAAAGTAAAAATGAGCAAAAGAGAGAGGGAGAAAGCTTGAAGCTTTATGAGAGAGAGAGAGAGAGAGAGAGAGAGAGAGAGAGAGAGAGAGAGAGAGAGAGAGAGAGAGAGAGCTTCATAAGTCAAGAGGAGAGGAGCATGAAGGAGAAAAGAGAGAGAAGCCACAAGAGTGAAGGGTTTCTTCTTCAAGCCCTTTCAATAGGTGGACTATTTCTCCTCTCTTTGTTTGTGTATTTTATTATCTTCTCTTTATCTTCTTGTTTGCAAAGAGATACATTGAGAGAGAGAGAGAGAGAGAGAGAGAGAGAGACATAAAGTAATAGAGAGAGAAAGGGAGGGAGAGAAAGAAAGAGAGGGAGAGGGAGAGGGAGAGTGTAACGTGCACGCCTACATGTTTCCAAGCATGTTTTTAATGGTCCATCGAGAGATGAATCTAAGTGACGCCACCTGACACTCCCATGGAATGTTACAGGGTTTTTTCGCTTAGGGATTCTTGAGTCCACCTTGCAATAGAATGTTCTTGACCGGAACCCACTAGGATTGACGTGAAATCCAAGTTCCTAGTGGCCAAGATCTCCTGACAACATTTTAGCATTGGGTCCTGGACATCCTACTTTATGCAAAGATACCCATGCCACACTTGGTTCAAAGAGAATGGGAAATGAGAGGAATGTGTTGCTCGTTAACCTCTCTACTCGTAGAGCATAGTACCATTCTGGTACCCTAAAATGGCATGAACCGGGGTTCTAACCTAACAATACCTAAAGGTCAAACATCGGTAAAACCTTGTGAGAAGCCTCCCACTTCTTTGGGACCACCCTACTACCATAGAACAAACCCATCGGGGATTCTGTCCACCCGCTTCCCTTGATAGCCTTAGTTTTCTAATTAGGTCCTACCCATTTATGTGTGACACTTAAAATCAGCTTTCTAAACTAAGCCTTTTAAGGAACAGGGTTTGTTCTCATAATTTATGGCACAAAAACAAATAGAAAGCAAGCAATCCTTTGACAAACAAGTTCAAAAAAATTCCTTAACTTATCTTCACATTAATCTTTGTCTCCTACCCATACAAGAGAAAATATGTATCCCTTCCATCCAACAGAAGTACTCGGTCCAAATTACATGACACCATAATTTCCATCCATTATCTAGAATAGGATCTTCCAATGCTAGAGACATTGGGCTCACGGAAATCTTCAAATATATTCTGAACTAGACAAGGGGTGTCCAAAGCTCTACTTGCCCCCAAGTGAGTGAGACACAACTTCTGTGGTTGGCCTTTTCACCACTTGACCTTTGGCCTGTGAATCGAGTAGTGCCCTTTTGGGTTGAAATGCGGCATGACCTTGGAGATGATCCACCCGCACAAAATATCATTTCTTAATTAATCCAATTATGAATCAAGCACAATCAAGGCAATCATCCTAATATCATCTTCCTAGAAAACATTACTTTATTTTTCCATGGCAACTTGTCATCACTGACCCCTACCACCATGCACTTACCATCAAACACAAGCACTTGGAATAATCATCCATATCATATCCCAACAATCAGTTTAATGCAAAAGCATTTAAGACATTTTTTGATCAATAAACAAAAACAATGGTATTATTTTCCAAACATTGCAAGAATAGTCGTGATACTTCTTTCATCGCATATTCGCTCTCCCCCTTGGGATCTAAGCGATTTTATGAAAAATTTACTTAACACACCCTTCTTTCCACTAAGGCATATGTTAAGGTTTCAAACACTATAGAAAACATAAGTTCTATTAAACACTTACAATGATCAATAACTTAGCCTTCTTCCCAACAAGTACAAAAGCATCGGTCTTTTCCTTGACTTTGGTTTTCCTAACCCCTTGAGCTCTCTACTTGGAATTGTAGTTTGTACCTAGCCCAATCCCTGAGTTAGGTTGATGAAGATATTAGTTTCCAGTCGGGCCCCAAGGCATCTTAGTTTTAGCCCTTATGATTGTTGTTTGCACTAACTATGCATAACATCAAGATTCCAATCTACAAAACATGAGCTATTAGTTTGTGTTGTTAGCAAGAGCTTGGGCAAAGCCTAGAGTTTTTGGGATGAATTTTCTTTAGGCTAGATCACTTACCATGCCATTCGTCAAGTGTGCAAGTTGCGGCAAATACCTTAAAGTAAATGAAAATGCCCCTACTATTGCGAGGACAGGGAGTCGACAATGCTTGAAGCCTTATATATTGTTTATGAATTTATTCCATAACATCTAAAAGCAATTAACTTCTCTTGATACACGCATTTGGGGAATTGAATCCTTCGAATACTTGTGATGTAGATTATCCTTTTCAATGTCCTATTCTCGTGTGGCATGATACATGCCTAATGCTTTCTCATGCAGAATCAAAGCAAGCATCTATTAATTTGGAAATACATTACTTATGACTGGTATCGCAGTTGGATTGGCAGTGATGCCCTCGCCTGAGGCTTTATTCCTCATTGTGGGGTTTCCATCCATGCACGTCATTTTCCACTTGGGGGCCATCCTTGATGTTTGTCTCCCTTATATGCGAATTGCATAGGACGTTTGCGCCTTGTACTCGATTAGTGGGGAGCCAATTTGGGGAGAGAATTAAGCTGCGGGGGAGGATAATTTTGTGGGAAAGGGGAGAAGGATAAGTGCATGTGGCCACCCTCTAAGGAGGGGAAGGGAAGGAGATCCTTCAGAGAGTCTCTCTCTCTCTCTCTCCCTCTTCTTTTTCTTCTCCTTCTTCTCTCTCTTCTCACCTCTCTTCTTTCTCTCCCCCTTTCTCTCTCTCTCTCTCTCTCTCTCTCTCTCTCTTTTCTTTTTCTTCTCCTTCTTCTCTCTCTCTCTCTCTCTCTCTCTCTCTCTCTCTCTCTCTGTGTCACACCCTCTCTCTCTCCCTCTCTCCCTCTCTCCCTCTCTCCCTCTCCCTCCCTCTTTGAAAGTAGATACTACTTTATAGATTGTCCTGCATAGTGTACTTTTGGTGGGGTCTTTAATTGCTTGGTGTGCACAGCCATTAGATTTGTTTTTGTTACATTCACCATCAAACCACTATCTTGACAAAACCGTTCAAGAATCCCCATGAACTACTACATACGTTCCCCAATATATGTAAAGAAGACTATATCATCTACATAAAGTAGGAGCAAGATGGCAAACTTACCAATATGCAAGCTTTTGGCTTCCTTTTCATTCATAGCCATGAGAAGTATTTCCTCTAGCTTATCAATGCATAAACCAAATAATATAGGGGAGAGTGGGCAAGCCTGTTTGACTCCCATATTACTCTCAGATACTTGTGACAGCCCGTTGCAACCTCTGAGGTAGCACACCACTCGTTGATATATCCTATAAATTCCCATGCATAGATCATTTGGGACCCCTAATTCTTGCATTCGTTGCCATAAGCCAACCCTTGGTACGATGCCAAAAGCCTTCTTAAAATCCAAAACATAGCAATGCAAGGTTGCTCCCTCAAGCTGACTCTCATCCATAAGCACATGTAAAGTGACCAAATGGTCTATGATGTTATGACCAGGGCAAAAACCTGCTTGTCCATAAGCTCGTTTGTTATTACTTTTTGCCCATTTACTCAATTGCATTTCCAAGATAGTACTGAATAGCTTTGTCATGGTGGTTGAACTGACCATAATCATGTGGTAGTTTGTGAGCAAATTACTATCTCCTCCTTATACAACGGTTGTATCCACTTATCCTTCCATTCTTGGGGAAAACCATATACAAAAGCATGATGTATCACATGCAACATAGGCAGTCTTGTCTCCTTTGTTGTCCATTTCAACATCTTTGCATTCAAGTGCAAAGTATCACATACTTTTCCATTAGCCATCTTGTTAAGGGCTGCCTCCAATGTTTCTAAAGTGAACAAAGCATTAAATGGCTGTGTATGTACATCACATTTGATGGGCTATACCCCTTTATGCATGTAAAGTTCTGTAGCATACAATAGCATATCAACATCTATAAAATCCCCCATAACACTTGACCATTTGGTTTGCGATTTTCTCCATGCTTGCCTTGGACATTTCTCAAACTCCCTAGCATCTTCACTTTCTTTCGCCACTACATATCGTCGTCGCTTTTTACGCCTGACAGCATTATATCATTTTCCCACCTCACTTTGTTCTTGTCCTTTAGGGAGGATTTTCAACTTTCTACGTGCAACCTTACATTCATCATCAAACCATTTCTTGCATGGAAATCCTTTGATATTTTTGTGACTGCTCTTTGGTTTTTCAAAAACCTCTATAGCCATATTTAACATTGCATCTCTCAAATCAGTCCATGTGCTCCTAGTAAGATTGCTCATAGGACTATCCATGTCATCATATGCTTATTTATTATCTTCATCAATACGGAATGCACCAGTACCTACTGTGTTCCCTACATGTCCTACCTAGTGGAAAATATCAAGTGTCAAAGCCCAAAGCTATATGATCCAATTCTGGATGTTTTTCACCTAACCAAAACTCTCTAATCACACATAAATCATTCATGTGTAGCATTACATAGTCTACCACACTGGAACCTCCACTAGCTAAGTAGCACATGTATCCTTCAATATCGGGGAAACAATTCATACCATTCAATATTGGCATGTGCAAACCATTAATCATATCCCTCAAAGCCCATGAGCATTATGCATATATGTGCATGCATCCATACTCAAATCTTCAAAAGGTTCTTGTGAATCCACTTCATGTCGTGCATAGAAGGGGGACTCCTTATGTGGAATGTAATATCCCACAATGTACATCGGTGTAGTGTGCTTGAGCATAATCCAAGATGGACAACGATGAGGGCCATAATGTTTGATATTGAGAAGAATATCTCAATCAACATGTCCTATGTCCTACACTGAATGCAAGCTTGTAATTTTAGAAAAATGTCACTTGTCTATTGACCACATGCGACATTTTAGTGAGTTTCAATCGGAAATCATTAATCAAGTGGTCTTATACTTTGAGTTAACTGTGAGAAAAGTGTGTATAATTTATGCTTTGCAATAAAATCCTAGTCTATAATATTAAATATGCCCTATAAATTTCTACAGAGGGAGGTGCCAGTCCATCTCAAGCAATACACTTATTACAACCCATAGGAAGGTGCCGGTCCATCTCAAGCAATATACCTATTATCCCATAGAAAGGTGGCAGTTCTCAAGCAATACAGTAGAAGACATTGGGGACTTTCTGGACCTTCCTTAAATGCTGGAGCTTAAGACAGAGTCTATGATTGATGTATTATGATCCCTAGATATGAGGTCATCCAATCCATTACGAGAGGAGGCCTCCACACCATTATATGATGGGTGTTAGGTATCTTGCTTAAGGATGCTCTTTGCACTCCTAAGTATACATGCAAATTATGGATGGAGCAATGCAAGTATGACCAAGTTATTCAAGTGCATACTAAACTCCTTTGTCTTGATATATAAATAATAATAATTTTTTTTATTTTTTCAAAGGTGTTTGGATTTTTTTCAAGCTACTAAAATGTCACATACTACCATTTAGAAACATGATGCGTGAGTCTCATGATGATGTGTGACAAGTGTTGCAAAAGCTTGGCATGGATTATAATAGCATTCATGCATGTGTCAAAGATTATGTGCTCTACGAGGAGAATACAAATCCATGAAAACATGTCAAAAGTGTAGTTCTCATAGGTATCACCAAGTCCTACAAGGTCAAAACATCTCTCAAAATATTCTCAGGCACTTTATCAATATACCATATATCCATCATATGTTTTCCATAGCAAGCATAGCGAGTTTGACAATGTGGCATGCACAAAATATGTCCATAGATGGAATCTAGCAAATATTAGTAAAGTCATGAACTCCACCTTTCCAAGCTTTGTGCGAGAACTAAGAAATCTTCGGCTCGGTCTTGCTATGGATGGCGTGGATCTATTTGGACTCCGCTCAACTTTGTATAGTGTGTGGTCAATCGTCCTTGTGAACTACAACATCCCACCATGGCTTTTTACAAAGAAGGGACACCTAATCCTTAACTTGGTGATTCCTAGGTACTATGAAGTAAAAAATATGGATGTCTATCTCCATCCATTAGTTGATAAGCTTAAGATTTTTTGGGAGGAGAGGATTATCATGAAAGACATGAGTAAGCATATTGGGAGGCGTTCTATTAACATAGGAGCCATTCTTATGTGAACCATACACAACTTTTTGAGATTTGGCAAGTGCTCATGTAGGTTTGCTTGTCTTCTTGTTGTTGGCATCTCACATGGCTCGTTTATGTTTTCATTGACTAGATACTATTATTGTGATTGGCCTGGTCACATCGGGTTACCATGTGTGTCCATTGTGTAGACTAACATTTGGACTCCCAAAGGTCATGGACCATGAAGAAGATGGTTTATATCACACGCACATCTTATATTTTCCAGAGGAGGGCCATGAGTTGAGAGCAAGATTCCTTGGATAACCTCCCACATGAATGAATACCCAAAGCTAATATGATTAGAAGATGGTGCACGAAGAGTTGTTTCTAAGAAAAATATGATGGTTTTTAGTTTTGTATGAGTTGCCATAGTGGACCATTTACAAATCAACCATTGTTGGATCCCATGCATATTTTTAAGAATGTTGGGATAGAACCATATAAAAGGAAAGAGAAACAGATTAGGGGCATGAATGGATTTGAAGGAGGTAGGGAAGATGGAGGCATTTTGGCTACAAATGAGCTCTAATAGTCGTATGCAACTACCTTGTGCTCCTTGGGTTCTCTCTAGTAAAGGGGTGCCTATGGTGAAGTGAATTATCAAATATATTCATGCATTGATGGGTATGATGCATTCTCTCATGCTTGAACTTTGTAAAGGCAACTAACTAACAAGACTAAAGTCCCATGATTGGCACAAGATATGCTAGGTTTGTCCTAGCTTTGGTAGTAAGACTTGTATGCTAAACCATGCATCCATGGAAAAGTGGCTCAGTAGGTATGAGCAGTCCAAAAGAGAACGCAAGGTAGCACAATCGTAATATCAGTGTAGTACATGCCAATAGTGAGTTTAGTATCCCTAGGACATGGAGGACATGTTGGGGTTCATGTCTATAAGATGGTTGCAAAATGCCTTGGCCAATGCTTCAAGAGCCAAGGGGTAAGTCTCTATGAAAACATAGGATCTAAAGCATGTCACTATGGTGGCTCATAGACATAGACCAAAATCGTATGTACTTGGACATGATAGAGAAAAAGTGACTAGAATGAAGTACACAAACCAAACAACAAGTACACTAAACTGAAAAGTAGAATGATAGAGACATTGCATTCATCTCATGTGAAAATGACAAGCAAGTACAATGTTAAATAGAGTTGGGTAGGTGACACTCTTTTCCTCTATGCCTATGGGATTGCAGCTTGCATGTCCTTAGCCCAAGACTTCCTTATCCAAAGAGGCTACAATAGGTGTGATTGCAAATCTCAACACCCCTCCTCAATCACAACCAAAAGTACAAATTGTGTAGAGGCTTTCATGAAAGAAACACCTACAAAGTGTGGGCACACAATAGACATGGAAAAACACTAGAAGCTATCACAAAAAAGGCTAAGTGTGGGTACCACAAACATGGTGGACATCCAGAGGCTATAATAGGGCCTCACAAAGTGTACAGAGGCTGTAGTACAAGGCTACATGAGAAGTTTACAAGCTTATGATAAAGGCATTTGGGATTTAGACATTACAAGACTAAAACAATCTATCAGAGTAGGCGTAGAATGACTGATGAGGCTTGTCCTTCTCTTGGTGGTCTTCTTTTTCTTCCTTTTCTCCATGGTCTTCTTTTTCTTTCACTACAGCAAGATAGGCCTTCTAGGACCTCTTTCTGGCATGGCAGAACTTCTCGGTGTATCCGGTTCTTTTTACAAAAATCACAGAAAAGCTTGTCCTTCTTGCCTTTGTACGTATTGCCAACATATAACACTTATTCATCTTTAGAGGTGCTTGGTTCTTCCTTAGTTTTTAGCTTCTTTTCCTCCTCTAATAGTGATGCTTGGATATCAACAAGATTAGGGTTTGACATATTGATTAAGGTTGTTGATACATTATTATATTAAGGAGGCAAACTTTTAAGCAGAACACCAATGGAAATATCTTCTTCCATTTTAATCTTGATTCTTGTAAGCTGGGTTAAGAGTCCTTCCATGTAATTTAGATGTGTGGCAAGTGATGTGCTCGACTTCATGTCAAGCTTGAAAAATTCAATCAAGAGACCATACTTTGATAACTTAGACTATACACCAAAATTTTAAGAAGAACACCAATGCAAACATCTTCTTCCATTTTAATGTTGATTCCTGTAAGCTAGGTTGGAAGTCATTCCATGTAATTTAGATGTGTGGCAAGTGATGTGCTAGACTTCATGTCAAGCCAGAAAAATTCAATCAAGAGACCATACTTTGATGACTTAGAATGTTGATTCTTGTTAGATGTCCTTCCATGTAATTTAGATGTGTGGCAAGTGATGTGCTGGACTTCATGTCAAGCTTGAAAATTTCAATCAAGAGACCGTACTTTGATGACTTAGACTGTGCACCAAATAAAGTGTCAAGTCTCTTCCATGTATCATGTGGAGTATCACAGTTATCCACAAGGTGGATGTAGCTGTCGTCTAGCTCTAGTTTGATAATGGTCTGAGCCTTATCATCATTCTTTTGCCAAGTGACTGCTAGGTCCTCATCATGAGGCTTCTTTTATTTGCCACTTGTGATGGCCCAAAGACCCTTATTCATTAGGATAAGCTTGATGTAGGTCTACCAAGTGTGAAACCCGTCCCCTTTAAAGAGAACTACTGGAGAGTCCTTGCCCACGTTGGAGTTGCAGGAACAACTACAAATCAGCTCCAAAATTCTCAAATTTTAGTAGCTAAAGAAATGATATTGAATGTGCTAACAAGCACAAGTGTCCAAAAAGCACTAAGTGACTAGTATCAATAGATACTTGTGGAGCCAGATGCTTGAGAGATCTTCAAATCTTCAATGATTCTTCAGAACTTCTAGGATCTTCAATGTTGTATTACCCTCCTTGATTTGATATAGGACTAGCCTAAAAATATCAGACCTGATGTGAGGCAAAGTTGATATAAGTGACAAGAGTCACTGAATAAGTGTTAGGAGACACTATGATACTATGCTTCAATCTTGCAAGAAGTCACCATGATCTCCCCTCCTCAATTATTGGATGTGTGAACTTTGCTTGAATCTTCAGAGAATAATTGGATTTAAATGATAATGCCTTGGCTTGAGTGGCGAGAGAGAAAATGAGGTGGCTTTGAGCTTGAGGAATATTTGGCTATGGAGGAAGGATTAGGGTTTCTGACAACAGCTTGGTTTTTCACTTTGTGTGTAATGTATACTTGATCATTTTCTAAACTTTTTTTATAGAAATGAAGCTTGGTAGAAAGCTAATATTGACAAGATACTCTCCAATCTTGTCAGACCTCTAGTTTCCTGACTGAAGGAATACTAAGCTTATCATCCAAAGTCTCTAAACCACTAGAATCTCCATCAAATCCCAAATGATTAGTAGATGCATAATTACCATCCAACACTTTTTTCTTTCCTTTGTCTTTAACTGTAACACTTGTAGGTCCACTTGTGGGGCTACTCCTTACTCCTAACCAAGGACTAACTCTAGGTGTAGTACTAGATGATGTTTCTAGTCTAGTAGGGCTGTGTGATTCTTACTTTTCTTTCTACACATAGCTATCATGATCATTATCATCATCTAATACATCACTAGTAGATGCATAACAACTGCTCATCTCATAAAAAATAACATCACTACTTACTCTAAACTCACCTATGATAGGGTTATAAGAATGATAACATTAGTATCCAATCAAAATATATTTTTCAACCTTTGGTTCAAGGTTCTTTCACAGCTCATCTGACACATGAACATACGCAATACATCCACACACTTTCAAGGATGATACATCGGGCTTCTTGCCTATAAAGCATTCTTTGGGGGTCATCCCATGAACTGTAGGTGTGGGAGTTCTATTCATAATATAGACATCAGTATGAAGAGCTTTAGACAAAAAATATTTTGGAATATTCTTTTTAGCCATCAATGCGCATGCAAATTCTTCAATATGCCTATTTTTTCTTTCTACAATCCCATTAATCAATAAGCTCTTTCTTGTCTTCATTATTAAACACCATCTTTCAAAGAAAGGGAGAAATTTTATTGAGACTAATCCAAATGTTGGCTTTGGGCAACCTTTTTTTACCTCCATTACTTCAATCAGGAGAACTGCAGTATGTAACTTTTCCACCCATCATAATCTTGCAGCCTACAAATTGTGGCATTTCCTTCCTCATTGATGGATGTTGAAAGAAACTTCCTAACTTTCGCTCCTCCAATGGAAGGCTTTTTTGGCAAGTTACCAACTTTTTCTTGATCTCTTCTCACCTTTTTTAATCATTACTTGATATTTGTGTAGCCCAATTTTTTATAGCACTCGCTCCACATGCCTACATGTTGCTATAGCTTCTTTTCTTGGTTGCATCTTATAAGAAAATCAAATATACTCATACACAATTTTCCCCATGATTCTGATAAAAGTATGCAATGAACAAATATGAACATGATCCAATGGAATATTGAAGATGGGTTTTTAAGTGGGATCTTCTTTATCACACGTTGGTGCAGCACTTGATACCTTTTGTCGGTTCTTCTTCTTGTCCTTTCCTTCCATCCTCTTTGTCAAGAAACATAGGCATAGATGCCTTGCATTTACACAATTCGAGATTCCATACATACATTTTAAAGTTTTCAAGTCTCCTGTAAGATACATCATCCGATTGTATATTTTCCTCTGCATATGTGATATCAATGCTACGCATAGTGTCTTACATTATGGCAATCTAATTATTTTGAACACAATATTAGTAATCTTGGGAATCTCCCAATTCCCTTTTTTTGAATACTAAATAGGTGGCACCCGGATAACATGCCCATAAGTTTCTCAAAACCATATGATGTGATCTATCATTGGAAAGTTCTTGAAAAATGAAATCTATTGAGCTATAGAGGGCTCGACTTGGAGTTATAGTGTTCAAGTTATGATAAATCCAAAGATTTTACCACGTGTCCCAAACTTATGGGAAATTTCCACATTCCCCAATAAGGTATTTTTGTTAAACTGTAGTCTCATTTTGATGTGCCACTTGTCGTTATGAGTTGTTATATATGAAGTTGATGTGCAAATATTACATCATGATAATTTTTAATGATTGCTTGGCTAGTTGTAAAAAATTTGAATACCTCATCATTGAGCCACTTATTAGTGTAATCGAGCAACCCATTATTTTACCCTCACACACATACTTTTAAAAAAAATTAATTCCTAAGAAAGTTAGGGAATCAAGTAGGTAGATTCCTCCATCAAGCCACAAGTCTACATGCTTCAATCCCATCTGCATCTAACTTTGTAGATCCTGAGGGTTATCACTAGTACATCAGGTCATTTAAACAATGGGTTATGTTCAACCTCTATGCAATATGCAACTCCTTTTGTGTATTCATTTTACTTATTACTTGTGTCCCAATTGTAGAGGTATATAAATTGATTACATAGAGATGTTAATGAGAATACGAGATTTAGTATTTAGAGAGTTAGTCTAGACAAAAGCTAAATGATGCACTCATATGTTAACACGAATAGGACTCTTGAGTTAATAGTGGTAAATTAGAGAGACACAGGTAGAGACATTGAGATAGACACATAAAAACATTAATGTAAATAGTTGGTTTGGTATCTATATAGAGATAGGTTGGACGAGATGCATAGAGATATCAATAAAAATGGAGAGCCATGGTTGGTTGTCTCAATAGATAGAGTAGAGATGCACAAAGAGGCATACAAAGGCATCAAGGGAAAGGAGGTAGCTTAGTGCACTGAGAGAGGATAGAAAGACAGATAATGATAGATTGCATACAATGCTTATGGATGAGTGATTATGAGTAAGAGAGGTGTAAATAGTTCCATGTATTAATGAGAGTTGCATAATCACAAAGAAGAGGTCACAATAGAGCTACGAGAGAGTACAAAAATGAGAAAAAATAACCTTAGAGAGTAGGGGTATCCAAGACTTCTTGTATTTTAGAAAATTCAAATTTACCTCAAAAAATATCTCCAAAAAAATAGAAAATTTGACCAACAAGTTTATTTTTTGACCAAAATTTGTGATATGAAAAATATCCAAAATATTTTATAATGAACATTGAAAATTTTATTTTTCTTGTTTTTGATTGAAATATCATTTACTTTGTATCTACTAATAATTTTGCATTGAAAATCAAGCACCATACTCCCATGATTATTTTTTAAATATAAAATTTGGTTAAAAAAGGATTCTTGAATGAGAAGAAACAAGAAATCAAAACAGAATATATAGTGCGGGGCGTGGTCACGCAGGTGACATTTCAGCATCGAACGCATCGACAAAATGCACTCCACAATGGATTATTTTCGGAGAGCCGACAAATCCAAACACCATTATAGATGAGATTGAGTATTTTGGAAACTTGCAAAGTGTTATCTCAATGGATTACCGTAGCTTCTCCATGATCATATTCGATGTGTACAGTGGCTCAAAGTGATCTTGGAAGGAGCCAAGGTAATCGTTTGACGAGGTCCATCTGGATTTCTCCAAATTAGATTTCGAGAAAAGATGGACGGATCTGCGCGACACGTTTATCTTGCTGGCCCATTATGAATATGTGCATAAGCTATTTTTTAAATTTTTTTAACAACACAAATATGTCACAAATGTTGAATCTCTATTCTATATGATTTTAAACATGTAATTTTCTATCCCAAACTCCGACAATCTCGATGGTGGTATGTTGTGCCTTCAGCTTCTCGGAGTGCAAGAGTGTAATATAAAAGCAATGTTCCCAGTGTAGATCACGACAATATGCAGATGGAGGGTTTGATGTTGCAAAGGGTGGAGGTCAAAGATGGCTTGGAGCATGTAGAGTAGATAGAATTGGGTAGTGATGATGGAAGACAGGAGGGCATGAATTCTTTGAGAACAAGGTGAACTCATCCTTTTGTGGTGACTTGTCTATCGATCTTCTAGTGTATGTAGAGTTGTGCTAGGAGGCCATGAATTCTTTGAGAACAAGGTGAACTCATCCTTTTGTGGTGATTTGTCTATCGATCTTCTAGTGTATGTAGAGTTGTGCTTGTAGAGTTGTGCTAGGAAATTGACATTGGACCATAGGCTATGTCATACTTGCAATATTCACCTACTCAATTTGTTGATGAATTGCTTATAGGGGTACTCTAGAATATGCATTTTAAGTAATATTATTTTTTTTCAGAGTTATATTACCGTGCTTTGCTTGAATCTTTATATTGATTATGCTAACATAACTTTTTTTCTATGCAAGTGACCTTTGATGATATTTGGAGAGTAGGATGAGCTGAGGGATGAGCGACGAGGAGTTGTAGGAGATATTCACATGTATATCTCTAGATCAGATGGCTCGATTCAGAGATATGGTAGACCACAAGCTGTCTCAAAAACCATCAAGTTATTCCATTAGATCTACTTCGGTATGCTTTGATGCTTTGGTTTCCAGTAGATGATGTCGACGCTCCATACTGGGCTCAGATGAAGGGAGTGGTTCTGGGGGGTGGTGAAGAGACATGCATACTATGAGCTTGCAATCAGATCGAGATATAGGCGCTACTCCTTGCTCTTATGCATGTTTAAGAGAGGGTGGCCTAGGTGGTTGTTGTGGAGGCACTGATGCAGTGCCTCCATCTCATCGTTCTGGTGGAGTTGCGTCACCTATAGAATTTGTCACACCTATGGCAACGTCTACTCAATGACTCCAACTTTTGCTTAGCCGTCCGTCACCACAGGTGGCACCCCTATGGGTGCTACTCCAAGAGATATCACCCCCCATGGTGGGTACACCAAATGTACAAGGGTCTGCTGGTTATGCCCAAGAGCACGGTCGTAGGTGGAAGAAGACACATCTTAGACATAATCCGAAGAGGTATGGATACCTTGTAGATGAGAGGACAGGAGCCGTGATCATGAATGATGAGGGAAGGAGGGTGATGTCTCGTATGAGAGTTTTGTGCCAACAAGTTTTTCAGCACAACGTCTTGGACCATCAGAAAAACATACCCGAGGGGAGCAAGGACTATATAGTAGCATCCTTGCATGAGGAGTTTTTAGTACCCATTGCAACAGAGAGGTTTTCCATAGGTTGGATGATGGAGTGCATGCATGCGTACATGTCACACAAACGATTGGGGACACATGCAAGGCACTTAAGACTAGCGCCTCAAAGCCTGAGCGGTTAGACACAAATGACTGGTGGAGACTCAAGGAGGAGACTACAAATTCTCCAAGGATATTGGCGACACAGATGACTGGTAGAGACATAGATGATTGGTGGAGACTCTAGGAGGAGACTACAAATTCTCCAAGGATATTGGCAAAACAGTAGTAGTAGTGGGAGACAACAATAGTAGTAGTAGTAGCCATATGACTTTCTTGGAGGACTTTGTAAGTTTTTCTTTTTTTCTTCTCGCTTTCTTATTTTCCATATCGCTTGTATTGACAAATTTTGTGTTTCTAACACTTGTATTCTATTTTCTTTGTAGCACTCCCCATTACAAACGACGACCCCACCGGCCTGGAGACTCGATGTGTAGAGAGGCATGGTCTCACTGCATTGATCGATAGACTATATACATGCGGTGGCCTAGTAAGTCACTCATCTTTATTATCCATAGTTACTATTTTTGTTAAAATGCATTATGTATGGTGGACCGATGTGTAGTTGTTTATTTTGTAGACTATGTTTGATGCTCCTTTGCATCGGGGCGAGCTTTTCGATGGCGAGGATCTATAGCTTGAGCTTGGATTCGTGGAGTGCACATCCTCTTTCTTTTTTGGTCCTGCGATTTATGTAGGCATCTTCTATATACTATGTTATTATCATCCTTTGTATCTTGCCATAATTCCATGAGTTTTCATAAGCGAACTTTTATTTATTCTATGTATCAGTCTTGTGGATTCAAGTATATTTTGTGCTCATCTTGATGACCATTGCACGCTTAACATGTAATCCATTTTTAGAATATAAATACAACACTTTTTTTTTCTCTATAACCGTGGTTGTTAGTGTCGTATATTTACTACACGCGCCGTTATTGGCATCGTAATATGCATCGCAAACAATCACAATTTGCATCAATATTTGCGTCACAAAACTGACGCAAATTGCAATGCTAATACCGATGCAAGTTGCAATGGTTTCATGGAGACGCTGATACCAACGCGTTTAGCGACAATGGGGGCAATTTTTTTAATGAACATTTTTGTCACTTTGAACGTCGATATGGGATCTATATCTTGTAGTGAGTGTGAATCTTCCCAAAAAGAAAGAAGAAGGAATTTGGTGTTTTGGGGACCTGAGAACAAAATTTGCTTGACCTAGGCTAGATTTCCTCTATAGCCTAATTTTGGAAAAAGGCGAATGAAGTAGGTTCTTGAAGAGATGACTACTTAGGGTTCTGATGTGGCTAGAAGCAATGCTTCTGTCTATGGTATGCCAATGGAGTGGAGTTCATCGAGTAAGTCTGCTTTATGGTCTTTTACTAGCTACTATAGATGGATCAATCAAAGCTAGCTACTGTAGATCAATGAATAGGAAGGGAAACTAATTGGAATGCACTAGTGGTGGATAGTTACTCGGTTTATGCCTTTTTGGCAAAGACCCAAGGAACTGAAGTACATGTAGAGGAGACATGACAATGGGGCTTTGAGTACATTGAAGAAGACTAGGGGAGGTGAATCTTCTACCCTCCCTTCTAGTACAATTCCAAAATAGATTATGGTTTATGTTCATCCCAAGGAGAAGAAGCAAGAAGCATGGCCTTAAAAACAGCCTGGTTACAAACACTCTTCTAGCATTAAACATGCTACAAAACTCAAGAAGGTGCTTCAGGATAAGATTTTAAATAGAAAAGTTGAGTTTACACTTGGCAAGGTCTTAGGCATCACTAAGAAGGGATTTCAAGATGAGATTATCAACATCATGAAGCAGAAGAGATGGGTTGTGCATATTGTTGAAGAACAAGGCATCTAGATAGAGGAGTTGTTGGATGAGAGTGATGATGATTTGCATGAGAAGAGTATTCCTATATGCTCAATTGTTGTTCAGGAGACACAACAAGTTTGTTAAACTTCACAAAAAAATGTCCATCAAAATAATCCTTGTGATTATATACCTCCTTTACCCTATAGCATTCATGATGTTATTTATTTTTTGAAAATGGTTTAAAGAGTATTATAGGAAGTTATACAAAGTTAGCTACATGAAATAAAATGAAATTTTGAAAAGTTAATGGAGTTAGATAAGTAAATCATTAGTAGTCCTATATACAATAATATGAACTTTTGGTCAAACAATGGACTTGAATAAATAAGTAATTAGATAAGTAAATCATTAGTAGTCCTATATACAATAATATGAACTTTTGGTCAAACAATGGACTTGAATAAATAAGTAATTAATAATCAACTTCTTACAAGAAACCTAAGATAATAGAAATAATTATTCAGCATCTCTTGAGTCCTTCTAGTTGATAGTCTCTCTTAAATAAAAATAATTTAGTGAATTGATAGAATAATTAGGGAAGAAATGGCAAGAAGAATATATTATCCAAAAATTATATTACTATTCAATACCTCATGTGAATTTTTAAAGCTCTTAAAAAAGATAATCATGTAGTAAAGATCCACTAATGCAATATCTTTTTAACAAGATAGTCCCTTTTGGATCCAAATTATGTAATAATAGGTACAAAAAATAGCAAAGGACTAGCCAAAAGTTTTCCAAGCCTTACCATGCCTAAGATATTCCAAACTATCTATAATGATATTTTCATTAAGTGACACTCCAAACTAATGAACAATCTTCGTATCAGGTCACATTAATTAAGAGTATCTAAAAAACCATGAAGAAATGTCTTCTTCAAATATATTTAATTTATTTATTTTTCTAAGGATTTTTCAATTTTAGGGTAATGATCACTACTAGATTCAACTATGTAATAGTGCTATGATCCTTATCTTTAATGAGATCTTACATTTGCAAGAAAATTACAAAATTTTTAAATAAATATAATGTGTTTTGAAAAAAATTGTTTTTTAAATAAAAAATTAGGCATATTTTAATTTAAAAATATTTTAAGGCTAAAAATAAGCTTGAAAAATGAAAAAAAATCACCACAAATGGGACTTGTAAGATACGACACAATTGGGGAGATTGGTGCATTTTTAGGTTCAAAATTGAGAAAAAATCACCATAAATGAAAGCTGCAAAACACGATGCAATTAGGGGGGTTGATGCATCTCCAACCCCCTAAATCCATCATATCTTACAAGTCCCATTTTAACAACCTCCCTAATCACACTATATCTTGCAAGTTCCATTAATGGTAATTTTTTTCTCATTCTCTAGCTTATTTTTAGCTTTAAAATAATTTTTAAATAACACAAAAAATAGACCTTGCATCATATGATGTGATTAGGACATTGGTGATGCATCAACACCACAAGTCCCATTTATGGTGATTTTTTCTAAATTTTCAAGCTGATCTTTAATCATAAAATATTTTTGAATAGCACTAAAAATAGAACTTGCATGATATAGTACAATTAGGGGATTTGATGATGGACCGAATCCCTTGATTGCATTGTATCTCGTAAGCCTCATTTATGGTGATTTTTTTTAAAAAAAATATAGCTTATTTTTAGCCTTAAAATATTTTTTATAGCACCAAAAATAGGACTTGCATGATACACTAGGATTAGGGGGGTGGGTAATGCATCACACCCCCTAGTTGCAACATATCTTGCAAGTTCCATTTATGGTGGTGATGCATCAACACCACAAGTCCCATTTATGGTGATTTTTTCTAACTTTTCAAGCTTATCATTAATCTTAAAATATTTTTGAATAGCACTAAAAATAGAACTTGCGTGATATAGTATAATTAGGGAGTTTGATGATGCACCGAATCCCCATTTGCATCGTATCTCATAAGTCTCATTTATGGTGATTTTTTAAAAAAAACTTCTAGCTTATTTTTAGCCTTAAAATATTTTTTATAGCACCAAAAATAGGGCTTGCATGATACACTAGGATTAGGGGGGTGGGTAATGCATCATACCCCCTAGTTGCAACATATCTTGCAAGTTCCATTTATGGTGATTTCTTTTTGTCTATTAGGCTTATTTTCAATCTTAAAATATTCTTTAAATAGTACTAAAAATAGAACTTGTATGATATAATGTGATAAGGGGAGTTGGTGATGCATACAATCTCCTAATCACACCATATCTAACAAGTCCCATTTATGGTGATTTTTTTCTCATTTTTCAGGCTTATTTTTAACCTTAACGTATTTTTTAAATAGCACTAAAAATAGAACTTATATTATACAACACAATCAGGGGGGTCTTTGTGTCATATTAGGGGGGTTGGTGATGCACCAATCCTCCAAATCACATGGTATCTTACAAGTCTCATTTATGGTGATTTTTTAAAAATTTTATGCTTATTTTAAGTCTTAAAATATTCTTTAAATAGCACCAAAAATAAAACCTACATGATACGGTGCATTTAGGCGGATTGGTGATGCACCAATCTCCTTAATCATGTCGTATCATATAAGTCTCAGCTCGGGTGGTTTCTTTTATTTTTAAAGCTTGTTTTTAGCTTTAATTTTTTTTGAAATAGCAAATGAGCTCTAAAGATTTTGAACAAAATTTTGAATCTTTTCTAAATTATAAGATAATTATGATTTTTTGTATTTTTTGATAATTATAAGATCTCATTAAAAATAAAGATCATGGCATTATTGCACCATTACCATAAAGTTAATAAATATTTTTAAAAATCAAATATCTTGAATATAGTTGAAAAATACTTGAGAAAATCATGAAAAAGAAAAAAATCATTTTATTAGAGTTTATATCTTATAAATATTCTTTTACTACCCGTGCTAATATTTGAGGAATATACTTTAAGGATAGATTATTATTTCATATATCTACACTCACATCTTACTAATGATATAATAAAATAAGTTAGATATATAAATCTAACATATCTTTATTTCAAGAATCATATTGAAGTATATGAAGGTTTTTCCAAATGTTTCTTCACAAGAAGTACTAATGAGCAAGATTAAATTCTCGGTGGTTTATATACTTTGGGCTCAAAAAATACAATAGTAAGAGATATATAACTTAAGTAAAGAAAATAATATTCAAATATTTTTTCAATGGTGTACACCATTAAGCTTGAGCATGTATCTAGAAGTTGCATTTTATTGTCAAAAGCTTTTAATGTGTTTACACTATTAAACTTGATCTTATATCTTTGTTTTGTTCTGATTTTTGAGTCAAGTATAAATCATAAGAACTTATATCTTGAACTTGTGTTGTCTTGCCAAGAACTTGAATGTGTGTCTCTAATATTTTCTAATACCACTCAATCTTTCCATAGGCTATTGCTCAAACTTGTTTATGGAAAGATGTTTGTAAAAAATAATCAATTTTTATTACTTACTTTGATAGAATAAAAATTATGTTTATTACTTGAATCAAAACTTCATGTGTATTTGTAAATAAATACATTTAGTTGGAGACAAGTGCATATCCCTAATCATATGAACACGTGAAAGTTGAGCAAACATTCTTGAGATGCATCCTCTTGTTTTACTTTTTTTCCCTTGTTGGAGCCTTTGTTGTAGGATGTTAGTATGGTAATCTAATCATTTACTATAAAAGTTTTGGGCTTTCAAGTTTCACCTATACTTTTGCTATAGACGATACGAGAGTTCATGGACGAAAATAATAAAAGTGCACATATTATGTAGAGAAAGAAACTCAAAGAGAATCGAGAGAGTTTAAATATATGGGTGCGAAAAATAAGTCATGTAGTCAAAACTCTCAATTATAAAAAAATCAAGTATTAACTTCAACTCCCATGTGTGTCATATCTTTTGATGGCTTTTGCTAGTGAATATTACTATTGGGACTACCAAAATATGTTAGACTTTAGTTATTTTGTCTTAAAAAGATCTCTTGAATTTGAAAATATTGTATCTTCTTACAACTCTATTAGCAAATAGGACTATTGGGACTACCAAAAGATGTGAGAGACTTAAGATATTTTGGATAAAAAAGACATGAGAAGTACGAAATGGACTCTACTATCTCCAAAGTGGAGGAGATAACAATACCATATATTTGTATATGTGGCAAACTCTCTTTAGCTCTTTCTTTAATTAAGGAAATAACAAAGTGCCATTTTCTCATGTTTTTGGCCCTAACAAAGCTTTGAGAGTTTGGCCGCTTTTCTTAGGGTTAGAAGGATTGCTTACACATTTGAAACAATCACCATAGGGAAATAAAAACATAAGTGACCTTAATGGAGGTGTTGGAGAGTGTGAAGGACTTAACCTCCTAAGGTTAATGTCCAATTATAAAGTTGAATTAGAAGATCAAAAAAAGAAGAGTTAACCATGTAAGGTTAATATATTTAAAGACTTAAATTAGGATACTTTTAGTCTGGCATGCTTTTTGGTGGAAAAAAGCTTTCTAGCTTTTTTGGCATGCATGAGCTGATTGAGAAAAAGCTTTGGATGTCTTTGTACTTTTCTTTGTTTATGATTGGGGTAAAAAAAAAAGGAGAGAGATCTCACATGCTTTTAGAAAAAGGCGTCTTGTAATGGTTGTGTTGCGAAGGCCCAACATATAGGACGACATGATGGACGGTGGTAGTAGGAAGGCAATGAAGATACTTCTGAATGATTCGTGAAGAAACCAACATGCATAAAGCTTAGACTTGAGAGTAATTGCACAAGGCCAGTGCTTCATTGAATCATAATCATAGGCAACAATGAGATATTGTCATTTAATTTGAGATGGATGGTTGCACACTTTAGACTGAGTATGGTTATCATGATCTTCAAGCAATGAACTATGATGCATGTTTGGAAGGATGATACCAGAAGAAAGCATCATGGCAATAGAAGGATGTCAATGCATGAGGAGGAGGCATCAACTGGCTAGTAGTCCTTCCACAATAGTTGCAAGATACCACATGATCAAGGGAAGAAGGAATACATTGAAGTGAATCAAGAGCTTACTGGTTGTCAATGTGTACAAGGTGCATTTAGAACACTTATGAAACAGATATGCTAGATTACAAGCACTAGAGGCAAGTGATTGTGAAAAATATTGACTACAACATGTTGGAAGCTCAATGACATCAAGCAAAATGGAAAATGTTCAAAAATTTGATCAATAGCCAGCAAAGCTTCTAGAGTCAACACTTGCTTCCTCTCTAAGTAAATTGTATAGCCTTAGCCTTCCAAAGGTTGCAATACTAGCCCATCACTCTTTCCTTGAGTGACATAATAAATGTCCATGTGACTTATTATTGTCCTAGTTCATTACCTTGGAGATAAATCTCCCTACTTATAATTATAGATCTTTCTTTCCTAACCTTCCTATTGACAGTCGTTGCACAATTTCATAGCCACTTGTGCCTCTTTGCACTATCCAACCAAAAATTATAAACCCACCTTTGCCACTTCATGATATTAAAAACAAAGATCCTTCTAGCTCATTTACTAAGTCCTTTCTGAGAACCATAGACTTTTGAATCTTGCTTTTAAGGCTACATCAAATTTGATACATGGATCTTTTCTTGCAATAATAGTTTGGTTATTAAGGCTAAATGTCTTGCTAATCATCATCTCTCTCCCTTCTTTCATCTTGCTTCACTCCTTATCCTCCACAGATTTGTGCCTTGACCCAATTGCCCTTCAACAACGTACAACATACAATGTACAACTTATTATATATATATATGAGTTACATGATCACATATACATGATTGCATGTGTATGCATGACATGTCTATATAATTCAATTTAATTATGCCAACACATGCAAATGCATTATATGTTATCATTCATACATACAGAGCATGCCATCCTATGTTCATTTACCACACATTAACATCACATTTAAGTGAACCAAACCTATACTTAATACATTTATATTTATTAGGATGATAAAGCAAAATTCCTTCTATTCATCAATAAAAGTACATGCAAGAACTTATAGCAATGACTAATAGAAAGCACAAATATAAAAACATGCAAATAAGGAGTCTCATCATTCTTTTCTTGACTTTTTAAATGACAAAGAAAAGGGTTATTCAAATGAAAAAAGTTTATTCTTTGCTTTAAAGCTGACATGTTTCCCTTTCAACTCTTCCTACAAGAGAAGTAGGTCTAATAATTTGGTAAGATTACCAAATATAGCAAGCACATACATTGCTCCACCATCGACTTGTTCAAAGAAATAAAGAAGCTTTGACACTTGGCTAGCTCCACCTTCTCCAAACTAGATGTATAGGTATTGTTTGGAAAGGTCCAAACTTGGTCAATGCTCAAACTTGCATGATATTTTTTCTCCCCTCTTGGTAAGTATTCCTAAGGAAGAAATAGATTCACAAAAAGTTGTGAATATTATCTTTTAGAGCTAATGTCAAGAATCACGTCGCGGGGGGACTTGCTTGAGTTGTTGCACCAAACACACATTGTATACAAAAGAGGAAGCTCACTCAAGAACACAAGAAGAGAGATGGAGGCCAAAACATTTTCTTATTGATTTTTTCTTCTTCTTCCATACACTATACAATGTACACAAAGTATAGATAAGATACAACATAAAGTGGCCTACTAAGTCAAACACTGCATAATAGACTACACTAATCAATTGGTGCTATATCTTTGCCAGTTGTAGGTCTGTGTAACAAACTAAATATAATAAGCGATAAGTCACAGACTATGTGAGCATCATAATGACCAACAACATGCTAAGTGTAGACGTGGGTCCCATCTAGCTAGGTGGTCCATCATCAATGTCTGCACATGTTGAGCTTGCCATCTCAACGCTCCCCCTCAAGCTCAATTCTATCTCTGCAACTCCAAGTAAGCTTCAGAAATTTTGAAGCTTCTCTACACCCAATTCCTTTGTGAAAATGTCAGTTATTTGATCTTATGTGCTGACATATACCAAGTCAATCTCTCCTGCAAGTACCTTCTCTCTCTCATAAAGTGATAGTGCACCTCAATGTGTTTTGTCCTAGCATGAAACAATGGACTCCTAGCTAGTTGTATGCTGCTCAAGTTGTCACAATGAATGACAATTGGACCATCTCCCTGCACATCCAAATCACCTAATAACTTTTGTAGCCATACCACCTCACATGCTGCCATTGTAGCACCTCTATACTCGGCCTTTGTACTCGATAAAACAACTGTAGGTTGCTTTTTGCTACTCCATGTAACTGCTGCACTACCAAGGGAAAACATGAATCCACTAGTAGATGCTATGTCTGACATGCTACCAGCCCAATCTGCATCTATGTATCCAAAGACATGTACATCCTTACCTGCCTCATAAAAAATTCCATAATGTAAAGTGGACTTCACATATCTCCTAACTGCATCCAAATGAGGCTTTCTAGGCATCTATATAAGCTGACTGACAAGGCCAACAACATAGCTCAACTCTAGCCTTGTGATATTCATGTAAATCAAACTCCCTACTATCCTCCTGAATATAGTAGGGTCTTCTATCTCATCCCCAATATTAGCATTGAACTTCAAATTTTGAAACAATGGTATTGAAAGAGGCTTATATGCTATCATACCATACTTGGATAACATATCCAAGCCATACTGCCTTTGGGATAGCCATATACCATCATCACATCTGATCACCTCAATACCAAGAAACTCTCTCAGCTCACCCAAATTTTTCATCTCGAACTTCTTCTTCAAGAAGTCCTTAACTTCACCAATCCCATTGTCACTGTCATATGTAATAATCAAATCATCCACATAAATGACTATGATGACCAAAATTCCATCTCCCCTTCTCACATAAAGTGAGTGATCAGCATCAAAAATACAAAATCCAATATTAACAATATAGTCTCCAATCTTGTCAGACCATGCTCTAGGTGCTTGCTTCAGCCCATAGAGCACCTTCTTCAACCTTCATACATATGTGGGATGCTCTAAATCCTCATAACCTGTTGGCTACTCCATATACACTTCTTCTTCCAATTCACCATGCAAGAAGGCATTCTTAACATCTATTTTCTACAAAATCCAACCTTTGGCTATTGCCAAGGCAATCACACATCTAATAGTTTCCATCTTAGCAACTGGACTGAATGTCTCTTCATAATCTATGCCATACGTTTGAGCATAGTCTTTTGCAACCAGCCTAGACTTATACCTACTAACAGAACCATCTGCATTATGCTTGAATTTGTAAACCCACTTACAACCAATAGCTTTCTTACGCTTAGGTAAGGGTACAAGATCCCAAGTCTTATTGGCTTGTAATGCAGCCATCTCCTCATCCATTGCTACATCCCAATGAGCATGACTAATAGCATTCTCTCAAAACAAGTGGGCTAAACATCCTCAACTAGTTTCACCATATAAACATAATGGTGAGCTGCATAACCTTCAAAACCAAATCTTTTGACAGGGTATCTGACCCTACTAGACCTGCATACCATTGGATCACTCAATGGAGCCTTTACATTACTATGAGCTCTCTGTACACCTAGTGTCCTGACTAAAGGAATACTAAGCTCATCATCCAAACTCTCTGAACCACTAGAATCTCCATCGAATTCAAAATGACTAGTAGATGCATCATTACCATCCAATATTTTGCATACAAATTGCTCATCTCATAAAAAAATAACATTCTTTCTCACTCTGAATACACCTATGACAGGCTTATAACAACGATACCCTTTCTGCTCTAAAGAGTATCCAATAAAAATACATTTTTCAACCTTTGGATCAAACTTCCCCCATAGCTCATTTGGCACATGAACATATGCAACATAGGAAAATACCTTCAAGTGTGATACATCGGGCTTCTTGCCAATAAAGCATTCTTCGGGAGTCATCCCATGAGCTACAATTGTGGGAGTTCTGTTCATAATATAGATAGTAGTATGGGACAGCTTCAGACAAAAAATGTTTTAGCATATTGTTTTCAGTCATTCATTCTTGTGCAACTTCTGTAATATGCCTATTTTTTCTTTTTGCAATCCCATTTTACTATGGGGTATACCTGTAAGTAAATTGCCTCTTTATCCCATGAGTCCTCAAGAAGCCACTAAAGTCATTAGAGAGGTACTCTCCCCCTCCATCTATTCTTAAGCACTTCACTTTCAAGCATGTTTCTGTTTCAACAGCTGCCTTGAAAGATTTGAAGTGCTCAAATACATCACTCTTTTACTTCATGAAATATACCCATAGCTTCCTTGAATAGTCATCAATAAATGTGACAAAGTATTTGTTGCCACCAAGAGATATATTCTATATAGGCCCCGAGACATGTATATGCACTACATCAAGTATATTTCTTCTCACTTCTCTATCATACAAGAAGGGTTGTCTTGTCTGCTTACCAAACTTGCATTCTTCACAGACTTTATGAAATTCTGCAACTCTAAAAGAAGGCAACCCTATAACCAAACCTCTCAAGGGGACTGCATTAATTTCAACCTTTGCACATTTGCATGTCCAATACATTCATGCCATATTTCAATGTCTGCAACCACTCCTTTTACTTTAGCATATATAACAGCATCCATTGGCGGGAATTCCATCATCTAAAGTAAACATGCAACCAACTCTACTTTGTTTTGCAACCAACCTGCACTTATCATTAAAGTCTTCTATGAGTCTTCTACAAAACAACATTTTGCATCGAGCCTACATCCCTTGATCTAACATTTGGCCAATAGACACTAGATTCTTTGTGATTGATAGCACATGTAATACATCTATCAGACTCTTTGTCTAGCCATCATGTAAGGACAAAAGGGAACCTTTTCAATGTGTGAAATTAGGTGGCATGAATCATCATCCATCTACACATAACCTAGATTTTCTAAGTCCTGTATCTTTCAAAATTATTCAACATGATTGGTCATATGATTAGATGCACCTGAATCAACATACCATATATCATCATGTGTTCCCTTTCTTGTAATTGCATTCATCATATACTGCATAACAAACAAACACTCATTTTTATCTTCATTTTTTTGTGAAGATGATGCATATTTTCCTTGTTGCAATTTACCAATGCGAATATCATCCTTCTTAGTATGACAATGGGCTGCAATATGTTCTATTTCGCCACAATAATGGCAACAATAGCAAAATTTCCAGAACCTTTGTTCTACTATCTACCTCTTCCTCTAGATCTCCCCTTACCTCTAAAGTTTCCTTGGCCTCCTAAAACCTGCATTTCACCAAATTGATGATTGAACATGTTTTGCTGGTTATTGCCAGCACGTCCCATACCATGGCCTCTCGAAGAGGATCTACCACATCCCCTTCCTAAACTTGAGTAAAATACTTAGACGTGTTCACCATTTCTTTCAAATGAGTCCCCTTGCATATTGATCTCTTTGGTAATCATGAGAGAGACCAGCTCATCAAAATCTAGAAATGGCTTCCATATCTATACTGAAGTAACAAATGATTTCCATGCCTTCTCATTATTAAAGCCACTCAAAGTAGATGAAACCAAATCATCATCATCTGGCATTGCATCAATCATTACTAAATCATCTACAGTGCTCCTCACTTTGAAAACATACTCATTGATAAAATCTTTTCCTTTCTTCAAGGTATTCAACTCTTGCTTGAATTGAATCTTTCTTGCCTTTGTGTTTACTGAAAACATGTTCTCAAAAATTGTCCAAGCTGCATGTGAAGTTTCTGCATTACTGATATGTCCCAGCATAGTACTATCAATGACTTAAGATAGCCAATACATCACCTTTTTTCTTTTGCATTCCATTATTTTCATGCCTTTAATTCATCTACAGTTAGAGGTATACCCAGCTCTGGCTCCTTTTCTTCACATGAAACAAACTCATAAGGGCCCTTTCCACTGAGGAAGTTCATCACATGGAACTTTTGTGAAGGGTGGTTGTTCTTGTCAAGCTTCTCAATAATGGGATTTCCACTATTCTCTTCCATTATCACAAAAAAGGATACAACACATCAAGCTAGTCTTCTGCAACCTTTCACAACAAGTGCACATCAATACACCAAGCAACCTTTTTCATTGATTACTCAATAGTACATGTAATCTACAACCTATTTGTAGATAAACCTTATGTTTGCTTCTTGGCAAAACACCTCAAAAGTTATAGATTTGAAATATGTAACCTATGCATCCACTTTTGATCAATACAACCAAAATCACAGTGTACCCTGAAACAAATGTCCACAACCTTGCAGCTCTAAAACGGGGCCACCTGAAACAGCCTCAGATACCCAAAATATTTGCGGTAAATCCCTAAAGGGCTCCTCTAGAAAATATGCAGTGCTTTGCTTGCACACCAAATCTTACAGCAATATGAGCTTTTCACTCTACCCTGCTTCTGATGCCTCCATAGGCACTAACCAAGAGAAAAAGTGGAAGAATGGGAGAGCTTCTTACCCATTGCTTGCTTGCTTGAACCTTGCTTCTTTTCCTTTACTTTAGCCTTCAAAATTAGCCTCTCTCAGTGGCACAACTTTGATACCATATCAAGAATTGTGTGGTGGGGGGACTTGCTTGAGCTGCTACACCAAATACACACTGTATACATAAGAGGAAGCTCACTCAAGAACACAAGAAGAGAGATGGAGTCCAAAAATGTTTCTTGCTGATTTGTTTTTCTTTTTCCACACACTATACAATGTACACAAAGTATAGATAAGATACAATATAAAGAAAAGTGGCATACTAAGTCAAAAAGCGCATAACAAACTACACTAATCAACAAGCACTATATCTTTGCCAGTTGTAGGTAGGTGTAACAAGCTAAATATAATAAGTGATAAGTCAGTGGCCATGTGAGTATCATAATGACCACCAATGTGCGAAGTGTAGACGTGCGGACCCATCTAGCGAGGCGATCCATCATCAATGTCCGCACGTGTTGAGCTTGCCATCTCAACAGCTAAGTCCTTTTGTCACTCCACATGTCAAGATCCTCCTTGCCTTGATACAAGTTCATATGTATGGTATATTCTAAATCACATGTTCAAATTAATGACATGATTATTAACTGATCTGGAGTTATTGAAATGTGATGAAACTTAAGTCTATAATGCATTAGGTCATATGAGTCTATTGATGAAATCTTAGATAAGGATGAGGCATTTGATACCCCTTTTTGAAGTCTAGTTTTTTGGGGGCAACTTTCTTCACTTGGTGGATTCAGTGCACTCTACACTCTAGATACCAAACTTTGGATAGGGGTCTCCAGGCCTCATCTTGATCCAAGATTTTGTAAATAGACTTATGGGGACTTGATGTACCTTACACTCAATTTTCATTGCATGCAAGTGTATAACATTTAAAGATCTTATATGTTCCAACTCATCCTATACCTTTATATCCTCTTGTGTCAATGAGGTACCCTTCTAAGCACATGGATTCTTAAATATGTTGATAGTAACCTTGAGGCTCGGTTGGAATAGATCATGTTGTAATGTTTCAAATTTGGCCTCAAGTAGAAGGTAATCGGCCTCAACCATGGTAAATGATATCACTCAGTATATCTAAGGTTGTGCCATCATATATTTGAGTCCCTAGTATCATGGAATGCACATCCATGTAATCATAATCAATTAGATCATCCATGGAATCCTTGTTGATAAGGATTGAGAAAAATAACTCTTCTTTCTTCATTTTTAAATATTGCAATACATCAATCAGAGGTAAGTACTTTGAGCCATCTATTTGGAATCTTTGCTCTACCTCATGTTAATTTGTGCAACAACAACCAATCCTAAATTTAGAACTAAAAACAATGTGCACCTATGCAATCTTATCCAAATTGATCCACTATAAGGGAACAAAGACATATTGATGGTTGTTTTTGATGAAAATTAGTGGTGTCCCTATTTACAATGCAAAAAGCATTATTTTTTGAATTGTTGTTATGCAAATAGGGACACCACTATCTTGCATTGCTATTTGTGTCCCATCACTATTTGTGATGCAAATAGTGATGTCCATCTGGAAAAAAAACAATGCCAAAAACATGAGCACAAAATTTTGAGGGAACCAACAAGAAAATGAGCAAAACAAAGAGGGAGAGAGCCTCAAGATTTATGAGAGTGACAAAGAGAGAGGGAGAGGAAGAGAGAGGCCAATGAACCACCACTCCTAGCCTTCACAAGGCAATAGGAGAGGAGTGCAAAGGAGAAAAGGGAGGCAAGTTGTGAAAGCAAAGGGTTTCTTCTTTGAGCTCTTGAGGTAGGTACATTGCTTCTCTTCTCTTTGCATGTGTATTTTCTTATCTTCTCTTTATATTCTAATTTGTAAAGAAATGCATTGAGAGAGAGGGAAAGAGATGGTGAAATAGAGAGAGGAAAGGAGGGAGAGAAAGGAAGAAGAATGGTGAGAAATAAAGAGGGAAAGAGATGAGGAGAGAGTAATATAGAGAGAGGGAGGGAAAGAAAGAGAGGGGAAGGAGAAGGAGAGGAGGGAGAAAAACAGAGGGAGAAGGAGAAAAAATAGAGAGGGAGGGAGATAAAAAAGAGGGAAGAGAGGGGGGAGAGAGAAACAAAGAGAGGGAGAAAAGATGGTGAGCCAAAGGGAGGGATTGAGAGAGAAATGAAGACATGAGAGAGAGGAAGAGAGAAATAAGGAGATGGAGGGAGAGAGAGAAAAATAGAGAGTGAGAGAGAAAGAGAGAGAGGAGGGAGAGGGAGAAACATAGAGAGGGGGAGAGAGAAAAATAGACAGAGGGCAGAGAGAGAGAGAAACAAAGAAAGAGGGAAGGAGAGAGAGAGAGAATAAGATAAGCCAAGAGAAAGGGATGGGGGTAAAGGAAACAAAGAGGAAGAGAGAGGGGAGAAGAGAGGAAAATAGAGAGATGGAGAGATGAAGAAACGAAGAGAAAGAAATGGAACCATGGGAGGGGAGAGAAATAAAAATATAGAGGGGAGAGACAAAAATAAACAAATGGAGGAATGAAGGAAAGAAATAAAAACAAAGAAATAAAAATTTTAAAAAATAAAGAGAGAGAGGGGGAGGGGGGGTGGAGAGAAACAAAGAGAGAGGAGGAGGAAGAGAGAAACAAACATGCAAGCGATGAGGGAAATAGAGAGATAAAGAGAGGGAGAGAAATAAAGAAATAGAGAGAGGAGAGAGAGGGAGAAAAATAAAGATGCGAAGGGAGGGAGAGGGAGAAGAGAGAAAAATAGAGGGAAGGAGAGAGAAACAAAGAAAGAGAAGGGAGCGAGAGAGAAAAATAGAGAGAGAAAGAGAGAGAGAGAGAGAAATAAGGAAACTAAGGGAGGGAGGGAGGGAAAGAAACAAATATAAAGACAAAAAAATAAAAAATAAAGAAAAAAATTTAAAAATAAAATAAAAGTAAAAAGTTTAGAGAGAAACAAAGAAAGCGGGGGACGAGAGGGATAAAGAGCAAGAGGGGGAGCAATTGATGCTCTAGGCTAACCATAGAGATGGGGCTCAAGGACACCTCGCTGGATCATAGTGGAGGTGATTGGTGCCTCAGAGAGCTGCATACTTTCTCTCCTCCTCGTTCTAGGGGTATTTTTAGGAGGTGTTGTGGAGATAGCGATGTCGTATAACTCCCGCAACCGATTTCTACTTCTTGCTCCCACATCGATTCCAAGGAGGGTGGCTCAAGTGGATACTGTGGAGACACTTATGCACTATCTCCATTCTGTCGATCGAGTGTATGCTTATCACCTCAAGGATTTTCTATACCTATAGGAACATCTACTCCTCTAACTCTAGGTTTTGCAAAATCGTTCGCATATGGCACCCGTATGGGTGCTACTCCGAGAGATTCCACCCCTACAAGTATACCAAATGGATAGGGATCCCTTGACTATGCCCAAGAGTGTGATCATCTCAAGTAGGAGAGGTTGTATCTTAGACACACCCCACTAGGGCATGTATACTTTGTGGATGAGAAAATCGGTGCCATGATCATGAATGTTGAGGGGAGGATGATGGTATGTATGAGGGAGTTGTGATAGCAAATGTTTAGGTACAATATTCTGGACCATTAGAAAAGTATACTAGAGGGACCCAAGGAGTCTGTGATCACATACTTGCACAAGGAGTTCTTCGTACCTAAGACAACTGATCAGTTCTCCACTCGATGGATGATGGACTGTATGCATGCATATATAACAAATAGATGGTCGAATGCACACAATACGGTCTCAAGAGTGGCTCTTTAAGGCTTGAGTGATTGGGTACAAAGGATTGGTAGAGACTTTGGGAGGAGGTTACGAATTTTCTAGGATGATGGCAGTAGAAACATGAGATAGTGAGGATGTGACTAGAGGTAGGGGTTGCACATCATCTTTGTAATGGGTAGACACATACTGTATTTTGAGGATTTTATAATTTTTCTTTTGGTTATGTGCACTTTCATATTTGTTATAGTACCTATACTAATAATATTATTTCTTACAATGCTACGGTTTTCCTTGTAACACTCAATCACAAACCACGATCCCATAGAGTTGGAGACTCGGTATACATAGAAGCATAGTATTACTTTTCTTATTGATAGATTGTATATGCATGATAGTCTCGTAAGTCATGTCTCTCTCCTGGTTGAAATTTCTAGTTATCTTGTGATGCATTATGTTATAGATATTAATATTTGGTTGTTTTATATTATGGATTTCATTCAATGCTCCATTGCATCGGGATGAGCTATTAGACAAGAAGCATTTATAGTAGTTGCTTAGATTTGTGGAGCATATACTCCTTCCATTTTTGGCCCTATAGTCCATGCAAGATCTTTCTATATAGCTCTCATTCGATATATTTCTTAGCTTTTGTATGGACTCATATTTTGTGGTACACGTATTGAAATCTATGTCTATTTTTGGATTCTACTCCCTATTGTGAAAATCATGGATCTAGAGCATGGTAGGAGCTATGGAGGATGGAAGATGAATACAAGAACCATTTTGACATAGACAAGGAGAGACCAACTATTACACAAGTGAATTAGGTTCCAAGATGGAAGCTTGGACTCATGAAGACAATCTTGTGTAATGGACTGACAATGACAAAGACACTAAGTGAAAGTACAAATCATCATGATATTGTATTCATTCCATATCAAAAGTGGTATTCAAGTACAATGTCTTTGGATGGCTACAGTTTTCCCTTTCTGTGCATATGGGATTCAGTCTGCCTGCATGTCCTAAGCCCAGAATTACCTCATACAAAGAGGCTACAATTGGTGTGATTGCAAATATCTCAACACCCCCCTCAATCACAACCAAAAAGTACAAAGTGTGTAGAAGCTTTAGTGAAAGTAGCACCTGCAAAGTGTGGGCACACCATAAACATGGTAAAACACCAGAGGTTGTCGTAGAAAAGGCTAAGTGTGGGTAGCACAAACATGATGGTCATCCAAAGCCCCTATATTCAAGGTCATGTAACAAGTAATAGGTAGTTTGCAAGAAGCATGTAGAAGTAGGAGAGAAGCAGGAGATCATGTTGCTCTTGTTTGCCCTATTATTGGCTACCTATTTCAGCCCAAGCATGCACATAGAGCAATCAAGATACTCTCTTGATACCCCTTCCACAATGCTTATGCAATGTCAACTTGCATCAAGCATATAAATGTTAAGTAAGACCAATGATTGATCATGAATCTTCAAGAAGAGATAGATATGTACTACTATCGACTATTCTTTGTTTGGGTTGCCTATTTCAGCCCACTTTCATCACATAATCAAGACAAGAAGATTTCTTGATATTCCTCTCTTCAAGCTTCTTCAATGGTAGCTTATTGTAGTTAGCTTCCAAGATCAAGATTGAGCCCTTGATGTGTTAATGCAAGAAGATGAGTTTTAGCCCTTCAGGTTACAAGTTTGGATAGCCAATAGCAATCCTCATTCAACTCTTGAGATACTCGAGAGAGTACATTTAATGCCTCTCTTAGCATGAGAGATCAAACTCAGCATATAGAAGAATACGCAAATCAAGAATAAAATTTCCTTAAGAATTCTTAGAGAGAGCCCCCTCTTTATATAGATTTACCTTGTTTTTTACAGCCAAGAGTGGCCTTCCATTTTCTTCAATGCATGGGAAGAGAGGTACTTACAATTCAAGTAGAATCTTCAGAAGTTGCTTGTGGTTGCGTGGCTTTAGCTTCCCGTTTGTGTGGTGGCTTGGACACCTCTCTTCCTCGTCCATCCATGGCTCCAGGATTTGCCCACAAATTGTGGCAAAAAAAAAGGCTTGTTCCTCCTCTTCTCAATACTCAAAAGTTTTAAAGTTTCATAAGTCATGCTAAGTCATTTATACAATGTCATGTGGGCACTAAGTGGATCAAATACACTTTGGAGAATTATATGAAGCCTAAGAGTGTGATTTTTCCATTCGAGCTTAGTGACAGAGAAGCTTATAAGGAAAAATCAAAGGCCTAGAGTTCCAACAACCTAGTCTTACATCATGTTTAATGCTTGGTGATATACATGACTTATTACAACTTGTGGTCAAAGAAAAAAAGTAGGGTGGGTTTTAACTTCAAGGCCCTCATGGCATTGTCTTTATTCAAGGTGGGAACTTTTGACTTAAGGCAGGAAACCAAAGGGTGGAACATTATGTTGGAATAGAAATATAAGTGAAGGTCATGAGTAACTGAAGTAGGAAGAATAAATTATTTTGTGAACTCTCTAGAAAGTTCTAGAGTGGTTAAGAAACAACAGAAAGTGTTATTTTTCATCCATGGGAATACACTCACATGACATTCACCCCCTCCAAAACCTGCACATCCTCCGACATGTGCCACTTCTTTGGATTTGCAACATTAAGAGAGATCTTCATTTTTCATGTCTTCTTCTTCATCTTCAAATCCTTCTTCTTCTTCTATGTGTTCATGCTCTTGGATTATATCCAAGTCTTCTAACTCATATGTTGAACTTTCTCTTCATTTGAAGAGCTTGATTCTTTTTCTAGCTATGGGTATCTTCATGCTTGTTCCATCCAATTCAGCTAATGAATACGTGGCATTGTCATGAATGACCTTTACCACATACGGTCCAAACCAATGCTTTGCCATCTTCCTAGAACTTCTATATTGATTGTATAGCCTGCTGTCATAGACAAGCACCGAGTCATTTTCTTGAATAGCTCTTAGCCGAAGTCGATATTGTCTATCAAATCTTCTTTTGTTCTTTAGTGTTGCTGCTTTTAGCTTCTCAATAGGTGCTTGAACATTTTCACACCTTCTTTCTAGTTGCCATATACACAAGTCAGTAATTCTTCTCTAGTGATGCCTTCCTCCCAAGGTAGAAGACTCCATGTGAGAATAGATTCTTCAATTGGCATAATTGATTGTTGTCCATGCATAAGTTCAGCTGGTGTATAGCCAGTTACAGTACTGTGTGTAATCTGGTTAGTCCATAATGCAAAAGGTAGCACTTTAGGCCATTCTTTGATTTTTCCTCTACAAGACTTTGCTAGAGCTTTGAGAATAGGCTGATGCCCTATCTCACTTTTCCCATTGCCTTCAGGATTGTAGGCTGATGTCAAAGCCAGCTTAATACCTAATTGAGCAAAGAAGTTGCATGCCTCATCGACATCCAACTCTCCTCTATTTGTAGTTACTTTGCTAATACAACCATATCTGCAAAATACTTCTTCAAGCAAGAAGCGAAAAACAATTTGAGTGGTCTTGGTTGTTAAAGCTTTACATTCAACTTGATTGGTTAGATCTTCTCTTGCAAGCACTAAATATTGCATATTCCATATTCTTTTAGGCATGGTTACAAGATCAATAACCCATCTATAATGTATAGACAAGGGATAGGTCGGTTGTAACCCATCTCGATGCTTAACCATAGAATACATTTGACACGCATAACAGGTTTCAACAAAATGCTCTATGTCTCGATACATGTTCTGCCTCCAGTATTTTTCTTTGACTTTAAGAAAGGTTCCCCATATGCCTCTATGGCCAGCCCACAAACTTTCATGAAATTCCTTCATTACCTGTTGTTGCAATCTTTTGTTTCCTAAACTCGGACAGACGCTCCTTTCTTTTTCTTTGTGTGCTTCCATAGATGCCCATCTTTAAGAAAAAATCCATAAGCTTTCCTCTTAATATGCTTCAACTCCTCATCAGTCCAAGTCTCATTCTTCTTTATTTTGCTCAAATATTGGTTGATCTTCAATCTTCTTCATGAGCTAGAACTTGAGGAATGCAATGAGCATGATGGCTTCTAGCAGCTGACCGCCCTTCTTCCCTAAGAAAATCTTTAATCTTTGTTGCTGATATATGACTTACAGTAGTACCTTTTTCTGTTCTTAATGTGCTTAATGTTGTACCATTAAAAAGTTTAGCTACACTTGTTGTTTTCAGCTTTCTTTTTGTATATGAAGCACCTGAAAAAGTTTTATCAGTAGTCATGGAATGAAATTCAGCAAGTATAAACTCTTCAATTTCATCTTCTTCCATCAGCTCCTCTTCATTGTCATATCTTCATTCTCCTTTTCTACAATATGCTTTAATTCGGGGTTGAGAGATTTAATATATGCAATCCATCTTAGCATAGCAATGTCGGGTTTAGAGCAATTGGCAATCATGCCCAAGAGTGGAAGACAATCAGTTTCTACCACTATAGAGGCACCTACAAAGTATTCATAATCACACTTTAATGTTGTTACAACTCCCCACAATTCCCTTTTTACTTGTGCATACCTTCTTTGACGTTCATTGAGAACCTTTGCTCCGAAAAGAATTGCATACCTAGTACCTTCAAGATCTTCTTGGCCAATAGCCCATCCTATCCCAATGGGACTTGTATCCACAGTAAAGATGATGGGTTATACATTTGAATAATCAGCCCTTTTGAGAGTGGGGGTTGAAATTAACAACTTCTTTAATTTGTGTATAGTGAGAGTATGCTCTTTTCCCCAAAAACATATTTGCCCTTTCCTTAATAATTGATAAAGATTTTCAGCTACATGAGCAAAGTGTGGTATCCACATAAGATAGAATACACATGCACTAAGAAATATTCTCACCTCTGATATATTTGTGCATTTTTCTTGCATTCTATTGATGGCATCTATCTTGATTGGTGAAGGTTTACGTCCGTATGGGCCACATAGATGTCCGACCACTAGGACTTCTTCTACCCCAAAAATTCATTTAGCTCTAGAAAGGGTAAGATGAACCTCTTCTAGCCTTGTCAAAATCTTGTGTCACAATCATTAATATGGTTAACTACAAATGTCCTGCAGCCATATTCTTCGAGCTCCTCATTCCTTTCATAGACTTCACATCCCTTGATAGGTACAGCATCAAGAAAAGGAAGAGTAAGCTGTGGAATGAAATCCCTTAAGACTTTGTGCAAGGCGTTCATCATATGGACCATGGAGTTTGTTGCACCTTGTGGTAGAGTGCACATGCAGACCAATCCAAGAGGTGTCTTCATTGTGGTAATGTCTTGGCTCTCTAATGAAAGCTGAAATTAGTCATATCCTGAATATAGGTCGCCCATGGAATAAATTGCTCTCCCTGCAAAAGCTTCAACAAACTCGTCAACAATTGGTCCCGAACGAACATTTCGGATTGTGACTTGATTAATAGGCTGTAAATCTTGAATGAATCATAGAGATCCATTTTTGTTGGGCACAGTAAACCATCGATTTGAATAAGGTAATAAAGAAGGCTCTAAAATCTTCATTCTGATCTTTTCATTCAGAAGTTCTAGTAATTTGGGTAAATGCACCCTTGGAACTAGAATAGGCTTGAGGTTCCAAGGCACATGTGGTACTATAAAAATGACCATAGGAGTCACTATATTTGGATCCACACAACCTATTTCACTTGGTTGAAATGCAAAAGTTTTCCCATGTATCATTAGCATTTGCATAAAAGAGTGTTTTTTAGCTAGTAAAAGGAAATAATCATCATCTATTTTGAGCTCTTTTATACTTTTAGATGTAAACTTGTGACCGATGTTGGAAGGATCACGAAGAATTGGCTGATTTGCTGCTACCCTATCAGCTAGCCCTCCACTTTCAGGAGGCAGTGGGACTACCACATGATTGAAGTTTTTATCCACCGTCTTGTATTTTGTCTCCTTTGCGCTTCAGCCTTGTTCAGTAAACCAATATCTTCCTATTCAACAAATTCTTGAATTGTTTGATAAAAATCCAATGTACAAATCTCTATGGATAGATTTTCAACCTGTTTTTCTACATGAACTGCTGCATATATTTCAGCCAATGTGTCAATAGTAATTAGCCCAAAAAATATGCCTGAAACATCTTCATTTTCAGCCATCATGTTGTAAGTTTTCAACTCTCTTTTTACATTACATAAATATTTTCTTTCAGCTCTAGTCATGGTTGGAAGAGACTTATAACAGTTCATATTGTTGGTTATACATACATGTAGATTTGCTAGAGACACAGTTTCTGTAGTATGAGGATGCATAATATTTTTACATGAAGCGCTGCCATAGGCTTCTTTTACAACAGTGCTATCGAAAAACCTTGAATTCTCAGGCATTAGGAGGCACAAGATAATCTCGCAATCGATCTATGTTTCGATGATGATTAACACACATAGTAAGAAATTGGACAGCTCATTCATTACCCTTACTTTGGATTCGAGCATAGGAAGAGCCATCATCAACAGATTTTGTTTCCAAGAGGGCTTCAGAAATGTAAGATTTCCCAAGAATGATAGGGTAACTACAAGATTCTTGAACAAAGAAGCGAAAATTATCTTTTATGTCTCCAATAGTTACCTGCACATTAGCACATGCATCATATAACTCTCTAGAAGAATTGTTTGCAGCTCTCATTTGCCAGCTTGGATCAACTTCTATTGGCCATCCATCGCTTTCATATAGACTCCTAGTCATGACGTTTATGTCAAAACCATGATCTAAGAGAGCAATACATGGTGTTTCTTTTTCTCCAATTTTGACGATTGTCTTTGTTGTTGCTCTTTCCCAATGCATATGGTGTCAGAGGGGTTTTTGTCAAAAGATTGAATCCACCGGGGATCAGAAGTAGAAGGAAGTAGAGATAGGAGATGGAAGAGACGATAGAGAATACCCAAGTGGTAAACACCAAAAAAAAAATCACAATGAATTGAATCAATATGTGTAATATTTCTACATAAAATATTATAAGACCCTAGATCTCGTGCAAAACCAATTTGAAGTAATCTCCCGCAAAAAAAAAAACTTTGGCCTAAGTGCTCCATCCTCGTGTAATAACAATATCATCCCCCGCGTTGTGCATAAGAAACTGTGTGCTTATAAACCCGCAAGTCAGTGCACGAACTCCCCTTCAAGGAAAAAAGGATAATGGGTGATTGCAATTTTTTTAAAAAACTCCCTCTCCTTCTCCTGTTGCATGGCGGGGAGAGAGAGTGTGTGTAAGAGCCAATATCGAGGGGCATGGAGAGGAAAGCATGTGACCTCCACCTGTGTGGCCACCCCCCCCTCTCCCACTCCTTTGGCCATCCCCACCTCCACCTTATATGAACCCCCCTCCCAAACTTCAAGGCCATCGTCCGGGCCTACTGCCAAGGCTGTCAAGCTATCCCCAATGCCTCAAGCTACCTCCATCGCCATCATCTCCTTTATCCTCACGTGATTGTTCATCATCATCTTCACCATCATCATCCCATTAGTCATCATCATCATTCACGTCATCTCTGAAAGTCAGAAGCTTCTATTGAGGCTCCACTATACCAAGTTCATGCGCGGCCTTTGGGTTTCCTAGATCCTGTTCTGTAGGGCTTAATTCCTGCATTGCGAAGGTGATTCCGGGCTGCAAGTAATTTCGAAACTCGTAAGGGATCCAAGGGAGAGTTTGTTGAGTCGATATTATTTTTGTCAATGGCTCCCAAGCATAAATCGAGAGGAGCACAAGCAGGAGCTTCCACCCAAAGCACAAGAGTGGACAACGCCCTGATATTAAATGCCTAGGTTCCGAAAAATATACTCGCATGGAAAGGATGCATAAAGCATGTTTTAATTCACATAGAGGGACTTAAATGCATTGGAAAGTTTATATATTTTGTTTCAATTTAAAAAGACCAGTTGCATGACAAGGTGCTTATATCACTTGCACTACCATGGTCAAGGGTAGTCGCATTTTTGAACGTATGATGCAAGATGCACTTCTGCAAAGATGTCCTTGTAGCATCACGCATATAGGTTGAATGCATTTTGGGATGTTCTTATGAACTGGGAGGTTCACATCTTTGGAAAGGATGGGGCATATAGTACATGATACACTTATGTAATAAAATCCTTGTTTTGACTCGTATATATGTTAAATTGTAGAAGGTCATCTAATGATGAATAAATAGTTGCAATGAAAGGAAAAGATTTATGAAATTTGACAAAAAGCATATACTATGCAATTCGCATGCAATGATAGTTACATTTTAGGTTAAATTAAGTGATAAATGAAGGATTAAACCAATGATGTATTCATTGGAATCTGGTCATGAAACAATGATGCATCCATGCATAGAGTTCTTTTATCAAGGTTCACAATTGGAAAAGGATGCATTTTCATTAAGATACAAAAGCTTTGAATTCGATGCATAGACGCAAGGTTTATAAGAAATAATTCCTAATGTCAAGCAATATCGTATAGGGCATGGAAAGAGGGAAACATCATTATCGATTCTATAGTTGCATACTGGTGAAAGGCCTATGGTCTTGAAATTGCATATTCGCATGGAATGACACATCTCATACATCTTGCAGTTACTTGCATCTTTTAAGGAAAGTACTTGCAAGTTTAGAGGAAAGTATTTGCATATTTAAAGGGAAGATCATCTTTAATCGTAAGTTGGTTAGATCAATTAAGTAATTTGTGTATAATTGAGTAGCTTACATGAAATTTATAAAGGTATGATTAGCTAGCATACGACTGTCACCTCAATGTGCTAGGTTGGGTTAAGTTATGATAAACTTCGGCTTAGTATCGCACTTAGGAAGCCGATTTAATATTTTCGATCTTAAAAGTTCTACCCACATTTATGAAATGTTAGGGTTATCAAAACAACCGTGCAAGAATGATCTAGGGTTCTCACCCTAAGGATCAGATGACCAAATGCTAGACTTTCGCAAAGAATTTAGGAACCCTAGGGCCAAATCATTTATCAGCCTCGTAGGATTAGGGTTTTGGATTGGGGTCAATGGGACTACCAAACCCTATATCTTGATGAAAGGTATTCTTGATCAAGAAATACCGTATGATGAGAGACGTAATCCCTCAAGTTAGGTACTGACACCTATCTTGTGCAACAAGTCCGCAAGGTCATATGCTCTTGTGACTAAATCACAAGATAGTACTGCTACACCTTAGACCAAGATTGGGAGTTCTAATTACAAATTAGATTCTCTAAGAATTGAGTAGTTGCCCTACTACAACACTCCCTCTTGGGAACTACTTTGTCAAGCTTAGGGCAGTGGTGAATTTCCAAGAAGAAAATTGACCAACCAAGTTAGGACGACGGGGTTGTAATATAGTATAAGGAAACCTAAGGTAGTGATAATTTGGGGTCAAGAGAGTATAAACCCTAACCCAAGGAAAAAGGGTAAACAAGCAACCCAGCTTGCTAAACCTTTGGGATTTTGCCAAGTCGCGAATGATCCAGGATCGAATGCTAGGAGTATTTGGGGAAAAGGAATCACACCTTAGCAGTTGGCCGTACGAACGACCATTGGAATGCTCATGATTGTACACTTAGGTACACTATTTGTACTTCTTTGCTCAAGAAACTAATTCAAGAAAAGCAACTAATGCTTCAAGTTAAAATCCTAGAGGGAGAGGCAAGTTCAGTTACCTCCGACTATCTTCCTAACCCTATCCAAGGGGGTTGTTAGCTGCGCCGGGTATGTGGACCGAACCCGCCGTGAGAGGTCTCTTCATGGGTGTTGCTTGGAGCCAGAGGACGCTTGGGTACCAGGGGAGGCTCCGGCCGTAAATTCCTTGCCTTTGGATCCTGCACAAGAGGCCGACGTGACTCGAGATGGGATCTTGAGGCCCGTATACTAGTCAATGGGTGGAACTTGGAGTAGCGATCCTGAGGATTGCTGGGATAGCCTTCGAGCAAGATATTTGATGTATTCCAAAGACTATGGTAAATAAAGATCAAATGTTGAAAAAGGAACTTGCTTGATATTGTTTTTCTATGTCAGTGTCTAAGTTATGTGAAGGAACCAGTGTTTAATTGGCTAATTAAGGAAGCCGCTTTTGCATGTCAAACATAATGTGGTAGGTAATTAGATAACTAAGCAACCCGAGGAAAGTGCGGTGGACGTGACTCTGGTCACGTCCTACAGAAGGGTGGTCCCGGTTAGTCGGAAAATTTTCTCGAAGGAATTGATAGTGAAATAGTGATGACCTAGAATGAATAGAGTTAGAGTCCCGATTTATGTTGTTTTAGGGGAATGGAATGGGACTATGCCTTGTAGATAGAGAGGTTGATCTTCCCATCCCTCTCATTTCCCATTCTCCTTGAACCAAGTGTAGTATAAATTTGCTTCGACCCTGATGTTTCTGCACAAAGTGGTTCGTCTGGAGCTCGATGCTAGCTACTTCCTAGAAACTTGACTATTAGGAAAACCCTGATTTAGGTCAGTCCTAAGTGGGAATGGTCGAATACTTCCGCTTCGTGGTGGCAGACTCAAGAAGACCTTGATCACAAACCCTATGACATTCCTTGTGAGTGCCAGGCGGCGCTTTCTAGACTCTCTTCTCGATGGGCTGCTAAGACGTTTCCTACAAGTGGACAGGGGGGACACGTTACAGTTGGTATTAGAGTGAACCAACGGGATCTAATATTTACAAGGGAACTTAATGTGGAAAAGTAGAGCAATGTTGCCATTAAGAACATTCCCTTACTTACTTATGGATGCTGGGCTGCAGAGTCACGAAGCGTGGAACAAATTCTTGGTATTCAAGGTTATGTTTATGACTGCAACGCGTGCTTCGGATTATTGATGGAGGCTAGGCATGATGAATATTCTAGACTGCATCTACAACCGTTCATCCCTATACGTGGAATGGATATGGACGGGTGAATCATGAATATATTACATAGCAGCCCACCGACTCGCGTACCTTTAGAACAACTTGAAGAGAATCAAGTGGATGGAGGATTTAAAGATCGTGAAGTTGTTCATCTTTGTTGAGGCTCATGCAAACACAACCCTGTATGTCGGCGATCGGCAAGTCAAGTAGAACAAGTATGTGTACAAAGAAGTGACTCCGGTGATCCCTGCAAACAGAATCAAGGTGCTAGGACATTATGAGAAGAACGGGTATCAAAGGAAGGGATACCCCAAGCTTCCTATGACCTATTGATTCCTGAGAATCCATGACCCCTCTCCATATTATTACTCTATCCCCGTAGCCAAATGTAACACAATCCTATTTTTCCCAAACTGATGTGCCAATCAGCTTGTTCTACTTTCCCAAAATAAATGTATCCAAAAAGGACTATGCCCTCATGAATGAATAAGATTTTTATCACTGTCTGTCATGGCTGTAAGTGTTGGTAAAGGAGTTAAGTGATTAGGTCACTTGGCTAAAAGCTGTACTGGGCATATTAATGTAATGTAAGAAATGTTTGGTAAGTTTTTAACGTAAAGAATCTTATTGCCCAGGCACAACCTCAAGTGCAGATTCCTAGTTTGACCTCTGCACTAAGTACAGCTGTAACTCAAGAGAAGAAGTTCCTTCTCAAACAAATCAAGCCTTCTGAATTCAATGGTAAGGGAAGGACTGTTCAAACTGACACCGAGGTCTGGAACGAGTCCATGGAGGATTATTTTGAGGCAGTAGGAACTGCACCTGCTAACCAAGCTATGCTCGCCAAACTGAAGCTTACCGGTGAAGCAAGACTTTGGTGAAAACAATGGTGCAGAGACCAAGGGATCTCGGAAGGGACAGTCACTTGGGAGAAGCTAAAAGAAGCTGTGCGAGGGAGATATCTACCACCTGCCTACCACACGTAGAAGATGAACGAATTCTATGAATTGAAGCAGCTTGGACTATCCCTTTCAACAACTTCGTTCCTACACAAGGTAATGGCCGCAATCTCTGTTGCTTCCATTGCAATGAGCCTAATCACTTCAAAAGGCAATGTCCCAAGCTTAGCAGAGGAAAATGCCAAGGGCCATTCCAAGGAGCCATCCATGGCCAAGGAGCCATCGTCATGGCCAGAGGGAGAACCTCCAGTGTTGCCAACAAGGAGCTGGGTGATGAAGAAGACCCATCCATGGACGCTGACATTGAGAGGGCAACGGTTCATGCCGCTCTTCACAAGAAGGGCCTAAATCGCCAATTCTCGGTGATTCCAACTCCATCGGATTATCTAGGTAAAAGCTTCAAAACCTTGATTGATTGTGGCAATACACATTCCTTCATTTCACTAGTCTGTGCAAAAAGATTAGGAATAGCCACAATAGATGCACCTACTTTCCTTGTGGAATTAGCAAATGGTCATGAGGTCTCTTGTACCAGGAAAACTGCTAAGGTGAAATTCCTACTAGGTGGAAAGTCGACTTCAGTCAGATTCAGGGTAATGAACCTAGGTGTCCACGAATGTTTGATCGGAATGGATTGGCTAATACCCAATGATGCCCACATACACTATGGTAAGGGCCAAGTCTCCTTCCAAAATTTTGAAGGGGAACTAGTTACAACTCAAGCAACTGTTAGACCAAGGCTACATCCATCCTAGAAATTCGCCATGGGGAGCTCCAGTGTTGTTCCAGAAGAAGAAAGATGGAACGCTTCGGCTATGCATTGACTACAGAGGGTTGGATTAATTGACCATTAAAAACAAATACCCAATTCCTAGAATAGATGAACTTCTTGACCGTTTTCAAGGTGCGAAGATCTTCTCTAAGATAGATCTCAGGTTTGGATATTATCAAATAAGGATCAAGGAAGAAAATGTCCCGAAGACCGCATTCAGCACAAGGTATGGACACTTTGAATTCTTAGTGATGTCATTTAGCTGACAAATGCTCCTGCTACCTTCAACAGGTTAATGCAGGGAATCTTTAGGCCCTATCTTGATGACTTCATACTCGTCTTCTTTGACGATACCCTAGTGTACTCTAAGCAGGAAAAAGATCATGAGCCCCAGCTTTGCATTGTTCTTGAAACAATGAGAGCACACAAGCTTTATGCCAAGAAGAAGAAGTGTGCATTTTTCAAGTGATAGATTGAATATCTGGGATTCATTATATCATCAAAAGGAATTTCAATGGATCCGGCCAAGGTCAGAGACGTTCTGGAATGGCCAACATCAACTTCTATCAAAGAAATACGTAGTTTTCTTGGATTGATAGGATGGTAAGATTTATGAACTTTGACAAAAAGCATATAGTATGCAACTCGCATGCAATGATAGTTACATTTTAGATTAAGTTAAGTGATAAAGGAAGGATTAAACCAATGACGTATTCATTGGCATCTGGTCATGAAACAATGATGCATCCATACATAGAGTTCTTTTATCAAGGTTCACAATTGGGAAAGGATGCATTTTCATTAAGATAAAAATTCTTTGAATTCGATACATAGACGCAAGGTTTATAAGAAATAATTCCTAATGTCAAGCAAAATTGTATAGGGCATGGAAAGAGGGAAACATCATTATCGATCCTATAGTTGCATAATGGTGAAAGGCCTATGGTCTTGAAATTGCATATTCGCATGGAATGATACATCTCATACATCTTGCAGTTACTTGCATCTTTTAAGGAAAGTACTTGCAAGTTTAGAGGAAAGTATTTGCATCTTTAAAGGGAAGATGATCTTTAATCGTAAGTTGGTTAGATCAATTAAGTAATTCGCGTGTAATTGAGTAGCTTACATGAAATTCATAAAGGTATGATTAGCTAGCATACGATGGTCACCTCAATGTGCTAGGTTGGGTTAAGTTATGATAAAATTCTGCTTAGTATCACACTTAGGATGCCGATTTAATATTTTCGATCTTAAAAGTTCTATCCACATTCATGAAATGTTAGGGTTATCAAAACAACCATGCAAGAATGATCTAGGATTCTCACCCTAAGGATTAGATGACCAAATGCTAGACTTTTGCAAGGAATTTAAGTACCCTAGGGCCAAATCATTTATCAGTCTAATAGGATTAGGGTTTTGGATTGGGGACAATGGGACTACCAAACCCTATATCTTGATCAAAGGTATTCTTGATCAAGAAATACCGTATGATGAGAGATATAATCCCTCAAGTTAGGTACTGACACCTATCTCGTGCAACAAGTCCACAAGGTCATATGCTCTTGTGACTAAATCACAAGATAGTACTGCTACATCTTAGACCAAGATTGGAGAGTTCTAATTACAAATTAGATTCTCTAAGAATTGAGTAGTTGCCCTACTACAACACTCCCTCTTAGGAACTGATTTGTCAAGCTTAGGGCAATGGTGAATTGCCAAGAAGCAAATTGACCAACCAAGTTAGGACGATGTGTTTGTCCAGGATCTACTTGATTATAGTATAAGGAAACCTAAGGTAGTGATAATTTGGGGTCAAGAGAGTATAAACCCTAACCCAAGGAAAAAGGGTAAACAAGCAACCCAGCTTGCTAAACCTTTGGGATCTTGTAAGGCCAACTACTAAGGTGTGATTCCTTTTCCCTGAATACTCCCAGCATTCGATTCTAGATCATTCACAACCTTTGGGATCTTGCCAAGTCACGAATCAAGTCGCGAATGATCCAGGATCAAATGCTAGGAGTATTCGGGGAAAAGGAATCACACCTTAACAGTTGGCCGTACGAAAGACCACTAGAATGCTCGTGATTGTACACTTAGGTACACTATTTGTACTTCTTTGCTCAAGGAACTAATTCAAGAAAAACAACTAATGCTTCAGGTTAAAATCCTAGAGGGAGAAGCAGGTTCAGCTACCTCCGACTGTCTTCCTAACCCTATCCAAGGGGATTGTTAGCCGTGTCGGGTATGTGGACCATTAGAGATCTCTCCATGGGTGCTGCTTAGGAGGACGCTTGGGTGCCACGGGAGGCTCTGGCCGTAAATTCCTTGCCTCCAAATCCTGCACAAGAGGCCGACGTGACTCGAGATGGGATCTTGAGGCCCATATACTAATCAACGGGTGGATCTTAGAGTGGAGATCCTGAGGATTGCTGGGATAGCCTTCGGGCAAGATATTTGATGTATTCCAAAGACTATGATAAATAAAGATCAAATGTTGAAAAAGAAACTTACTTGACATTGTTTTTCTATGTCAGTCCCTAAGTTATGTGAAGGAACCAGTGTTTAATTGGCTAATTAAGGAAGCTGCTTTTGCATGTCAAACATAATGTGGTAGGTAATTAGATAACTAAGCAACCCGAGGAAAGTGCGGTGGACGTGACTCTAGGTCCGTCCTACGAAAGGGTGGTCCCGGTTATCCGGGAACTTTTCTCGAAGGAATTGATAGCGAAATAGTGATGACCTAGAATCAATAGAGTTAGAGTCCCAATTTATGTTGTTTTAGGGGAACGGAATGGGACTATGCCTTGCGGGCAGAGAGGTTGAGCTTCGCATCCCTCTCGTTTCCCATTCTCCTTGAACCAAGTGCAGTATAAATGTGCTTTAACCCTGATGTTTCTGCGCAAAGTGGTTCGATGCTAGTTACTTCCTAGAAACTTGACTATTAGGAAAACCCTGATTCAAGTCCGTGCTAAGTGGGAACAGTCGGATACTTCCGCTTCGTGGCAGACTCGGGAAGACATTGATCACAAACCCAGTGACATTCCTTGTGTGTGCCAGGCGGCGCTTTCTAGATTCTCTTCCCGATGGGCTGCTAAGACGTGTCCTATAAGTGGACAGGGGGGACACGTTACAATATGTATTAAAAGAACCTGGAATCTTTGCACTACTCAGAAGCAATCTCTAGGCATTAGTTCTCCTAGAGCTCCTTCGTAGACCAAAAACGTGGATCAGAAAAATCAGCTCTTTCTTTGCTGTCCAGAACCCAAATCTGATGGCTCCGAAAGGGGGGTAAAACTACAGGATACCTACTCACGGATCTCCCAGATCACTCCTTCTTCTTCTTTTAATTCAATGTGCAGTTTTTAGCCTGTTTACAACGATTGTGACGCACGCGATTTCGTCAATCTGTCTTTTTTATGAAAAATCTCCTAATTGGCTGAAAAAACAACTAGCTTTTATGCATGCCATCCTAATCTAGAAGCTTTTTCTAACTTTTTCAAATTTTTACAATAAATAATATAAAAAATAGTCTAAAATTATCCAAAAATCTAGTATTTTTGGATAATCCATGCAACTCACACTAGTACTAATGGCTCAGATCACATTGACTCTCTAGATCAATAGAGAAGTCGAATTATGATGCATTCCATACTTTTTCACACAGTGTCCTCATAACATCACGACATCCATCCCCTCTAAACCTGCACGTCCTCCGGTATGTGCCAAAATCCTAGTTATCACCGGATTCTGAGTCCTCCTCATCCTCTGTAACCATATCCTATACTTCTTCATCTTCCATATCTTCTTGGCTAGCCCCTGTATCATGGCCACTATTTTCTTTCAATTCTGGCAACTCATAGGCATTAGATTCCTACCATTTGAATAATTTGATTCTTTTTCCTGCTATCGGAAATTTTATGGCTATTCCATCCAGCTCATTTAATGCATAAGTAGCATTATCAAACACTTGTCTTACCACATAGGGTCCAAAACATCTTTTGGAAACTTTACGCATGGCACTATGCTGGTTATCTAAATTGTTGTCATAAACCAATACCCAATCTCCATCTTGTATGGTTCTTGGTCTCAGTCTATGTCTTTTTTCAAACCGTTTCTTGTTCTGTATCCTTGATGCCGTTAACTTTGCAGTTGCTGCCTCTATGTCTTCTGATTTCTTTCCAACACTCTAATGCGTAAGGCCAACAACTCCTCTCGATTCAACTCCTCCTCCCAAGGTAACACACTCCATGTGACTGTCATCTCTTCTAGCAGCATGATAGATTTTTGACCATACATCAATTTGGCAGGCATATATCCTGTAATAGCACTATGAGTTGTTTTGTCAGCCCACAAAGCATAAGGGAGCAATTGTGGCCACTTTTTTACCTTCTCTCCACATGCTTTTGCCAATGCCTTCACAATAGGTGGATGACCTCTTTCACTTTTTCCATTTCCTTCAGAGTTATAGGCTGAAGTTAAAGCAAGCTTTATCCCCAACCATGCAAAGAAATCATGAGCTGCATCTACATCTAGCTCACCCCTATCAGTTGTAATTTTTTCCATACAGCCATATCGACAAAAGATCTCTTCTAAGAGAAAAGTGCATACAATATTTGTCGTCTTAGTACGTAGAGCTCTCCCTTCCACTTGATTAGTCAAGTCTTCACAAGCAAGCATAAGATACCTCATTTGCCAAAGACCTGTAGGCATTGTGACCAAATCCACCATCCACTTAAAATGAAGAGACAATGGATATGTGGGTTGCAATCCATCCCGATGTCTCACAGTTGAATACATTTGACATGTCATACATGTTTCCACAAAGTGAGCAACATCCTTATACATACCCTGCCACCAATATCTTTCTTTGATCTTTATAAAAGTACCCCAAACACCTCTATGACCAGCCCACAAGCTTTCATGAAATTCTTATATTACTTTTACTTGTGAAGCTCTGTCACCCAAAACTCGCAATGGCATACCCTATTTCTTTTTAGCATGTTTCCATAAGTATCCATGTTTTAAGAAAAATCCATAGGCTTTCCTCTTGATCTTCTTAAACTCCTCAGCTGACCATTCATCTCTCTTTGTTAATGTACTGAGATATTGACCAATTCTCAGCCACTCTCCTGCATATTTGTCTTCCAGAAACACTTCTACACAAGATTCAAAACATCTAAAGTGTCTTTTCTTTGTTGTCCAAGCAGGGCTGTCACGATTCCCCATGATTCTCTTTTTACATGTGGATATCTTCTCTATCGTTCAGTCAGTACTTTAGCACCAAAGTGAATAGCATATCTTTGTCCTTCCTCATCATCTTGCCCAATTGCCCATCCAATCCTGATTGGGCTTGTATCAATAGTAATAATGATAGGCTTTCCATGTGAATAGTCAGCCTTTCTCACTGTAGGAGCAAATTTTAAGAGTTGCTTCAATTTTTTCATTGCTTTCTCATGCTTCCTTTCCCAATGAAAATTTTGACCTTTTCTTAGAAGCTGATAAAGAGCATCGGCTACATGTGCAAAGTGAGGAATCCATATCAAATAGAACACACATGCACCCAAGAATCTACGCACCTCTAATACATTCGTGCATACATCTCACATTCTATCAATCTCATGTATTTTTGCTGGTGATGGCCTTCGCCCATAAGGCCCACACATATGCCCAACAATCAAAACCTCTTCAACTCCAAAGACAGACTTTTGTCTAGAAAGAGTTAAATGCACCTTTTCTAGACGTGTCAAAATCCTCTCACAATCCACAATATGATCTGCAACAAACTATCTGCATCCATGACATCCATCTCTTCATTCTTTTCATCCACTACACACCCTTTGATTGGAATATCATCCAAGAAGGGCATAGTCAATTGTGGTATAAAATCCCTGAGTACTCTATTCATAGCATTTGTCATGTGTGCTAGTGAGTTTGTTGCACCCTGTGGGAGTACACATCCGTACTAACCCCAAAGGAGTCTTCATGGTTGTGATATCCCTGCTTTCAATTGCAAGCTGAAATTGATCATACCCCGAGTAAAGATCACCCAAAGAATAGATCGCTCTGCTTGCAAAAGCCTCTGCAAATTCATCAACCATAGGACCTGCACCCACATTTCTTATGGTCACTTTATTGACAGGTTGCATGTCTTGAATAAATCTCAAAGCCCCATTCTTTTTGGGCACAGTAAACCAACAATTTGAGTACGGGGCTGAAGAAGGCTCCAAGATCTTCATGCGAATCTTTTCATTTAGCAAATCCATCAGCTTTGGCAAGTAAGATTTAGGCACTGAAATAGGCCCCAAGTTCCATGGTACATGTGGCACATTAAATATGACCATAGGAGAGACAACATTTGGATCCACACAACCTATTTCACTTGGTTGAAATGCAAATGCCTTTCCATGTTTAGCCAACATCTGCATAAAACAGTTTCTCTCAGCATACAAAAGAAACTCTTCTGCACCAACTTTCAAAGCCTGTAATGTTTCAGATGTAAATTGATGACCTATATCTTTAGGATCCCGTAAGCTTGGCTGCCTTGACACTTTTTCATACCTACCCTCACTCTTTGGTGGAAGTGGCAAAGCAATTGGTTTCACCTTTTTGTCAATTGTCTTATACTTTGTCTCCACAAGTGCTTCAGCCCATTGTAATCCTTCCTGCTGAGCAAACAATGCTATAACATCATATACATATCCAAAGAACATACTGACGACACTCTGTTTTCAGCCTCATTTTCTGCATGTATAGTTGCTGAAATTTCAGCCATAATGTCAGTAATATTCAGCCCATAAAAGATGCCTGAAATGCCATCATTTTCAGCTAACAGCCCCAATGATCTCAATTTCTTAATAGCCCGTTTCATATATATGTGTTGAGCCCTACACATAGCTTCCATAGGCTTAAACCAACATGAACTATTTGCTGTAAACTGAGAATTACCAATAGTAAATACATGCTTCATTTCATCAAGAGGCGAGTACACCCTCTGAACATCACTACTATAGCCCCACATTACATCAGTGCTTAATGAAAATCCAGGTATTTGAATTCCCTTGCATTTGAAACCAAAGGAGACTCTCGAAGCGTATCACGATTTCTAGGATGATTAACACAAACAGTAAGAAATTGGACTGCTTTTCTCCCATCCTTGCTTCTGACTCTTGCATAAGTAGAACCATCATCAAGCACCTTTGTTTCCATATGCACACCTGTAATATAGGGTTGTCCCAAAATCATTGCATATGAGGAATTATCTTGCATAAAGAAGTGTTGCTCTTCCTGTACATCACCAATCGTCACTTTTACATTAGGACATGCAGCATAGAGCTCCCCTGAAGCATTATTTGCAGCCCTCATACGCCAACCATGATCAGTGTCCACAGGCCATGCACCATTTTCATACAATCCCTGCTCAATGACATTTATCTTAGACCCATGTTCAAGTAAAGCAACACAAGGAGTTTCACGTTCCCCTATTTTCACTACCGTTTCAGTGGTAGCTCTAGCCCAATGATTTCTTGTGTAGTGACTGCGAGAAATAAATCCTAGAGTCTTTTCTCCATATTGTTGCATTTGCCTTACTCCACCATGCATAGTGCTACAAGACAATGCATTTTCAACCACTTTTTTCTCTTTTTCACACGCTGTCCATTGCTTGGAAGCATCTTGCATAGACAATCCTATACTTACTTCATGCTCATATTCAGTATGAATACCCAACAAACCATTTTCCTCTTCAAATTGCAACAATGCACTAGTGGTATCACCAAGAAACTTACATTTCCTTTTAATTATGTCAATGATCTCATGATGAAATTCTCGCTTGGCAATGCCAAGCACCTCTCCCAAGGTAAATTCCACCCGACTGTTTAAGATCCGTTCTTCAAGAACCTTCTTAAGATCTGTGGCTGTCTCAATGTCAGATTGCAACTTATATCCTAGCTACTTGCCTTCTTTTTGCCCTCTTGTTTGTTATCCTGTTTTTGCTCTTGGCTGACCTCTTCCATAACATGCTATTGATTTGCAGCTTTAGGCTGATCCACACTTCTTCTTGTCATTCTTTTAGATATCCCTGTAATATCTTCATCTCTTTTCCGTTATTCTTCCACAAGTACATCCGTGTTTTTTACCTTTGCTAAATATGCATACATTGAATATGCATCTACCGGTGATTCCCAACCAGTTATGCCACGAATGTCTTGCCCTGCATGAGACATTTCACTATCAGTGACCTTTCTCTTTTCAGCTGCTTGTAAAGCATGTGTCCATATTTCAGCCTTTGGACCAACCATCACTTGGCCATGCATTCTATCCAATTGTAGACCAAAGGTAGAAGCATGTACTGCTGCATAAGCATTTCGGACAGCCAAGTCTTCTAACAACTTCTGCATACCTCCCTTTCCAAAATTCAAAGCAAGAGGCAATCCCGTTTCTTGTTCATGGATCTTGCCATCTTTCCAAAAGATAAGCTGTCGTGCCAAGGCCTTCTGATAGGAAGCACAATCCTTTCTCTGGTGCTACAAACTGTCACACCACATACATCTTTTTCCTAGCTTAGGGGCTACTGCCCGTCCCCTTTCCTCTTGTCCTTTTTCATCCAATTTTGCAACCTTCAATTGAAGATCTTGCATCCCTTTGACCAATTCATCCAAGACATCTTCCCTAACAGAGGGAACAATAGCAAGTACAGCCATAGGGTTAGCCACAGAAGTAGGTGGCTTACTGGATACTTAAATTGTCTTGCCCATAATAGTGGACAAGCTAGAGACATGCAATCTTTCTCTTCTTCTATGCTTCTTTACAAGTGCAATAACAGCTTCATTGACATGTCTCCACTCTGTTTTCACCAGCAAATCATCAAGCTTCTCTTGAAGCTCAGGATCAACTGCTTGTAGAAACAATTTAATTTTCTGACTTGCAAGAGCTTGTTGTTCTGCAAGATCCAACTGCTCAAATCAGCTTTCAAATTCTCTTAACAATTCTGTAGTCACAAGACCCTTATTGGGTTGTAAAACCCACTCTTGAAAAGTCTTTCGCTTAATCAAACTGGTATTCTCAATGTAAAATTGTTCCCTAAGTGTCTTCTTGAAGGCTACCCAGTCAGCATCCTACAAGTATAATTCAGTAATCCGTGCTTTTAGTTCCTGAAAAGTCTTGCGCGTAATCAAACTGGTGTCCTCAATTAAAATTCTTCCCTGAGTGTCTTCTTGAAGGCTACCCAGTCAGCATCCTACAAGTATAATTCAGTAATCCGTGCTTTCAGTTCATGAACATTAACACGTACAAAGTACCGGCTCCATGCAAATTGAGCCACTTCAAAGAATTCCATCTTCTGAGCATAGGTATATACATATACAAATACATTCCTACCATTGAATAACTTCACCTCACGCTCAACTGCTTGCAAAGCATTCATCACAACACTTTCTGTTTGAGCTGAAGCTTGCATCACCTGTTGTTGTTGTTGTACCTACATAAGCATATTCATATTTTGCACCAACTGTTGCGAAACATCACTTGAGATTGTATTCGAAGGTTCTCACATATTATCTTTCCTTCTTCTGTGACGAACTTTCACGTTGGGTTCACCAATGTCGGAGGGGTTTTTATCGAAAGGTCGAATCCACCAGGGATCAGAAGTAGACGGAAGTAGAGATAGGAGATGGAAGAGAAGATAGAGAATACCCAAGTGGTAAACACGACAAAAAAAAATCACAATGAATTGAATCAATATGTATTGAAAGAACCTGGAATCTTTGCACTACTCAAAAGCAATCTCTAGGCATTAGTTCTCTTGGAGCTCCTTCGTAGACCAAAAACGTGTATCAGAAAAATCAGCTCTTTCTCTACTGTCCGGAACCCAAATCTAATGGCTCTATTGGCTCCGAAAGGGGGGTAAAACCTTAGGACACCTGGTCATGGATCTCCCAAATCACTCATTCTTCTTCTTTCAGTTCAATCTGTAGTTTTCAGCCTATTTAGAGCGATTGCGACCTGCATGATTTTGTCAATCTATTATTTTTATGAAAAAAAACCTAATTGGCTAAAAAAACAACTAGCTTTTTTGCATGCCATTCTAATCTAGAAGATTTTTCTAACTTTTTCAGATTTTTACAATAAATAATATCAAAAATAGACTAAAATTATCCAAAAATCTAGTATTTTCAGATAATCCATGCAACTCACACTAGTACTAATAGCTAAGATCACATTGACTCTCTAGATCAATAGAGAAGTCGGATGATGATGCATTCCATACTTTTTCACAATGTGTCCTCATAACATCACGACAACGGGAGTAGTGATTGCTTGGAATGAAATGAGCTTCTTCCTCGTCATGCATGTGTTGTAGACGACCTTCTTTTTTAGAGGTAGGCTGCCCAACTGATTTGGACCAGCTGGCCATTACATTTTCAGCCTTTACGTCTTCAATTTTTACTTCCATGCTTTCTTTATCTTCAGCTTCAATTGCTGCAGTTAATTCTTTAACTACTTCAAGTTGAACTCCTTATGCATTGAACTTCTCTTCATCCTCCACAAATAATCAAAGAGCTTGCAAAAAAGTATATATTATTTCTTTAGCATCATCACCAACATATTGCCTTTTTCTTTTGAATACATTAATAATTACATCATGAAATTCACATTTGGAAATTCCAAGAATTTTGCCTAAGGTAAACTCAATTTTACTTCCTAGAATTCGTTCTTCTAGGACTCATTTGAGATCGGTTGTTGCAGATTCTATGTTGGACTATAATTTGTAGTTTAAGTGCTTGCCTTTCCTCTTTTCTTCGGCCTTCTTTGTTTGTGGCGCATCTTCCATCTCTTGATTTGGGGTTATATTTTCATTAAGCTTGAGTTGTTTAGGCGTTCTTCTAGTTACTCATTTCGGAGGGCCAGAAGGGGAAGGTCTAAGTTCATCTTCTCTTCTTCTCTTTTCTTCAACCAAGACTTCTTTATGATTGACTTCAGCCAGATGTGCAAAGATGGAGAACTTCCCAACTAGTTATTCCTCAAATGCACTGACTAGCGTTAGTCAAATCATCTTTTCCTGCTTTGTCGCATTTGATCTAATGCTTGCATCCATACTTTAGATTTCACATCATCTTTACATGATTTCAAATTACATTTAGTTGGCTCAATTTGCAGCCCATAGGTAGCCGCATCAATTGCTGCATAGGCATTTTTTACAGCTAAATCTTCTAATCTTTTCTTCATTTCACCATTGCCAAAATTTGGCTCCCATGGAAGACCAGTTTCAATTGCATGAAATTTTTTGTCTTTCCAAAAGACGAGCTTCTATGCTTTAGCCTCATGGAGGGAAAAACACTCCCTCTTGTCATATTGTTGGCTGTCACATCAAATACATCGCCTCTTAAAGCCTTCTCTCATGGGTCTTTGAGTTGATGATCATCATCGTTCTTCAACTTTGACACCCAACTTCTCCACCTTGGAACTAATTTCTATAAGATTCAGATAAAGATCTTGCATGCTTTTAATGAGTTCATCCATAACATCATTTTTAAGAGGTGAAATAGAAGGAACAAAAGAAGGAAGAGATGGTTGATTAGTCAAAGAGATAGGAGTTTTTGGAGGTGGAACAGGCTCCATTAGTGGAGTTGTTGTAGTTGAAGTAGAGCCCAATCTTAGTCACATCCGCTCTCTTCGAGCAATCATGTTAACTACATCACTAACATCTGTCCATGCAGTTTTGACTTCTGTTTTGGAGGTAGCCTCCTCCAGGTGATCAACAAGCTTCTCTTGCAAGATGGGATCTGTAGCCTTAAGGAATAGTTCAATCTTCTAACCTTCCATACTTTGTTGGTCTTCAGCATCAAGTTGTCAAATTTTACTTTCAAACTCATGGTATAAGGCTGTTGCAACTAAACCTTTGTTGGGTTTCTCAACCCAATCAGTGAAACTTTTCTTTGTCATTAGGCTAGAGTCTTCTAAGAAGAATTTTTTGTGTAGGGCTTTTTTGAATGTAGCCCACCCAATCCGCATCTTGCTGGAAAAGACCATGGATTCTTTCTTGAAGACCGTGCTTGGCTAGCCTAGCAAAATCGTGACTCCATACATGTTACGATACACCAAAGAAGAGCATTTTCTCAACATACAAGCTGATGAAAACAAAGACATTTTGACCATTAAATTGTTTTAATTCTCACCCAACTTTTTCTAGGGCCTTGATAGCTGTGGAATCAATCTTCTCTTTTTGTCTTGCCTTTGTTGTTGTTACTGTAACATTTGGATTTTTTTAATGAGTTTGCTACGGTATGTGCACCAACTGTTGTAGAGTATCTCCTGAAGAATCCCCCATCTTGGAGTTTTCTTACAACCGACCTTCACATCGGGTTCACCAATGTCGCGGCGTGTAGGGTTGAAGGTCAACCATAAGGGTTTGAGACAGAAGAATGTATGAGGCTTCAAGAGCTTGAACTCTGGAGTTGGTAGAGATAAAAGAAGGGTTGAAGGTTTCAAGCCAAGTTCTCAAGGATGTTAATAGAGTTTCCAATTGCGTGTACTTACCAAAGATCACAAGAGTATTGCCTCTTAAGATCTAAATCAAATCAAGATTTTTTTATTGACTGTAAGAGCAATCACAAGATATGTATTCAAGTACAATATCCTATCATGTGACATAAATAACTATGCATCCCATCGATCATACATGATGCCAAAGTATGAATAAACTTTGCATGATTACATTCAATATAGACTAACAGAGACAAAAGACTATGAGTCAATTACAAGGCTTGTAAAGCAAAAGAGACTTGCTTTAAGAAAGCCTCAAATAGATTTCCTGATAAGGTTAGGTTATTAGAGTCAATAATAAAGAGAAAAAGCTCATCTTAATACAACTTAAAGCATTTATGAATGGTCTATAAACATTTCCCTGCCATAGGGGCACATAAGACTTGCATATCTTAACAAGATGCCTTCTAAAGAGCAAGAAACGAATCAAAAGATCACTATTGTAGCTAATTTTCTAATTATGGCTGAATATATCAGCCCCAAATTACCCCTAATATCTTTCGAGATTCACCTCTGATGCTAATATAAACTTTCCCTAACCCGGAGTGCGTAGGCAAGTGTCTATCACACCGTATGAAGCAATAGGGAAGAAAAAGGACATGTTGATCACAAAAATCACTGTGTGGGTGGCCTGTTTCAACCCATATACATGGCATCAATCTTCCAAGAAGATACTTTGATGAAGTACAAAAGAAGCCCCTATTAATTCTTGAAAAAAGGATGTGGGACACCCCATCATAGCCATCAACCACCAGTGATGAAAGAGTAAGTGGAATTATGAAAAAGGGCATGTCGACCTATTTATGAAGTTGAAGCATTTTGCAAGATGGGTTGTCAGAGAAATGGCCATCGAAATATCCGCCTGGATCAAACATCTTGTGAAAGCCATCACCCAACAATAATGTAGAGCTGCCTTCCGTGTTACTAAAAGATCTATGTTTGCCAGCAACAAGGAAGGTGTCCAAGCACCTAGGAAATTAACTCATGCAGATCCTCTCTTTTAGTCCAGGGAGAAACGCTTGGCATGGAACTTTAGTAGATAGGTAAGGGACCGCACAGAGGAGAGGGGTGAAATAATTATTACATGTTGTAATCGATGAAAGGGGTGTTGCAGCGGCATGTTGAAAGGCTGCATGAACTGCATGGCACTCTGTCTTGTTGAGGAAGACTCCAGATTTGGGATCTCCTTGGCAGATTTGCAAGTCAAAGGTTTCTGCAATAGTATTGTTTGCCAATTTATGGTCATCTGCAAAGAAATCTTCTTCTTTGACAAACCCTTCTCCATCTCAAGCGGCAGGGATGTTCGTAAAGAAAGCAAATTGATGTTAACTACTTCCTCATCTCCTTTTGCATGGGGCAAGATGTAGCCCGATTGGTTTCCATCTCCGTGACTCGACCGGAGGGGGCCTTCACCATCTTCTTCTCCTCTTCGATTGGGCGGGAGGATGCCCTGTGCAATAGGTTCGTGTTCTGCCGTGTGATGCTCAGCGTCATCATCTAAAAGTTTCTTTACAATAGGTTCGCCATCTTTGTGCAGATGGGGCAGCACAGACAAGGGAAGATAATGCTCCAATGAGCCCCAAGAAGGCTTGTTCGATACCATATGGGAATGTGAAGATATGCATGTCTCTCCCTCATAAACACACACACAGACGCAGAGAGGCTCAGAATAACTCTTCAATTTGTTCTACAACATTAATTATAATGAACATTTACACCCAAATATAGAGAGAAACACATGTCTGTTCAGATCACGGTCCTCATTTACACACGACCATTAATACCGTTCAACAAAGCCTCAAACCAACTCTCTTTCAATTACCAAGTTGCAAGTCACTTTGATTAACCCGTGATAGCTTCTCAAAAAATCGCACTACTAATCCTCACCTAAAACTTTTCAAGGCGTGCCGTGCCTACAAAGGACCAGCCGACTTGTTACCAAGCTGGATGTCCATGATATGCTGCGCCTCTTGCGTCCTACAACTATATATATTGCACCGCCCTATCAATATTGTGCCCTCCACGCTCAGATCGGCTTGCACTCTCAGTTACAGCAACAACAAATAGCGATCAGCATGTTTGAGCGGGGATTGCATTCATCGGCCGCCACTGTAATATCCATCTGCGGCCTGGTTGTCTTCATGACGACGATCGCGTTTTTGCCCCCCGCGCTTGCAGGTAAATGTACAATGCAGTACTACATATGGCAATTACACGACCACAGTGCAATGATACACTGCGTTTTAGTTCCTGGCACTCGTATAAAGACTTTACTTGTATATAGTTTGCAGCTGGTGCAGATCATATTGTGCGCTTAATCAAATGCATGATCTTTATATTACAATTAATGATTGTGTGGTTTCCTCTTCTTTTGCGCCAGACGGCCCCCAATGGTGCATCCTGCAAGACAACCTAAGCGACGACGTCATGCAACGTATCATGGACTGGGTCTGCGCCAACGGAGCCGATTGCACGCCCACTCTTCCGGGGAACGCATGCTACGACCCCATCAACCTCCATTCGCACGCGAACTACGCCGTCAATGACTACTGGCAAAAGATGAGGCCCTACGGAACCCCCTGCGACTTCAATGGAGCCAGCCTGCTCACCTCATTCAACCCCAGCCGTAAGTAAATTCTTTGTCTTTCTTTCGTTGTGTTGTGTAATAACGCTAAGAATAACATCAGATATCTAATCATATACTAGCTATTGATCTGTGTTTGCAGCTAGATTGTATATCTGCTCTCGAAAAACCTTCTGTTTGTTCTTCTTGTTGTTGTTGGTTATTTTTTGATACAGTGACTGCTGACTGCAACTACATCACCACCGGCCCTGATCCCACCCCGGCCATATCGAGCTGATCTCCTTCAATCGTTGCAGTTCTAGCTATATGATGGTCGACTCCCAACTTTCGGGCACTCATGTGGCCTTGTAATCAATTCAGACTCATGTCAAACTCACTTCGTTCACTATTCTCTCTCGTGTCTCAAATGTTTGATCACAAATCAGTGGAAAATTAGGTCAAGTTTTTGAATGCCACTTCTCTTTCATGTGGGCGTTAATTTTCTGCTATTAATCAAGAACATAATGTAGAATACAGACAGGAGGAAGAGAGATAGATTATTGATACACAATAACCCAATTATTGATGAAGATTGCGTATTTACAAGGTGGGTCGCACTGAAAAGGTGCGACCCTCTTTTCCTGACTGTTCGGCTTATTTTAGTTTTATTGTTTTATTTAAGGATTTAATTGTTTTATTTTAAACTGTCCACACCCCCCCATAAAATAAAACAGAGTTCAGATCTGTTCTAGTCCAGCCAGAACACTACAAGCATTTAGCTTGTCTCTTGAAAGAGATTTTGTAAGAAAATCAGCTGCATTCTCTGTAGTTGGAACATATTCCAGCTTTATAATCTAATTTTCCACTTGTTGCCGAATGAAATGGTCTTGAATATTCAAATGCTTCAATTTCTCCGATTGCTTTGGCTTCTTTGATGCGTCTATCACTGCCGTATTGTCACACCAGATTGTATAAGGCCTCTTAACTGAAATTCCCAATTCCTAAAATAAATTTCCAAGCCAGATAACTTATTTTGATGCATCACACACTGATTTGTATTCAGCTTCACAACTAGATAGTGACACCGTTGTTTGACGCTTGCTTCTCCATGAAACAGCTCCACCTGCAATGAGAAAGATGTACCCTCCAGTCGAGAGCCTTGTCTCGTGATCTGATGCCCAATCAGCATCACAATAGCCTTGAATAATGAGTTCACCATTTAATCTCCCACCATAGGTAATACCCACATTCTTAGTACTTGAAACATAGTTGAGAAACCTCTTTACTGCTGCCATATGTTGAACAGTAGGGTCATGTATATACCGGGAAAGTAAACCGGAGGAGAAAGCCAAATCTGGTCTTGTACATGAAACCAAGTATCGTATATTACCAAGTATCCTCCGATATTGTGTTGCTTCTTCACTTTTGACCCACTGTTGTGCTGAAGATCTTGTCTTTTGAATATGTTTATGTGACAATGGTAAGGGGGTGCTTGATGCACTAAAGGGCCTGACACTATATTTTGACAAAACATCCTCAGCATACTTCTGCTGTGAAACATGAAGAGTCTTTGAAGGTCGATGACGCTGAATTTGCATGCCGAGAATGTAACTCAATTCCCCCCCATCAGTCATGCAAAAATGCAACAGACAACTCTTGCTTGACCGCAACAAGAGGAAGAGAAGTAGCCATGATAAGAATATCATCAACATACATGGCGAGAATGACCAACTCGCCATCAGTAGAATGATGACACATCAGTCGAAAGCCGAATAAACTCCGAAGTCTTCATGAAGGAATTAAATCCGGCATTCCACAATTGAGGTGACTGTTTTAGACCATAAATGGAGCGCTTAAGAAGCCAGACCTGAGGTGTGGAAGTCTTTTGTTCAAAGTACGGAGGCTGTTTGTAACATTCACGAATCTAAACCATGCATTCTGCATACGAATCTCCTCTTAGGAGGCTAAAAGGTTAGGATAATGACAAAAAAAATTTAATTGATTATCCCTCTCTCCTCCATCTGACTATTGTGCTAGAGGAGAAGGGAATAGTAATGGCCGCCAAGCTGCTTGCTGGATGCCATGAGACGAACAAAGCATGCCCGATGCCACGTGGGGGAGGGAGCTACCTCTCCCTCTCCCTATAAAATCATGGCTATGGGAGCTTTGGAGGGGGGAAGGAAAGAGTCGAGAACTCTGATGCTACCATTGGTTGCTATCGTGGAGTGTGAGGGTTGATGCTGGCCGTCGAGAGGGAGGGGATAAGGTGCTTGCACTACCGTGAGTTGGGGGAGGCCCACATCGACACCAACTGAGAAGGGGAGTGTTGAAGAGGAGAGAGGAGAATGGTCAGGCTGCTAACGTTGCCGTGAAGCACCACAGTCGTGAAGGAGGGGGAGACTGTCGATGCCGCCGTGAGAGGGAGAGGAGGAGCCGACACGCTGCGCCAAGAGAAGAGGGAGGGGTGACGTAGCAACAGCCGTCCCGGGCATGCTGTGAGGCCGTGGAGGAGGTCGGTTGAGGAGAGGGAGGGGTGATGCAGCAGCAGCCGTCCCAGGCATGCTGCGAGGCCGTGGAGGAGGTCGGTTGAGGAGAGGGAGGGGTGACGCAGCAGCAGCCATCCCGGGCGTGCTGCGAGGCAATGGAGGAGGTCAGTTGAGGAGAGGGAGGGGTGACGCAGCATCAGCCGTCCCCGTATTACAATTCCTATTGTCATGGAGGTCGGTTGAGGGGAGGGGAGGGCCATAATGCCGTAGTCTGAGAGGATTGTGGAAAGGGGTGAGAAGGGGGGAGTTGTGGAGAAGCTGAGAGGTTGTGAGGCTGTTGAAGACCGTCCTGGGGTGGAGGAGGAAGTTTGTAGAAGAGCGCCAGCTGCCACCTGATTCGTGAAGCCGCCGGCTAATGACGGACGTCACCAGCTGCAAATATTTGGCCACCATACTCTCGTCCACGTGGTTTAACGAGAGAAGCTTCAAGAAGCTTCTTGAAAGCTTCTAAGGGGGCTTTCATAAGCCCCCTTTCTAAGTGATCTTTACACCCCCTTTTTCTTGGAATCTAAGCCCCCCCCTTCCCTATTGCCTCTCACGCGAGTTTTTATAACCACCCTGGAATTTAAGCCCCTTTACATCCCTTACATCCTCGGGAATTGAACACTTTCCCTTGTATTCCCCATAAGCTCACATTGCCCTGGTTCCTTTAAAACCCCCTTTCCTATTGCCCTCTCAGGTGGATTTCTATTACCCCGGGTTTTAAGCTTTTTTTTTTTTCCCTTGGACACAATAGCTGGGGTTTTCAAAAACCCTTCCCTTAGCATTTCCACAATCCCATTCCCATGGATTTTTCCCCCACACAAGTTCTTTTAAAGACTTCCTATGGACTTTTATAAGCCCTTTCTAAGGGGCTTCTTTAACCCCCATTCCCGAAGGCCCCCATAAGTCCATTCCTAGCCCCCGGGATTTTAAAAGAAGAAGAAGAAACTTTTAAAGCCTCCATTCTTGCAAGGCCCATTCGCAAGAGCCCTTTCTGCGAACACCCTCATAAGGCCTCAATTTTTGAAACTCCATTCATAAAATCCCCATTTCCAAGAACTTTGTAGGAGCTCCATTTCCACAAACCAAGTTCCAACCCCGCAAGGCCTTTCGTAAGCCAAATCTTGCAAGCCGGTACTTCTTCAAGGATCTGTACTTCAAAGGGGATTTTTGTGTAAGAGGGAGACGGGCCAAGATCATAAGACTACAAGCCAAGGCAAGAAGTTTGAAATCCATGAAGGCTAACCGAAGATCGAATTCACGATGGGCCCTAATAAAAAAGTCACAAGGCGCAACCACAAAAAAGGTTCTTCTCCTAATATTCATGTGGATATCTCCCCGAGCCCCCAAGTCCAGGTTTTTACTAATTTTGGTTCCACGCAAAAGCATTGCATTAATCACGATAACTTCATGGATTAGGAAGCATCTATGCATGCTTAAAATCACCTAGTCAAGTTAAATGCAACTGGAAATAAATCGACTATTCGAACAATGATTAGAATTAGTTCATTACATAAAATTGGGTCATTGGTATTTTTCCATATAAAGAAATTGTATATCCATTTAACGTCCTTAATAGTATGTTGCCTTGTCGTGCATGTCAAAATGCCAGTCTAGAACACCTATTGCCTATCATTATAAGGTTGAGATTATTAAAGTGCACCTTTGACTAGGCATGGAAAGATTAATTGCACGTCGCATTTTTAGACAATTCCTCATTGAATGATTCATTAGGGAAAGTCCTTAACCCCGTAGGAAATAGAAGAGTGCGGAAAGGATTCTAGGAATTTGCGTGTGGCATGTGATTGTAAATTGGAATAGGTCAACTCTAGTTTTTTTTTGCATGAATTTCACTACGTTGTAGTCAGGAAAGGAGTGCATGTTGCACATTTGTCATATGAAAAAAATTCATTCATCAAGAGTTGTATTTAGGGAAAGGCTGCATGGCTTATTGAAGCATGAAATCTTAAAAGCTTAGAAAAAGAATTGTGGGCATAATTCTTGAATCCAAATCCTAGTAGGATCAATGGGAGTTATGCCGCAATTTAACATGCATTTTGATCTTAAAAAGAAAAGTTTGGGTTATTGCAAATTTAGGAGTACGTAGAAGCAATGAATTGCGTGTTTACATGAATTGTGAGATGTTACAACTAGCTTTCTCCTTTAAGATCAAGTTAACATCTCTAGGGATGGTTCATCCTTGTCGCAAGACAAGTAGATCGAATTATCTAAATCGCCTAACTCGCAAGGGATTCGCATAGGATGGCTCAACCGATATGATAAATAACCCAAGTGCTAACTAGGGTTTAGCACGTTAAGGACTTGACCTAGTTTCACGCATTTGTTACCAAGACGAACCCTTGAACCAAAGGTCCTACCCACATTCATGGAATGTAGGGACAATTGGATGCTCATGCATAAAACGATCTAAGGTTTCTACCCTAAGGATCACTCATTCAAATGATGAAACTCGGATTGAGTTGGAATCCCTAGGACCGAATGTTGTCGGCCTAGTGTAATTAGGAATGGGTTGGGTAAGAAGACATCCTAAACCCTCGTTCTCGTCTGGAGATAATTTCGTGACCAGAAAATGTCGTTCAATGGGCGAAATGATCCCATGGAATAGATGCAACACTTGTGCAATAAGTTGCAACGTCGCATAGACTTGTGGTTTGTTCACAAGAGAGTTTTGTCATTTGTTGGAATGAGGTTGGCAAGTTCTTGCAAGAGGATGAGTAGTCATCCTGTTATATCACCTTTCTTGGGAAAAATTGCCAAGTAAAGGGAAGTTAGGTATTTGCTTGGAAGTACTGTTAATAAAACCTAAGGTATTGGTTAAGTTGGGTTAACAGGGTATGGCCCTAACCCAAGGACAAAAGGGTGAACAAAAAAACCCTTGGGGATCTTGCCAAGTCGCAATTGATCCCGGATCGAATGCTGGATGCATTCGGAGAGAAGGATTGACTCCTTAACAGTTGGCCAAATAAACGACCACTGGAATTGATTGTGCTTGTAACAGTTTAGAAAGCACTGTTTGCATTGTTTGCTCAAAGAACTAAAGGATGAAATGATATCTAATGCTTCAGGTTGAAGGCCTGAAGGGAGAGGCAGCTTCAGTTACCCCCGACTGCCTGCCTGACCCTAGCCAAGGGGGTTGTTGACCGCACCGGGAACGTGGATCGGACCCGCCACGAGAGGTCTTTCCGTTGAGCTCTACTTGGAGCAGGAGGACGCTTGGGTGCGAGGGGGGCTCTGGCCATAAATCCCTCGCCTTTCGGGTCCTGCACAAGGGACTAACGTGACTCGAGATTAGATCTCAAGGCCCGCATACTAGTCTACGGGCGGAAGCTTGGAATAATGATCCCTGGCGGATTACTGGATAGCCTTCGGGCGGATTATGGACAGCCTACGGGCGGAACTTCTTGTATTTCAAAGATAAAATGATGAAATGTTAAAAAGAACTTGCTTGATATTGTTTTTCTATGTCACGTGATAAGATTACGTGAAGGAACCAGTGCTTAACAAGATTAATTAAAGAAGCTGATTGTTATATGTCAAGGTAATGTGTTAGATAATTACATAACTAAAACAAATCGAGGAAAGTGCGAAGGATGGACCATGGGTCCGTCCTATGGTTGGGTGGTCCCGGTTAGCCGGGAACTTTTCTCAAAAATCTCAAAGAACAGTGGGATGATCATCATTATCAAAACGAATAACGAGAGCGATGACCTAGAGTTACGTCTTACCCGATTTACGCTGTTTGAGGGGAACGGAATGAGACTATGCCTTATGGCAGAGAGGTTGAGCCTTGCATCCCTCTCGTTTCCCATTCTCCTTGAACCAAGTGCAGCGTGAATCCGCTTCGGACCTGGCGTTTCTGCGTAAAGTAGTTCACTTGGGTCTGACGCTAGTTGTTGTTAGCTAATGACCAAATCAAGAAAACCCTAATTCAGGTCGATCCTAAGTGGGCGGCCATGATACTTCCGCTACGTGGCAGACGCGGGAAGACCTAGATCGCAAATCCCGTAACATTCCATGGGAATGCCGGGTGGAGTTTTCTAGACATCCTTTCCGATGGACTACTAAGACGTGACTTGGATGATTCTAGTGGACACGTTACAGTTGGTATCAGAGCGAACCAACAAAGGACTTGTTTTTAAGAAATTTTAATAAGAAAAAGTAAAGCAAATGTTACTGTCCCAAACATTTCCTTACTTTCCATGGTGTCTTGCAGAATTATGAAGCATGGAATAGGTTCTTAGTGTTCTGAGTCATGTTTATGACCGCGATGCATTCCACTAATTATCGACAAAGGGTTGAGATTATGAACATCCTAGACCGCATTTATAATCCATCGCCTGTGTACATGGAACAGAGATGGATGGGTGTTTCAGGGATCTATTACATAACTGCCCATCGACCTGCGTACCTTCAAATTAACTTGAAGAGAATCAAGTGGAGTGAGGATTTGAAGATCGTGAAGCTATTCATCTTTGTTGAGGCTCACGCAAACACGACCCTACAGGTTGGGGGTCGAAGGGTTAACCAGAATAAGTATGTGTACGGGGAAGTGATTCGAAGAATCCCTGCCGACCGAATCAAGGTTTTGGGACGTCATGAGAAGAATGGATATCAAAGGAAAAGATACCCTAATCTTCCAATGAACTATCAATTCCTGAAAATCGATGACCCCAATCCGTACTACTACTCAGTTCCTATAGCTGAATGCAACAACATCTTATTCTCCTCGAATTAATGTATTAACTTGTTCCATCGCCCCAAGAAATAATTGTACCTCGAAAGGGCTAAGCTGATATGAATGGAATAAAACCTTTTTTTTTAAAATCAATGATTGTCTTGATTGTGAATATTGATAAAGAAGTAAAGTGATTTGGTTACTTGGCCAAAGGAATACGCGGACGTAGTTCCTGAAAAGTTAATAGAACTCCCGCTTCAAAGAGAAGTAGATCATGAGATCAAGCTAGTAATAGGAGCTGTGCCAATTGCGAAGAGACCCTATAGAATGTCTATACCGGAAGCAATTGAGCTAAAAGGAACAACCCAAGCAACTGCTAGATTAGGGCTACATCCGTCCTAGCAGTTCACCATGGGAAGCACCAGTATTGTTCCAGAAAAAGAAAGATGGAACACTTCGACTATGTATTGATTAGAGAGGGTTGAATCAATCAATAGTCAAGAACAAATATCATATTCCTAGAATAGATGAGCATCTTGATAGTCTTCAGGGTGCCAAGATCTTCTCCAAGATTATCTTAGGTCTGGTTACTATCAGATAAGAATCAAGGAAGAAGATATCCCAAAGACGACCTTCAACACTAGATATGGACACTTTGAGTTCTAGTTATGTCATTAGGGCTTACGAATGCGCCTGCCACCTTCAATAGGTTAATGTAGGATATCTTTAGACCATATCTTGATAACTTCGTGCTTGTTTTCTTTGATGACACTCTAGTCTATTCCAAACAAGAAGGAGATCATGAACCCCAACTTCGGATTTTCCTTAAGACAAGGAGGTCACACAAGCTGTATGCTAAGATGACGAAATGTGCATTCCTCAAACATCAAATTGGTTATCTGGGATTCATCATATCGGCAGAAGGAATCTCAGTGGAGCCGGCCTAGGTCAGAAATGTTCTAGGATGGCGAAATACAAAAAACTGTCAAAGAAATACGCAGCTTTCTTGATTGACAAGATGGTATAGGGTCTTCATTAAAAAAAAAACTATGCTTTGATTGCAGCACCTTTGACAGACTTACTGAAGAAGCAAATGTCCATTGCATGGTCAACTACCAAACAAACTAGCTTTGATAGGTTGAAGCAAAGTTTGGTATCAGCACCGATCCTAAAACTTCTAGACCACAGTAAGGAGTTTGAGGTAGTAACTGATACTAGCATGCTTGCCTTAGGATGTGAGCTCATGTAGGAAAGTCATCCTATAGCATAATCTTCAAGAAACTGAAGAGCCATGAGAAGAATTATGCTACCCATGATCTTGAACTTTTAGTTGTCAAGCTTGGAGACACTACCTGCTGGGTTACAAGTTTACACTAATGACTGACCATAAGAGTTTCAAATGGATTTTTACCTAGAACGAGCTCAACATGAGGCAATGGCGGTGGATTGAAGTATTGGAGGAATATGATTTTGAAATCAAGTACCGACCAGGGAAGGAGAATGTAGTTACAGATGCACTCAGTCGCAAGGCATTCCTAAATTCCCTAATCTTGTAGAATCCATCAATAGCTAGATCTCTAGCCACAAAGGTGTCCATGCCGAACAACCCAATACTTGAGCTAGCTAGAGAGGAAGGATGCCATGATCTAGCCTATCAAAAGATGCTAAGGGAGATCTCTATCAAGGACCATGAATAAAAGCTATAGGCTAAGTATCATGAATTCTCTATCAATAGTGGACTTGTCTACTATAGAACGAGATTATATATACCGGCAAGCCAGTCACTTAAGCAGAAGATACTATGGGAAGCTCATGATTACCCTTTCTCAGGACATCCTGGCTATGCCAAAACTCTTAATGCAGTTAGGAAGAGCTACCATTGGGAGAGGCTCAAAAGTGACATTGTCAAATATGCCACTGAGTGTTGTCTTGCCAACGTATCAAAGCCGAACATGTCATGATGCTAGAGAAACTGCAACCGCTTGACATTTCCCAAATGAAATGGGAATTCATCAGTGTGGATTCTTGTTGTAGGCCTACCCCAAGCCCTGGGAGGATACAACTCCATCATGGTTGTGGTTGACAAGTTTACTAAGGTTGCACACCTTATTCCTGTAAAGACAAAACTATAAAGCCTCAAACATTGCAAGGTTGTTTATCAAGGAGATATTTAAGCTACATGGGCTACCCAGAAGAATCATTAGTGATCGTGATTCTCTCTTCACATCACACTTCTGGACAGCTATCTTTGAAGCCATTGGGACTCAACTCTATTTTAATACATCTTACCATCCCCAAACTGATGGCCAAACGAAGCGAATAAATCAAGTCATCGAGGATATGCTAAGGCCACACTGCTGTTGTAAACCAAAAAGGTGGATTCAATACTTGCCTTTGGTTGAATTTGCCTACAATGCTTCTTACCAACAAAGCATTCAGATGACCCCTTTCCAAGCATTGTATGGTCATGACTATCAAAGTCCTCTAGACTTCTCAGATCCAACCTTGAGGGTTGAAGCTTCTAGGCAGATGTTGGAAGAGATGGATGACCAAGTGAAGTCAATAAGATAGGACATCCAAGCCACCAAGGATAGACAGAAGGCATACGTGGATCTGAAGCGTCAAGATAGAATCTTCGAGGAAGGAGACATGGTCTTCATTCACATACGCCCAAAGAAGAGTTCCCTATCCTTAGAAGATTGCAAGAAGCTAAGTCCAAGGTATGGTGGACCATACAAGATCCTTAAGTGCCTAGGACCTAATGCTTATAGAGTGCAACTCTCGAAGAACCTAAAAGTTCATAATGTATTCCATATCAACCTATTGAAGAAGTATGTACCTAATCCTAACCATGTACTTGATGGCCAACAAGTTGTAATGCCTAGTCAAGGAGTCCTTAAGCTACGGCCTGATAGGATCTTAGATGTTAGGGAGAAACAACTGAGATCCAGAACCTTGAGAAAATGCCTCATCCAATGGAAAGATTATCCCAAGGAGGATGCCACTTGGATAGAAGAAAGCACTCTCAACCATCAATATCCCCAGTTTATCTCGAGATGAGGACATCTCGATTCCTCCAAGAGGGAGAGAATGTAACATTCACGAATCTAAACCACGCATTCTGCATACGAATCTCCTCTTAGGAGGCTAAAAGGTTAGGATAATGACAAATTTTTCTTAATTGATTATTCCTCTCTCCTCCAGTCGACTATTGTGCTGGAGGAGAATGGAATAGTAATGGCCACCAAGCTGCTTGCTGGATGCCATGAGACGAACAAAGCATGCCCGATGCCACGTGGGGGAGGGAGCTACCTCTCCCTCTCCCTATAAAATCATGGCTATGGGAGCTTTGGAGGGGGGAAGGAAAGAGTTGAGAACTCTGACGCTGCCATTGGTCGCTGTCGTGGAGTGTGAGGGTTGATGCTGGCCGTCGAGAGGGAGGGGATAAGGTGCTTGCGCTACCGTGAGTTGCGGGAGGCCCACATTGACACCAGCTGAGAAGGGGAGTGTTGAAGAGGAGAACGGTAAGACTGCTGACGTTGCCGTGAAGCACCACAGTCGTGAAGGAGGGGGAGACTGTCGATGCCACCGTGAGAGGGAGAGGAGGAGCCGACACACTGCGCCAAGAGGAGAGGGAGGGGTGACACAGCAGGAGCCGTCCCGAGCATGCTGCGAGGCCGTGGAGGAGGTCGGTTGAGGAGAGGGAGGGGTGACGCAGCAGCAACCGTCCCGGGCATGCTGCGAGGCCGTGGAGGAGGTCGGTTGAGGAGAGGGAGGGGTGACGCAACAGCAACCATCCCGGGCGTGCTGCGAGGCCATGGAGGAGGTCGGTTGAGGAGAGGGAGGGGTGACGGAGCATCAGCTGTCCCCGTATTACAATTCCTATTGTCATGGAGGTCGGTTGAGGGGAGGGGAGGGCCATAACGCCGCAGTTTGAGAGGATTGTGGAAAGAGGTGAGAAGGGGGGAGTCGTGGAGAAGCTGAGAGGTTGTGAGGCTGTTGAAGACCGTCGTGGGGTGAAGGAGGAAGTCCGTAGAAGAGCGCCAGCTGCCGCCTGATTCGTGAAGCCGCCGGCTGATGACGGACGTCACCAGCTGCAAATATTCGGCCACCATACTCTCGTCCACGTGGTTTAACGAGAGAAGCTTCAAGAAGCTTCTTGAAAGCTTCTAAGGGGGCTTTCATAAGCCCCCTTCCTAAGTGATCTTTACACCCCCTTTTTCTTGGAATCTAAGCCCCCCCTTCCCTATTGCCTCTCACGCGAGTTTTTATAACCACCCTGGAATTTAAGCCCCTTTACATCCCTTACATCCTCGGGAATTGAACACTTTCCCTTGTATTCCCCATAAGCTCACATTGCCCGGGTTCCTTTAAAACCCCCTTTCCTATTGCCCTCTCAGGTGGATTTCTATTACCACGGGTTTTAAGCTCTTTTTTTTTTCCCTTGGACACAATAGTCGGGGTTTTCAAAAACCCTTCCCTTAGCATTTCCACAATCCCATTCCCATGGATTTTTCCCCCACACAAGTTCTTTTAAAGACTTCCTATGGACTTTTATAAGCCCTTTCTAAGGGGCTTCTTTAACCCCCATTCCCGAAGGCCCCCATAAGTCCATTCCTAGCCCCCGGGATTTTAAAAGAAGAAGAAGAAACTTTTAAAGCCTCCATTCTTGCAAGGCCCATTCGCAACAGCCCTTTCCGCGAACACCCTCGAAAGGCCTCAATTTTTGAAACTCCATTCATAAAATCCCCATTTCCAAGAACTTTGTAGGAGCTCCATTTCCACAAACCAAGTTCCAACTCCGCAAGGCCTTTCGTAAGCCAAATCTTGCAAACTGGTACTTCTTCAAGGATCTGTACTTCAAAGGGGATTTTCGCGTAAGAGGGAGACGGGCCAAGATCATAAGACTGCAAGCCAAGGCAAGAAGTTTGAAATCCATGAAGGCTAACCAAAGATCGAATTCACGATGGGCCCTAAAAAAAAAGTCACAAGGTGCAACCACAAAAGGTTCTTCTCCTAATATTCATGTGGATATCTCCCCGAGCCCCCAAGTCCAGGTTTTTACTAATTTTGGTTCCACGCAAAAGCATTGCATTAATCACGATAACTTCATGGATTAGGAAGCACCTATGCATGCTTAAAATCACCTAGTCAAGTTAAATGCAACTGGAAATAAATTGACTATTTGAACAATGATTAGAATTAGTTCATGACATAAAATTGGGTCATTGGTATTTTTCCATATAAAGAAATTGTCTATCCATTTACCGTCCTTAATAGTATGTTGCCTTGTCGTGCATGTCAAAGTGACGGCCTAGAACACCTATTGCCTATCATTATAAGGTTGAGATTATTAAAGTGCACCTTTGACTAGGCATGGAAAGATTAATTGCACGTCGCATTTTTAGACAATTCTTCATTGAATGATTCATTAGGGAAAGTCCTTAACCCCGTAGGAAATAGAAGAGTGCGGAAAGGATTCTAGGAATTTTCGTGTGGCATGTGATTGTAAATTGGAATAGGTCAACTCTAGTTTTTTTTTGCATGAATTTCACTACATTGTAGTCAGGAAAGGAGTGCATGTTGCACATTTGTCATATGAAAAAAATTCATCCATCAAGAGTTGTATTTAGGGAAAGGCTGCATGGCTTATTGAAGCATGAAATCTTAAAAGCTTAGAAAAAGAATTGTGGGCATAATTCTTGAATCCAAGTCCTAGTAGGATCAATGGGAGTTATGCCGCAATTTAACATGCATTTTGATCTTAAAAAGAAAAGTTAGGGTTATTGCAAATTTAGGAGTACGTAGAAGCAATGAATTGCGTGTTTACGTGAATTGTGAGATGTTACAACTAGCTTTCTCCTTTAAGATCAAGTTAACATCTCTAGGGATGGTTCGTCCTTGTCGCAAGACAAGTAGATCGAATTATCTAAATCGCCTAACCCGCAAGGGATTCGCATAGGATGGCTCAACCGATACGATAAATAACCCAAGTGCTAACTAGGGTTTAGCACGTTAAGGACTGGACCTAGTTTCACGCATTTGTTACCAAGAAGAACCCTTGAACCAAATGTTCTACCCACATTCACGGAATGTAGGGACAATTGGATGCTCATGCATAAAACGATCTAAGGTTTCTACCCTAAGGATCACTCGTTCAAATGATGAAACTCGGATTGAGTTGGAATCCCTAGGATTGAATGTTGTCGGCCTAGTGTAATTAGGAATGGGTTGGGTAAGAAGACACCCTAAACCTTGGTTCTCGTCTGGAGATAATTCCGTGACCAGAAAATGCCGTTCAATGGGTGAAATGATCCCATGGAATAGATGCAACACTTGTGCAATAAGTTGCAACATCGCATAGACTTGTGGTTTGTTCACAAGAGAGTTTTGCCATTTCTTGGAATGAGGTTGGCAAGTTCTTGCAAGAGGATGAGTAGTCATCCTGTTATATCACCTTTCTTGGGAAAAATTGCCAAGTAAAGGGAAGTTAGGTATTTGCTTGGAAGCAAATGATCAATCAATAAATTGGAGCGACATGGTCGCCAGGATTTACTGTTAATAAAACCTAAGGTATTGGTTAATTTGGGTTAACAGGGTATGGACCTAACCCAAGGACAAAAGGGTGAACAAAAAAACCCTTGGGGATCTTGCCAAGTCGCAATTGATCCCGGATCGAATGCTGGATGCATTCGGAGAGAAGGATTGACTCCTTAACAGTTGGCCAAATAAACGACCACTGGAATTGATTGTGCTTGTAACAGTTTAGAAAGCACTGTTTGCATTGTTTGCTCAAAGAACTAAAGGATGAAATGATATCTAATGCTTCAGGTTGGAGGCCTGAAGGGAGAGGCAGCTTCAGTTACCCCCGACTACCTGCCTGACCCTAACCAAGGGGGTTGTTGACCGCGCCGAGAACGTGGACCGAACCCGCCACGAGAGGTCTTTCCGTTGAGCTCTACTTGGAGCAGGAGGACGCTTGGGTGCCAAGGGGGGTCTGGCCGTAAATCCCTCGCCTTCCGGGTCCTGCACAAGTGACTAATGTGACTCGGGATTGGATCTCGAGGCCCGCATACTAGTCTACGGGCGGAAGCTTGGAATAGTGATCCCTGGCAGATTACTGGATAGCCTTCGGGCGGATTATGGACAGCCTACGGGCGGAACTTCTTGTATTTCAAAGATAAAATGATGAAATGTTAAAAAAGAACTTGCTTGATATTGTTTTTCTATGTCACGTGATAAGATTACGTGAAGGAACCAGTACTTAACAAGATTAATTAAAGAAGCTGATTGTTATATGTCAAATTAATGTGTTAGATAATTACATAACTAAAACAAACTGAGGAAAGTGCGAAGGATGGACCATGGGTCCGTCCAACGGTTGGGTGGACCATGGGTCCATCTTACAGTTGGGTGGTCCCGGTTAGCCGGGAACTTTTCTCAAAAATCTCAAAGAACAGCGAGATGATCATCATTATCAAAACGAATAACGAGAGCGATGACCTAGAGTTACGTCTTACCCAATTTACGATGTTTTAGGGGAACGGAATGGGACTATGCCTTATGGCAGAGAGGTTGAGCCTTGCAACTCTCTCGTTTCCCATTCTCCTTGAACCAAGTGCAGCGTGAATCCGCTTCGGACCTGGTGTTTCTGCGTAAAGTAGTTCGCTCGAGTCTGACGCTAGTTGCTGTTAGCTAATGACCAAATCAGGAAAACCCTAATTCAGGTTGATTCTAAGTGGGCGGCCATGATACTTCCGCTACGTGGCAGACGCGGGAAGACCTAGATCGCAAATCCCGTAACATTCCATGGGAATGCCCGGCGGAGCTTTCTAGACATCCTTTTCGATGGACTGCTAAGACGTGTCCTGGATGATTCTAGTGGACACGTTACACTGTTCCATATATATCTCCTCATCAAGGAAGCCGTTAAGAAAGGCAGTCTGAACATTCATTTGATGAATCTCCATATCAAGTGATGCACCATAAGCAAGTAGAGATCGAAAGGTTGCTAGTCGTAATGTCGGAGAGAAGGTCTCAGTGTAATCAACACCATACTCCTAGGAAAAACCTCGAGCCACCAAACGCGCCTTAAAGCATGCCACTGTACCATCAGAGTTATATTTATTCCTGAGAACCCACTTACAGGTCACAGGTCGCCGGCCGGGAGGAAGGGGTTGAAGAACCCAAGTACTGTTGGCTCGCAAAGAGGACATTTCCACATGCATAGCTGCCCACCAGGAGGCAGACTCTGGAGATGCCAACTCCTCATGAACAGGGATGGACCCATCAGGAGACAAGGAAGCGAGAGAAGAAGACGACTCATTACAGGCTTGGGTAAGGTTACCCTTCGCAAGAATATTTGACATAGTTTGATAGCGAGGAGGTCGGGAAGAGGGTGTATCAGCATCCGTTGCAGAAGAGGGGGCTAGTTTAGGCATGGAGTGAGGGGCTGAAACCAGGCTGGAAGGAGTTGGCGAAGTACTGGTAGTGGAATTAGTATTGGTCAAACACGTGGTTGAAGAAGGAGAACCACGTGTAACATTTTGAACTGTTCACGAGTTGATGGCTTGGTTATGAATAAATGGGTACCCATGATTTTGAACAGAACCAGGGTATTGTAAACGGGTAAATGTGGGACGGTAAGGGCTGCAAGGATGCAGAGAATGACGAACACAAGGAGACGCCCTTCTAGTAGAAGAAATGCATGGCGTAGGCTCTGGAGTAGCCACGGCAGACTATACACTTTGAATAGGTTGTTGAAGAGGAGGATCTGGGGCAGCAGGTACAGGCATAGTAGGCATAGGACCATGATGTTGCTGTGGTAATGTATTGGTCCACCATTCGAGCTGCAGAGGTTTAGAAACCAAGGGCATGGTCTCTGGGGTATGTGATGTAGAGGCCATTGTTGCAGGGAGATTCAAGAGGGGCTCTTCATTGAAAATCACATCTCTGCTAAAAATGAAAAATCGAGTTTGAGGATTATAAAGTCTGTATGCCTTCACCCCAAAACACTCACCATAGCCTACAAATAAGCATTTCTCCGCTCTAGTTGACAATTTGTTTCTTTTCTCCTCAGGTACCAAGGCATAACAGGACGATCCAAAGATCCGTAATTCAGAAAATGCAGGTTTCAACTTATACCACCGCTCATATGGGGTGATATTCGGGAGGGTACAGCCAGGAAGCCAATTCTGCACATAATTCGTTGTAGCAACGGCTTCTTCCCAATAAGCCAAGGAAACACCAGCAACTTGGAGCATGGCACGAGCAGCATTAAGCAAGGTACGATTCTTTTGTTCAGCAACACCGTTTTGTTGAGGAGTGTATGAAGTTGTAAATTGATGAATGATACCCAGATCAAGACAATAAGTGGAAAATTCATGAGAGACGTACTCCCCTCCGTTATCAGTACGAATGGCTTTAATTTTCTGTGAAGTTTGTCATTCCACCATTGTTAAATAGTGCTTGAAATGAGCAAAAACCTCGGAATTGTTCTTAAGAAAATAGATAACAGAGTATTTTGAATAATCATCAATAAATGTGAGGAAATAGAGATGATTGGTTAGGGACTGCATCGACATTGGACCACACAAGTCGGAGTACACCAGCTACAATAGTTGTGTGGTTTTGGTCTTTGATCTTGGAAACTTCATGCGCGTTAATTTCCCATTGACGCAGGCCTCGCACAAGTCAATGGTTGTCAAAGAGGGATTAAACCCATCCGCCATGTTATACCTCTGAAGAGTCCGCATGGCCTGAACATGCAGGTGCCCAAGTCTATAAGGCCATCTTAAGGTGGATGCTGTTGGGTCCTTGGCCACAAGGCAAGCATGCATTGAAGGTGAGGCTTTGAGAGTGCCAGCACCAAGTGGATACAAACGACCTTGCTGTTGACAAATGACCCGAATCGGTTGACCCTGCTTGGTAAGTGTTTTAATTATGCAGTGATGCGAGAAGAATTCAATTGAAGAGCCATTTTGTGTGAGCTCGCTAACAGACAACAAATTCTTTGCAAGTCCAGGGATGTAATAAACTTGGCGAATAGGGGTTATTTCGCCTGTTGCAAGTTTCAAATGAACCTTCCCAACTCCTTCAGCATGATAAAGTCCATTATCACCAAGGCGATCAGTCATCTGTGATTGTAAAGGCTCATAATTCAGCAACCAGTCAAGTGTCCATGTCATATTATGGGTAGCACCTGTGTCAAGGTACCATACGGTAGAGTCTTCAGTGGTTAAAGCCGAAGCGGTAAATAGCTGAAGAGTTTGTTCCTCCTCTTCACCAAATTCTTGCTGAGATACTTCAGTGGTTGCAATATTCGCTTGATTGTGAGTTCGAAAAGAACCCCTAGATGCACGGCGACGAGTACGACAATCCCGTATGACATGGCCACGTCGCTTACAGTAGGTGCAAAAGGACAAGGGTTGAGGATTAGGCCCTGCATTCCCAAAGCGCGAAGAAGCTTGATAGGTCCGCGATTGATTACCACTCATGGGTGATTTATGCCACTGATTAATCGAATTAAGGGAAGACCTTGAGTTTGGGGATGGGTGGAAGGAAGAGGACCGCCTACCCTGAGGAGGAAATCGAGGTCCTCCTGCAAGCATAGCATGTCCTGGATTCGATGTCTTACCCCTTAGTTGGTCTTCTTGATGAATCAATGCAAAGAGTTCGTTGATTTTCAGGGTAGAGTTGGTAGAATGAGTACTTATGAAAGATTGCCAGGTGTCGGGCAAGGCAGCAAGAAGGGTAGTCACTTGAATTTCGGGAGGGAGAATTAACCCTGCCAAGGAGACATTATGATTGGCTTGCTGCCAAGCTTCCAAGAATGCTTCTGTTGTTGAATAGTTTTTCATAACAACTTCGTTGAGTTGTTTGTGCAGAAGGATGCGAGAAACAACATTGGTACGCTGGTACTGTTGCTGCAAAAATTCCCACATTGATTTGGCGGTGGTGAGTTGGCGAACCAATTGTAACTGACAATCACCAAGATGGAGAACAATCTCAGTTCGTGCCTCCAAATCTTTCTTCCGCCATGCGGCTAATTCATCGACTGTAGGGGCAGCTTGTCCCGCTACAAGTGGAACAAAAGCTTTGGGTCAGGTTCGGTGCCATCAACAACACCCCAATTCCCTGCTTTTCAAGAGCCATCTTCAGGCGTAGACTCCAGGGCAGATAGTTTGGTCCAGTCATTTTTTCAATGTGGTAGAATTTGGACAAAGATGAACTTGTTGATGCTGTAGTGACCATAACTCCTGAAGAAAGTCCGGATCAATCAACAAGGAATGGCTAAAGCAGAGGTTTCAATGATGCAGGTTGTCCCAGAGAGAACGGCAAAGTTTAATACGCCACTACTGATACCATGTGGGCATTAATTTTCTGCTATTAATCAAGAACATAATGTAGAATATAGATAGGAGGAAGAGAGATAGATTATTGATACACAGTAACCAAATTTTTGATGAAGATTGCGTATTTACAAGGTGGGTCGCACTGAAAAGGTGCGACCCTCTTTTCCTGACTATTCGGCTTATTTTAATTTTATTGTTTTACTTAAGGATTTGATTGTTTTATTTTAAACTGTCCACATTTCAGGCGCAACTATAATAAAAGCACTTTTGGATGTCGCTTTGTAGTGGAACGACGATAGATATTAGTGAGATGATAAATTCATCATGTGCACACGCATGCACTTTCATGAAGCTTCAGGTCTCTAGCAGCGGGGTGTACGTTCAAATCCAGCGAGGGATTAATCGGAAGGTCAGACCCTGCACATTTTGGGGGTCCTTTTAATTTTCATAACCGGTTAGATTGGCAACCAGATGAACTGGTTTGCTGCATGCCGACAAGTATCTTGAGCCCTTTGCAGTAATTTTACTCTCAGCCTCTCGTGTATCTTTCAGGCACATGAATGGAACTAGTTTTCACTATCGAACATACATTCAAATATCACCTTTCGTTCCAAGTCATGTGATTGTGTTCTACTCTCGCTCAACTAACTTTAACGAGAATGAAGGAAAATCATTTAAGATTCCTAAGGTATTTTCACAAAACATCCTTCTCAGTCAAATTCCAAATACCTTGGATAGCTGGCTTCCAAGTTCCAAGGACATATATATACATAGAGGTGATATTTAACGCAAGAGCTTAGAAGACACTTGCCACATGGATGATTGAGAATTGCCAGCTATCCCAAGCAATATTCAATGCAAGAGCTTAGAAGACACTTGCCACATGGATGATTGAGAGTTGCCAGCTATCCCAAGTAATATTCAACGCAAAAGAAACTACGGTTCAATGTCTTAAATATGGGAGATGTAAGTGTTACATTTTTTCGGTTGCTTTCTTTTTCAAGTGCCATGGACATTTTAAATCTTTAATCTTGAATCTTTATCTTTAATATTCTTTATTTATAATTTGTAGTTTTTTTTTCTTAATCTTCTTTAGTATCTATTTAGACAATGTGTTTTTGGGGATACACACTAGCGTTCTGCGCCTGTTTCATGCACATGGAATAGCAGGCGACAAGCAAATTTTCGTGTGGTTCACTCAACCATTAATTTTTCCCATTTCTCTCTTCTCTTTTCCTTCTGTGTTTCTTATTTATTTCTTCTCTCTCTCTCTCTCTCTCTCTCCTCCCCAATTCCCTGTCTAAATTCTCTCTCTCTCTTTCTCTTCGCCTTTTATTTTAGTTTATTTTATCTCATCTACTTCTTCTCTTACTCCCTCCCTATCTCTCTCTCTCTTTCTTTGCCTTTTATTTTAGTTTATTTTTTCTTATCTTCTTCTTCTCCAAATGCTTAGATTAGTTGTCACATAAAAAATCTAGATACAACAGCTTATAAAACATGTGGCCACCTTTTGGACTACATCCCCTCGAGAATTCTCACTCCTCAGTAGAGACCTCCACCCCTTTTGTGAGAGGCTGTGATCAAAGCTCCATGTAACAATTGCATAGACATAAACCCCGGCATCTCCTCCATGCCCTCAGGATATCGAATTGATCGATGATGTGTATTGTGTTAAAATTTTGATCAGTTTTCTTCCCAATCTTTTTTGGCTTGCTCGTATCTAGCAAGCCATGTCTCCATGGATGCATGGTGCGACATACAAAAACAATTCACTTTCTCCTCCATTGCATCATCCATCCTTTTTTCTACCCTATTTTAAACCACCACATCTCCGGTTAGTCTATCATCGTCCTTCAGCGACCATATCATACTATTGTCTAAATCCACCATTGGTAGCCACTCTAAAATATGCACTAATGCCTCCGATATACTAGCCAACCTTCAACCATGCTACCTTCTAGTTGAGCTTGTTGTTGCACATAGCCTTTTAAGGTTTTCATGAAGCGCTCTAAGAAGAACATGCATCACATATGAACAAGTCCCGCAATCTCCACTTCATCTACAAGATGCACTAGGAGGTGGGTTTCTATCATGAGCATGCTGGTGGGCAAGTACTCCTCGATGAGACAGACGATCTCCACTGCTCCCCACCTTTGTGAATTCAATAGAGGATGTCTTGATCTCCTTATGTGAGATCCATCACACTAAATTTGACAACCTGTAAATCGCCCCACATATTTCCAGAGTGAGGCATCCTACAATCGTGATTGGTAGTACAAACTGCCACAAATAAAGAAGCATTATGAACACCAACTAGACTCCAAATAGCAAAATGCATAGGCCCCTTACAATCAAGGCAAGTACAAACATGATATATCTTATGCCAAATCATGGGATTTTAGCCCTGATAGTTGGTCATCTTTAGAAAAAGAGGATCTAAGAGAACACATGAACTATCTTTGCACTTTCACAATGCTGATTGTTAATAAATAAATGTGTTCAAGCATGGTAGTCATACACAATTGCATTGCACGCTCTATATGGTATCATCTTAGATGCATAGCAACTGTTTGTATGAGCAAAGACCTACATTGAGCATGCGAGGTACCGTAAGCTGTAGAGCTAGATGTTTATTTTCTTAGGGAGTATTCAGTAAGGATTATCTACTATCTCCTGGATCGATTGAATCAAAAGAGTGGAGCTTGTTTTAAATGTTTTTTAGATGTTCATGGCACATGTAGGGGCCAATCCTCGAGGAGTAGGAGAGTTATAGCGAAGCCACAGTGATTAGCCGAGGAATGCTCCCTGTGTATGTGCTTACGTGGGGTATTACACCAATATGTTTAGGGACTCCTTTTGAGGAGTGTGGGGAAGGATATTCAATGGACTACAAATCATATGCACGCAAAATCCTACATTCAAAGTTAGAGTAGTGTAATGACCGTCAATAGGAAGGATAGGAAAGAAAGGTTTATCATTATAAGTAGGGAGACTTGTCTCTAAGGTAATGAAATAGGATACCAATAAGTGACATGGATACTTATTATGATCGGGTAAGTTACTCATGAATATATGTGTGCATCACATGAATTCAAAATAATTGGTATTTTTAAAGGTAGAAGCTTCTAGGAAGATATTAGAAGAAATGGAAGATTAGGTCAAGGCTATCAAGAAACACATTCAAGTTGCCAAGGATTAGAAGGGATACATTAATCTAAGAATGAAGGAATAGATTTTCAAGGAACAAGACATGGTTTTTCCATGTGTCCACCCAAAGAAGAGTTCCTTGTCATTGGAAGAATTTAAGAAACCAAGTCCCAAATATTATGGACCCTATACAATTCTCAGGTGTCTAAGGCCAATGTCTAGGGCCAAATGTTTATTATATCACTATGTGTAGAGAAAGATGAAGTCTAAATTTGCATCACATGGCATTAGGAAAAGATAACACTACAAGGGTACACACATATAGCGATGCTAAGTAGCGATATTTTTTTTTCGACGTCACTATTTACGTTGCTAATCCTCAAAATATTTTAAGTCAAAAAATGTGTCGGTATTAGCGTCGCTATTTGTGTCGCTAAAAATGTTGCTATTAGTGTCGCTATTTAGCAACGCAAATAGTGACGCACATAGCGACGCTAATAGCGACGACTTACTCTGGTAACATTTCGCGGAAACCCAAATGCTTCTTTCAAACGCGCACGCGAACTGTAGAAGCAAGGCGAAGGCGAAGAGAAAGAGAAAGGGAGGTGAGCAAGAGAGGGAGGTGAGCAAGCAAGCAAGCCACGAGCCGCATGCGAGGAGAGGAGCATCGCCCACACGAAGAGGTGGTGGAAAAAGAAGAGAGCACGACGGTATGCCATGTTTTGGTTTCTTTACAATCTTTGTTTTGCTTTTCAATGTAGGTTAGAAAGTGTTGGTTTCTCTTCGATCTTTGTGTTGCTTTGTGTTGCTTTGCAATGTAGGTTAGGAAGTGTTGAAAGAGAGAGAAATGAAAGCGAGTGTTTTCAAATTTTTTCTTGTGTTGATTTTTATTCTTTGTAATGTAGGTTAGAAAGTGTTGGTTTTTCTTCAATCTTTGTGTTGCTTTAATTTGCAATGTAGGTTAGGAAGTGTTGAAAGAGAGAAATGGAAGAGAGTGTTTTTTTATTTTTTATTGTGTTGGTTCTCTTCAATCTTTGCAATGTATATAGGGTAGGAAGTGTTCAAAGAAAGAGAAATGGAAAGGAGTGTGAAGGGGGATGCTTGTTTTGCTTGATTATAATTTTAGAGAGAGAGTGAGAGAGATAGAGATGTAGAGAAAGAGAAATGAGATGCTTGTTTTGTTTGGATTGTATCTTTTGCAAGATCTTTCTAAACTACATATTCATCCACAATGATATTTCTAGGTGTAGAAATACTTCGTTTTCTAGGATCATAAAAGTAAAATGCTTTGGTGATATTACTATTACTCATGAGAATATGTTTGAGAGATTTAGAGTCTAATTTCTTTCTATGAGCATAAGTAATGCTTTTGCAAACCACGATCCCACCAATTTAGAGACTCAATATGTAGAGAGATACGGTCTCACTACATTGATCCATAGATTGTATGCACGCGACGGCCCAGTAAGTCACTCATCTTTCTTGTCCATAGTTACTATTTTTATTAAAATGCATTATATATGGTGGATTGATGTGTAGTTTTTTTTTTTTGCAGACTCTGTTCGATACTCCATTGCGTCGAAATGAGCTTTCAAATGGGGAGGATCTATAGCTCATGCTTAGATTCATGGAGCACACATCCTCTTCCTTTTTGTTCTTGTGATTTATGCAAGTATCTTCTATGTACTATATTATTATCATCCCTTGTATCTTGCCTGATTCCATGAGCTTTCATCAGCGATTTTGTATTTATTTTATGTTTCAGTCTTGTGGATTCTAGTACATTTTGTGCTTATTTTGGTGACTATTGTACACTTAAGATGTAATCCATTTGTAGAATGTAAATACATCACATAGTGCCATATGTGGCAGAGCATCAATTTTTTTTTCTCTGTAATTGTCACTATTAGCGTCGCAAATTTATCTACATGCATTGCTATTGACGTCACAATATGCATTGCAAATTGTCGATGGTTCTATGGAGACTCTAATACCGATGCATTTAGTGATGAGAATGGCAAATTTTTTAATGAATATTTTCATCGCTTTACATGCTAGTATGAGCCCTCTATCTTGTAGTGAGCCCCAGGTTGTGGGATTTTCCATATCTTGTTAAGTTAACATTACACCTCATGCCCCTACGTGGGACTAGCTTGTAATCTGAATTCTTGTAACAAATCTTGAATCTAGTCTAGTCTCTCACACACAGTCTAGTGCTCCCATAACATGGTTTGAAAAGAGAAGAGAACCATTGCTAATTATCATGAGTTTGACTTAACCAATTCTCTTCACAATGTAAAGCCTGATGTGAATCTCCTATAGCGAATCAAGTTATATCCAAGAGTACATAAAGAGTTTAAGAATATCATTGGAACTAGGTATATCTTGGAACCCTTGGTAATAGTCCAAGTGCGAGACGATTGGTTTAAACATACTAAAAAGCATTGCCTAAGGGTGACAACATATGTTAATGACATAGTAGTTGATCATGCCATTGTGGATACATTATCCTTTTTTCAATATTATGATTTCAGAATTGATGGAAAGCCTAGGACTAGAAATCTAAAGGGATAGCTCCACAATTCTTCATATGGCTGATGACGGTTTAAGACAATCGAAAGGTTGCATTACCAAAGTCCACATGATTTTTGCTAATGTGGAATGCATTTTGGACTTTAGGGTTATTAGGTTTATAGGGCAGCCAAGCTATCAAGTATTATTAGGAAGGCCATGGATCTTACAATCTAACTATCAAGTTGATATACCCGTTGGTCATTTAATTTTTGATAGAAATGCCAGACGCATATCTTGAATCTCCTCAAAGCAAGAGTATCTTTATCTTTGACAGAATTAGATGCATTAGAGGATCTGTTTGGTAGTGAAGCTTCGTCAAGCATTAATCAAGAGAGGGCTCCACTATAGAAGATATCTACCAGATGACTCTTAATGAGCCGATAGAAACTCAAGATAGAATAGGAGATGCAGATGTGATTCAGCTAGATCTATGTATGTTGGATAAGCCACAACCAATTAAATTAGGATCTATGCTTAGTTTGGAAGATAGGAATAATTATGTATCTTTGATTCAAGAATTGTGTGATAATTTTTATTGGAGCTATGATGAGCTGAGGGGCTTTCCTCCTAGTCTGGCTGTACATACTATTCCCTTGAAGAAAGATAGCTGCCATGTTCAACCAAAAGTGAGGCATATGCATTTTGAGCTAAGGGATGAACTATTTGAGGAGCTATAAAAATTGTATAAGGATAGGCTAATATTTCCTCTACAAACACATAGATGATTTCCCTTTTTCGAATGTGGCCGCTTTATTACTTACGTAGAGGAAGATATATATGAAGACCTCCCTGAGAACATCTTTGGATCCCTATGACATTGGATGAGGCAATTAATTAATGGGTATGCAGATGTCTTTGAGGTTTGATGTGGTGAGTTGAACCTTATACATTCAATAAAATGTGGCGTGGAAAGAGGCTAAAGAAGAAAAAGCTTAACTACAATAAAGCTAAGGTTTATTTTGGTCTTGTGGGCTTAACTTGGAGGGGTGGGAGCTATTTTGAGTATCTGCGTGCATGCGGAAAAGATGTTTTTTGGTAGGGTGTTCGGGGGGGGGGGGGGGGGGCAAAATTTCTTGCAGGGGCAACGGTTCATGGCGACCTTGGTTTTTGGGAGGCACTTCTCTGGTCAAGCTATCAGCAATTTGTAAGCCTTTCTTGTGACACAGGAGCTGGCGGTTGATGCTTTTGGAGGGTAGCCTAGTATGCTCTCGAGTATGCAGGGTGAAATAGCCAAACAGGGCTGTTGCAGCATCGACCTTCCTATAATGGCAACCCTTCTTAAACCATCAGCCATGCAATACTCAAGCTTGAAGGGGCCAACTGTTACAAATTTGTGGCTCTAACGGAAGATGGCCGCTACTGAAGGTGCATTGGTTGGGAAAAGAATGCTGATTTTGGGAAGGTTAGGAGGCGTAGCAAGTTGACATCACCAGAGATCATCGTCCCATGAGTAACAGGAAGCAGGAATATCTGATAACTAGCACTATTTAAAAATAACATAGGCTTGATTGGAATTATATCATGCAGAAAAAAGCCAGCATCGCATCAGTCTTGCGACATGCATGAATTAGTACTAACGAAAAGGAAGAAGCAACCATCGATACAGGAATAGACCATTAGAACCAGCAGCTACGTAGACGGCTACTTCTTCTGTATTATCATCATCTTCTTCTCCTTCTGAGCTGCATAAATCGACACACTTCAATCGACCATTAGGAGGGCGATCGGCATGATACATAGAGGCCTTTGCATCATTGTAAATGGGAGTGAGTGTGTGTGATTAGGGTGAAGGAAGGCCTGGTGTTATCAGATTGGTATACTACAACATGCAGGCGCCAAGAACGCACAGAAGAAACCACTGCTCAGTTCTCGACATCTTCCGAAGTGCTTGAGAGGGCAATTGAAACGCACTGGCTGCGTTTAATGATTACGACGTCCAAGGTGGCATCATCAGAGTAGACCCAGGGCTAGTCCAATGTTACTAAGGCTTAGATAGTGGCTTACACTTGATAAATGTATCGAGAGAAAAAGGCAGCATCTTCCCAGGACTGCTATTGATGTTGGACAATGACTAGAGTTTTGGTGGCATGCTCGTCATAAGCTCAGTGGGTTCATAGTGTCCGGCTTGTGCTAAAGAGCAAACTTGGCCGCAAGAACATCAATGTCTATGCATTCAGTATCCATGCCAATGATACTTTTCGATATGCTGCCAAAAACAGGGGGCCCTTCAGCTAACTAAAAGAAAGAAGAGGATGATAGTATACTTCTTAGGAGAGGAGGATAACCATGGAGTTGATACTTTGCAAAGGATCTTTATACGATGTCAAACTGGGAAGAAACACTTAGCTGCTCATGTTTTCAACTTTTATGCTTGTGCTTTGGGCAATGCGCTTGGTCCAAAAAAATGGAAAATAAGTTCTTGCCACAAATCGAAAGAGATGATGGTTTCTTTGCATGACATGGATAATAAGTAAATCTAGTGGTAATGTCAAATAGGAAGACATTTTCATGTTTTAGGAACTTCATGGACAAAACTACTACTCAAGCTAATGCCGGATGAATAATGCTCTATGGGGAAAAAGCTGATGAGAAAGTCAGATTTTATATTGTGTATGATCATGTTAATTTTTAATGCTTTAAGCTTGGAGGTAACTTGTTAAGGGTCATTTATAGGGGCTTGGCTATCACCACTCTTGAGCTACATTATGCTTGGATGAAGTGGAGGGCTAACATCGAGGATATGGAATTGTATTTTGGGTTCAAAGCTACTAACAAGGATTGTAATCTAGGCTTTTCTTGGTGTTGTGTAGAATATTCAAAGAAATCTCTAATTGTGTTTCATCCTATCTACTTTTCTCTCTTCCCTTTTTTGACTTGCTTATTAGAGATCCCGCATCTTCATGGCTTTCATTCGCATCCTTCTAACATTATATGTCAATGTGATGTGAAATGCCACGTTAGTATTGTAGGATGGGAGACTATAGAAATCATGAAGCTAGCAGGGACTTTATCAAGGATATTCATATGCAGCATCAAATACAATTGTTAGAAGAATGTTTACAGAATACTAAGCATAAAGATTTGGATATAACAAGATAGGTGGACCTTCATAAAAATTGAAGAAGAGAAATTTATATTTTATTTGGAGTTGGTATCTCTATGACATAATGTTTTGATTGGTTCTTTGAAAAGATGAGAGTGAACATCAAAAGCAAGATGGGATTTGCTCATGGATTGGTGTGTGGACTAGTTTTATGTAAGTCAATAGATTACTTGTATTATTATTTAACTAAATGGATTACTCAAGCTATGGCTTTTGGATCTCTCTTTCTTCTCCCCCATACTTAAATCAATGACATGCAGCCCCCACATAGCTTTTCTCTTAGAAACTCTCTATCACCTTTCATTTCAATCAAGCATGCATGATAGAATGATCAACAAATTTTTGAGGGTGTCCTTTAAAAGATGGAAATTCAAGGTGTCATATATGTCACAAATTGTAGCTAGTATCTATCGCTAAATATGTTGCCAATGGGATACCAATTAAACTATTGTTTAATCAAGACTTGTAGCAATACTTTTCTATTGCATACATGACACCAAGGTTAGTCAAACAAATGATAAAATAAGCTCTTTGGCCATATTTTCAAAAAAAAAACTGGGCATATCCTCCCCGATTGCTATGCCTTCTAATGCCTAGTACTATAGTATAAATGAATAGTATACATGAATTTTTACTATTTGGCTAGTCTTACTAAATTAGGAGTGGTTATAGGTGTGTCAATACTCAAGGCTATAGATTCATCATTACATTCTTGGTACTTGCAAGTTTTTCAAGCATGCACATATGCCATTTTTGGAGGGATAGAAATCACAAAGAGTGTTAAAGTTGGTGCATGTTGAGATATGGACAACATCCTAGCTGATCATGAATAGGATGAAATACTATGTTTCCTTTGTGGATTATTTTGTTAGGAATAATCCAATGTCTTTCTTACCAAAAGTATTTTATGTGGTTGAGAAGTTAAAGATATTTCATAATAATCATAATGGTTGAGCATGACAGTGGGTAGCATATTATTACCAAATCCATTTGGTGGATAGAGGGGGAAGTACATATTTTGGGAATCTATGTAGTATTTAGACTCTTAGACATCATAGCAAAATGGTATGGTAGAATGAAAGAAGAGGAGTATTACTAGGTTCATAGAGCGCTATTTAATGAAAGAAACATACTTAAACAATTTTGGGTAGAGGTAGTATAATGTGTAGTATGCATTATGAATCCATTATGAACATGGTGTCACTGATGATAGTACATAACAAGACCCTTAGAGGAATGTATGTAGGGAAAAAGTAACATATGGCCCATTTTAAAGTGTTTGAATACAATTGATTTATCCACATTCCTGATAAGAAGAAGAAGAAGAAGCTAGATCGCAAGGTGATGAAATCCTATTTTTGGATATGCAGGATAAGAAAAAGGTTAAAAGTGCTATAACCTAGTCACTCTCAACTTTAAATTAGTAGTCATGTAGTTTTCAATGAGTTGAGCAATACTCCAACTATTATCACTCATGATATGCTCACTAATATGGAGAAATGTAGTGCAAAGGATATACATAGTGAAGGGCTACAACTACTTCATACAGTGGTGTTACTACAACATAGATAACTACTTCATGTAGTGGTATCACCTAGCCCACATCTATCCTATCTATCCTATGCCAATGTAAGCATCTCTTGCTTGTTATTTGAGCTAGGGTGTTGGAACTAGGCCTCTCTAGCACATTCATATGAATCCTCCTCTAGTTGGTGAAAAAAGCGGGAGATGTTTCTAGACCATTTTGTTAGAAGTAGTTGGATTTGTGTGGATGTGACATAACTAATAATGTAACCAAGCCACTTGCCTTAGCCTAATATAAGAGTCGCATTCTCATTGGAACTATGAGCAAGTGGATCTATCAATGTGAATACATTTCTACTTTGCATTTAGCTTTTCTATCTTGCTCTTTCTTTTCTCTCTACATACACATTCTCTCTTACACACAATCATGAGCACTCTATGGTACTATCCTCCATAGGCATGTCCTTAAGCTCATGATTGTGTGCAAGAACCAAAACTTGAACACTAAGGGAAAAAACATTAATAAATGGACATGGGTCTACAAGATAAAGCACAATTTTGATGGTAGTGTAATAAGGCTAGACTTGAGACCAAAGGCTATGCCCAAAAGTACACGATTGATTATTAAGAGATTTTCACCTAAATGGCTAAGATGATTGTCATTCACACTATTCTTGCATTGGCTATGATGAATAGGTGGAAGATGCATCAAATTGATTTGAAAAATATCTTGAACGGAAAGTTGACCAAATAAGTATATATATCTAATAACCATCATGATATGAAGATCAAAGGTACCTGCAAAGGGTATGTACATTTCATAAGGAAATCTGTGGGTTGGAAAAAGAAAAAAGAACATAGTATGGTCACATTATAGCATATTTCCATTTGCTAGGATCTCAAGTATGTCCACGAGAATGTTTATTGTTTGAAGAGTAATAAAGTCTTGATCATTTTATATGTTTATGATCCCATTCTTATAGATATTAATGAGCATTTGTGATGTACGAGCTCTCAAGGCACAATTTTTGTGGCCCATCAGGAGACTATTCTAAGCAACATTGCATGTGGCACTCGTTGGAATCACATGGGTTAATTGTTTAGATTCATGTAAGTCCACATTGCAACAAAAATGTTATAGCTAAACCCACTAGGAGGATCGACCTCAATTCAGGTCTCTAAATCGACCAAGGTCACCTAAAGACTCACTAGCATCAATCTTCTAGTGTTCTTTTTGCATGAGAACACTTGAACTTAAGCAAACTCGTATTACACTGGGTTCAAAGAGAGTGAGAAGCGAGGGAAGATATAGCACATCAACGCTTCTTCCCATGAGGCATACTATCACTTGATCCCTTAAAATGGCATAAAGTCAAGATTTCTATTCAATTTTCTACTTGGGACAATGTAATTCCCTAGCTAGTGTGACTCTTGAATGAAGCTTCCAACTAAACAAGACTACCTTGGACTCGTCATGGGTCATGCCCTCCTGCTTTTCTCAATGGGTATATTTAGTTTCCTAATTATGTACCACAATTATATTTGGATACTTAAAATTAGCTTCCTTCATTACGTCCTTTTATCACTATGTTTATTTACATAAACTAAGCAAGACATGAAGATAAGAAAACAACCATTCAAAAAAACAACTCATTTACTTATTTGGGAGATTCTCACTACAAGTTTTTTTATTCTACCCTATACAAAAGTACCCTTTTGCCCATATACAAGTAATAACCAAGATTCTATTGAGTATAAGGACTTTACTAACATAAACTCCCCTAGCACCCTTGATCTCCCACACGAGGGCCATTCCAAGCTCTCTAAACTCCCTTGGAGTAGGGTCCTAAAGTTAAACCTTGATTGGGTTTTATCCTAACTAAGGATAAAGCTTAGATATGTAGCCTAGTTGCTTAGTTTTTATGCAAAAAAAATCTAACTTATTATTTTTCTTAACTTTGATGTAATGTGTCCACCTATTCGCTTGCAGGACACGTCTTAGCAGTCCATCGGGAAGAGGGTCTAGAAAGCTCCACCCGTCACTCCCATGGAATGTTATGGGGTTTGCGATCTAGGTATTTCCAAGTCTTCCATGTAGTGAAAGTATTCCGGCCGTTCCCACTTAGGACCAACTTGAATTAGGGATTCCTCTAGTGGTCAAATTCCTAGAGAGTGACTAGTGTCGAACCCCAGGCGAACTACTTTACACAGAAACTTCAGGGTCGAAGTGGATTCATGCTGCACTTGGTTCAAGGAGAATGGAAAACGAGAGGGATTCCCCTAAAACAACATAAATCGGGGTTCTAGTATCCTAGACTCTAGGTCAACGTTCCTTACTATTCATTTTCTTTGCGAAAAACTCCCTACTGTCAACATCATTTGAGAAAAGTTCTCGGCCAATCGGGACCACCCAACCGTAGGACGGACCCATGGCCACATCCACCACACTTTCCTCAGGGTTGCTCTAGTTGTCTAATTACCTACCAAATTTAGTTATACACGTATCAAGCAGCTTCCTTAATTAGCCACCAGTTAGACACCGGTTCCTTCACGTAATCTTAGCACTTGACATAGAAAAAAAATGTCAAACAAGTTCCCTTTCAACATGTTATCTTATTTATCTTTGGAATACATCCATATAATCCAGCTTGTAGGCTAATCCATAATCCGCCCGAAGGCTATCTAGCAATCCACAGGGATTACTAATCCAAGATTCCACCCGTAGACTAGTATGCAGGCCTCGAGATCCAATCCCGAGTTGTGTTGGTCTCTTCTACAGGGCCTGGAAGGCAAGGGATTTACGGCTAGAGCCCCCTTGGCACCCAAGCATCCTCCTGCAAGTTCAGTCCAAGTTCCAGGCGCGGCTAACAATCCCCTTTGTTAGGGTCAGGTAGACAGTCAGGGGTAACTGATGCTGACTCTCCCTTTAGGCCTTCAACCTGAAGCATTAATTATCTTTCCATCTTTTAGTTCCTTGAGTAAACAATGCAAAGAGTGCTCCTAAACTGTTACAAGCACAATCAATCCAATGGTCGTTTATTTGTCCAACTACTAAGGAGTAAATCCTTCTCTCCCAATGCATTCAGCATTCGATCCAGAATCAATTGTGACTTGGCAAGATCCCCAAGGGTTTGTTTGTTCACCCTTTTGTCATTGGGTTAGTGTCATACCCTGTTAACCCAATTTAGCCAACACCTTAGTGTTTCTTAAATTAACAGTAAATCCTGGCGACCATGTCGCTCTAACTTGATTGATCCTTTACTTACCAAGCAAATACATAACTTCCCTTAACTTGGCAAATTAGCCCAAGAAAGGTGATGTAGTAGGATGACTACTCATCCTCTTGCAAGTTAGACTTGCACTAGAACCTTCCAACCTCATTCCAAGGAATGGCAAATCTATCTTGTGATTGAACCACAAAGCCGCACGACGTTGCAACTTGTTGCACAAGTGTCACACCTAACTCATGGGATCATTTGACCCATTGAATGGCATTTCCTGGTCAAGGAATTTTGTTTAGACAAGATGCGGGTTTAGGGTGTCTTCTTACCCAACCCAACCCTAACTGTACTAGGCCGACCTAGGGTTTCCAAATTCAATCTGAGTTTTAGCATTAGGTCGAACGATCCTTAGGGTAGAAACCCTAGATCGTTGTTTGCATGAGTGTCCAATTGACCCAAACATTCCGTGAATGTGGGTAGGACCTTTGGATTTGAGGGTTTCGACTTGGTGTCCAAGTACGATACTTGGCTGCATTTCTAACGTGCCAAGCCCTAGCTAGTACTTGAGGTGTTTATCATGTCGACTAGTTATGCCTATATGAAACCCTAACAGTTATAATATCACAAGTGATTTGGGTAAATTGACCTACTTGTCTTGCGACAAGGCCGATCCTTTCCTAGAGATGCTAACCTTTTTCTAAAGGTGTAAACAGATAGTAGATACCACATTTCGTGCAAGTATATGATTTGTTACATCTATGTTCTATATGGTATGCAATAACCCTTTACTTTCCTTACTAAAGTCACGACGAATAATAACTTGCATGAAACCTACTAGGGTTTACATCAAAGAATCATGCCTACAACCCTTTTGTCTAAGCTTTAGAATTTCATGCTTTGATAAGCCATGCAATCTTTCTAAATGCAACTCGATGAAATGAAATTTATGAATATGTAACATGTGACCCTTTTCTAAATACGACATTGTTAATGAAGTTCATGGGACATGCAACCTTTAATCGGTTCGACAAACATCTTTGCATGCAACGTGCAATGTCCATTATTTCATTTTCATGCCGTGCAACAGACATTAACAATTCTTTCCATGCGAGTCATAACAAGAAAGTTATTGACTAAATGCAAGATACTCTTTTCCTTCACGGCCGATGCACTTAACAATTTCCTCTTTAACCCTAGGCAATATGCATTTTAGACTTCCACTTTGAAAATGCACGACAAGGAAATTTGTGACTAGACAAGGAAATTTGCAACTAAGTTCATAGGACGAGTAAGTGATTTACATTCATAACTTTGGAGATGCAAACGATCCAATTGCATGATATGCACCAATCCTTGTCCATCCTTTATAGAGATACTTTCTCAAATGTACTTTTATCACTACTACATGAATTAAGGATAAGCGTAAAATGCATTCTCCCTATGGAATTAAGCATGCTTAAAGTATTTCTTATACGTGGGATTAAAATCCTAAAACCTGGGCATGTGGATCCGCGGGGATGTCCACGTGTATGTTCGGGGAAGAACCTCTCGCGAATGCACCTTGCGTCTTCTTAGGAGCCATTGTTGATGAATTGAACTCCGTGAATTGCTCTCGCTTCCACACGTTCTTCGAACAGCCTCAAGATATGCTTTCTCCCTCGTACACAGGAAATTCTTTCACCGAAACGCGGTTTTGAAAGCAACCCAGGAAGGATTGTGGGAATGGGACTTATGGAACTACCCATAGAAGCTTCCCAAGAAGCTTCTAAAGAGCTCTTGTTTTAACCAGAAAAACATGGAGGCCAATGATTGGGGAAGTCGACGACGAAGGGGGGGTTTTAATGATAATGGCGGGGATGGCCGGGGCCTGGCAGACTGGTGCAGCAAGGCGGCCCTCACAGGCGTTGATGGCGGACAGCGTGGTGCTGGAGGCGGCATTTTCTGGCAGCCCGACGACCTCTTCTTCCTTCTCTCTGATCCCTCCCTATGTGCCACACTAAGGGTGTTTTTATAGTGCAAGGGGGGGAAGGGAAGCTCCAACACATGGAGGCTGCATGCCATTCCCTCCTCATGCATTCTCTACACCACTCTACCTTAGGCCATTCCTCCCCACACTCCCTCTCCTCTAGCCATGCATCGACAAAGTTGCCTAAAATTTATCCAATTGCCCCTTCAAAAAGGGTGTTCCCCCGTCGGCTTTTACGATCTTCAAGCCCGGCCTCAATTTCACAATGCGGAGGCCTCATTTTTGCGTGTGCGAGGTACAAATTAAGCTGCCAATAATTACGATGTGGGAGATAACCTTGCACAAGTTTTACGCGGCGTGCGAGTAGTCAAGTTCAATAATACTTTTAAGTGGAAATATGACATTCTCTCACCCTTAGAGAAATCGAGATGTCCTCATCTCGAGAAGAACTAGGGGTATTGTTGGTTGAGAGTGCTTTCATCTATCCAAGTGGCATCCTCCTCCGGATAATCTTTCCACTGGATGAGACATTCTCTCAAGGTTCTGGATCTCAATTGTCTCTCGCTAACATCTAAGATCCTATCAAGTCGTAGCTCAAGGACTCCTTGGCTAAGCATTACAACTTTTTGGTCATCAAGAACATGGCTAGGATTAGGTAGATACTTCTTCACTTAGCTGATATGAAATACATTATGAACCTTTAGGCTCTCAGGGAGTTGCAGTCTATAAAATTGGGTCCTAGGCACTTGAGGATCTTGTAGGGTCCACAATACATTGGACTTAGCTTCTTGCAATCTCCTAAGGATAGGGAACTCTTCTTTGGGCGTACGCGAATAAAGACCATGTCTCCTTCAGCGAAGGTTCTATCTTGATGTTTCAAATCTGTGTATGCCTTCTGTCTATCCTTGGCGGCTTGGATGTCCTATCTTATTGACTTCATTTGGTCATCCATATCTTCTAACATTTGCTTTGAAGCTTCAACTCTTAAGGTTGGGTCTAAGAATTTTAAAGGACTTCGACAATCATGCCCATACAATGCTTGAAAAGGGGTCATCTGAATGCTTTGTCGGTAAGAAGCATTGTAGGCAAACTCAACCAGTGGCAAGTATTGAATCCACCTTTTTGGTTCACGGCAGCAGTGCGCCCTTAGCATATCCTCAATGACTTGGTTGACTCACTCTGTTTGACCATCGGTTTGGGGGTGGTAACCTGTACTAAAACAGTGTTGAGTCCCAATAGCTTCAAAGATAGCTCTCCAGAAGTGTGATGTAAAGAGAGAATCACGATCACTAATGATTCTTATGGGCAACCCATGTAGTTTGAATATCTCCTTGATAAATAACCTTGCAATGTCAAAGGCTTTGTAGTTTCTTAACATGAATAAGATGTGCAACCTTGGTGAGCATATCCACCACAACCATAATGGAGTTGTATCCTCCCTGAACTTTGGGTAGGCCAACAACAAAGTCCATACTGATGAATTCCCATTTCATTTGGGGAATGTCAAGTGGTTGCGACTTTCCTGGCATTTTTACATGTTCGGCCTTAATACGTTGACAAGACAAGCACTCAGTGACATATTTGAGAACGTCACCTTTAAGCCTCTCCCAATAGTAGCTCTTCCTGACTGCATTGAGGGTCTTGGCATAGCCAGGATGTCCTGAGAAAGGGGAATCATGAGCTTCCCAAAGTACTTTTTGCTTGAGTGACTAGCTTGCCGGTATACATAATCTCATTCTATAGTAGACAAGTCCACAATTGATAGAGAATTCCTGATACTTAGCATGTAGTTTTGGGTCTTGATCCTTGATAGGGATCTCCCTTAGCATCTTCTGATAGGTCAGATCATGGCATGCTTCTTCTCTAGCTAGCTCAAGTATTGGACTGTTTGGCATGGATACCTTTGTGGCTAGAGATCTAGATGTTGATGGATCCTGCAAGATTAGAGAATTTAGAAATGCCTTGCAACTGAGTGCATCGGCAACTACATTCTCCTTTCCAGGCCGGTATTTGATTTCAAAATCATACTCCTCCAGCACTTCAATTCATCGATGTTGCCTCATGTTGAGCTCGTTATGGGTAAAGATCCACTTGAAACTTTTATGATCCATCACTAGGGTAAACTTGTTACCCAGCAGGTAGTGTCTCCAAATCTTGAGAGCATGGATGACAGCTAACATCTCTAGATCATGGGTAGCATAATTCTTCTCATAGCTCTTCAGTTTCCTTGAAGAGTATGCTACAGGATGATCTTCTTGTATAAGCACACATCCTAGGGTAAGTGTGCTAGCATCAGTTGCTACTTCGAACTCCTTACTGAGGTCCGGAAGTTTCAGGATAGGTGTTGATACCAAACTTTGCTTTAATCTATCAAAGCTAGATTGTTCGACAGTTGACCATGCAATCGATGTTTGCTTCTTCAGTAGATTCAGAGGTGCTATAATCAAAGCATAGTTTTTGATAAAGTCCCTGTACCATCCTATCAATCCAAGAAAACTCTGTATTTCCTTGACAGTTGTTGGTATTGGCCATTCCGGAACATCTTTGACTTTGGCCGGATCCACTGAGATTCCTTTTGCTGATACGATGAATCCCAGATATTGAATATGACGCTTCAAGAATGCATACTTCTTCATTTTGGCATAAAGCTTGTGTGCCCTCATTGTCTCAAGGACAATGCGAAGCTGGGGTTCATGATCTTCTTCCTGTTTGGAATAGACTAAGGTATCGTCAAAGAAGACGAGTACGAAGTCATCAAGATATGGCCTAAAGATATCCTGCATTAACCTATTGAAGGTGGCATGTGCATTCGTAAGCCCGAATGACATGACTAGGAACTCAAAGTGTCCATATCTTGTGTTGAATGCCGTCTTTCGGATATCTTCTTCCTTGATCCTTATCTGATAGTATCCAGAGATCTGAGAACAATCTTGGAGAAGATCTTCGTACCTTGAAGACGCTCAAGAAGTTCATCTATTCTTGGAATAGGGTACTTGTTCTTAATGGTTGATTGATTCAACCCTCTGTAGTCAATACACAGCCAAAGTGTTCCATCCTTCTTCTTCTGGAACAGCACTGGAGCTCCCCATGGCAAACTATTAGGATGGATGTATCCCTGATCTAACAGTTGCTTGAGTTTCTCCTTCAGCTCAATCGCTTCCAGGATGGACATCCTATATGGCCTCTTTGCGATTGGTGCAGCTCCTGGCACTAGCTTAATTTCATGATCAACTTCCCTTTGAGGTGGAAGTTCTGTCAGCTCTTTAGGAAATACGTTCGCGTACTCCTTTAGCCATGAAGGTTCTTCACTAGACTCCTGCTTATGATCTATCTTATTGAGCTTAATCAGGTAGGCAAGTACTCCCTTTCTAACTCCCTTTATTATCCGAGATGCTTTGGCCAATTGAATTTTTGGCTTTCCAGCCTCTCCTTGAGTTGTGACCAACTCCCCTTTAGAATTTCGAAAGAAAACTTGCCCCTTTCCACAATGAATGTGGGCATCATTAGGTTTAAGCCAATCCATTCCGATCAAACTCTCATGGATACCTAGATTCATGACCCTAAATCTGACCAAAGTCGACTTTTCTCCCAAAAAGAATTCCACCTTAGCAGTTTGCCTGGTCCAAGTGACCTCATTACCATTTTCCAATTCCACAAGCAAGATGGGTGCATCTATTGTGGCTATTCCTAATCTTCTTGCACAAGCTGGTGAGATAAAGGAATGCATGCTGCCACAATCAATCAAGGTTTTGAAGCTTTTATCTTGATAATCCGATGGTGTCTGGATCACCGAAAATTGGCGATTCGGGCCTTTCTTGTGAAGGGCGACATGGACTATTGCCCTCTCAAAGTCTACATCCATGGTCGAGTCTTCTTCTTATTAAGTTTTCTTATAAAGACAGATCCTTTGTTGGTTCGCTCTGATACCAATTGTAACGCGTCCACCTGTTTGCTTGCAGGACACGTCTTAGCAGCCCATCGGGAAGAGGATCTCGAAAGCTCCGCCCGTCACTCCCATGGAATGTTACACAATTTGCGATCTAGGCCTTTCCGATTCTACCACGTAGCGGAAGTATTCCGACCGTTCCCACTTAGTACCAACCTGAATCTGGGATTCCTCTAGTGGTCAAATTCCTAGCAAGTGACTAGTGTCGAACCCCAGGTGAACTACTTTACGCAGAAATGTCAAGGTTAAAGCAGATTCAATCTGCACTTGGTTCAAGGAGAATGGAAAACGAGAGGGATGCAAAGCTCGACTTCTCTACCTATAAGGCATAGTCCCATTCCGTTCCCCTAAAACAGTATAAATCGGGGTTCTAGTATCCTAGACTCTAGGTCAACGTTCCTTGCTGTTCATTTCCTTTGCAAAAAACTCCCTGCTAGCGACTTTGTTTGAGAAAAGTTCCCGGCCAACCGGGACCACCCAACCATAGGACGGATCCATGGCCACATCCACCGCACTTTCCTCAGGGTTGCTTTAGTTGTCTAATTATCTACCACATTTAGTTGGGCACGCATCAAGCAGCTTCCTTAATTAGCCACCAATTAGACACCGGTTCCTTCACATAATCTTAGCACTTAACATAGAAAAAAAATGTCAAACAAGTTCCTTTTCAACAGGTTATCTTATTTATCTTTGGAATACATCCATGTAATCCAGCCCATAAGCTAATCCATAATCCGCCCAAAGGCAATCCATAATCCACCCGAAGGCTATTCAGCAATCCACAGGGATTACTGATCCAAGATTCCGCCTGTAGACTAGTATGTGGGCCTCGAGATCTAATCCCGAGTCGCGTTGGCCCCTTGTGCAAGGCCCGGAAGGCAAGGGATTTACAGCCAGAGCCCCCTGGCACACAAGCGCCCTCCTGCTCCAAGTAGTGCCCAATGGAGAGACCTCTCATGGTGGGTTCGGTCCACATTCTCGACGCGGCTAACAACCCCCTTGGTTAGGGTCACAAAGATAGTCGGGGGTAACTGATGCTGCCTCTCCCTTCAGGCCTTCAACCTGAAGCATTAATTATCTTTCCATATTTTAGTTCCTTGAGCAAAGAATGCTCCTAAACTGTTACAAGCACAATCAATCCAATGGTCGTTTTTTTGGCCAACTGCTAAGGAGTAAATCCTTCTCCCCGAATGCATCCATTATTCGATCTGGGATCAATTGCAACTTGGCAAGATCCCCAAGGGTTTGTATGTTCACCCTTTGGTCCTTGGGTTAGTGTCATACCCTGTTAACCCAATTTAGCCAACACCTTAGAGTTTCTTAAATTAACAATAAATCCTGGCGACCATGTCGCTCTAACTTGATTGATCCTTTGCTTACCAAGAAAATACATAACTTTCCTTAACTTGGCAAATCAGCCCAAGAAAGGTGATGTAGCAGGATGACTACTCATCCTCTTGCAAGTTAGACTTGCACTAGAACCTTCCAACCTCATTCCAAGGAATGGCAAATCTATCTTGTGATTGAACCACAAAGCCGCACGACGTTGCAACTTGTTGCACAAGTGTCACACCTAACTCATGGGATCATTTCACCCATTGAATGGCGTTTCCTGGTCAAGGAATTTTGTTTAGACAAGATGCAGGTTTAGGGTGTCTTCTTACCCAACCCAACCCTAATTGTACTAGGCTGACCTAGGGTTTCCAAATTCAATCGGAGTTTTAGCATTAGATCGAACGATCCTTAGGGTAGAAACCCTAGATCGTTGTTTGCATGAGTGTCCAATTAACCCAAACATTCCGTGAATGTGGGTAGGACCTTTGGGTTTGAGGGTTTCGACTTGGCGTCCAAGTACGATACTTGGTTGCATTTCTAACGTGCCAAGCCCTAGCTAGTACTTGAGGTGTTTATCATGTCGACTAGTTATGCCTATACGAAACCCTAATAGTTATAATATCACAAGTGATTTGGGTAAATTGACCTACTTGTCTTGCGACAAGGCCGATCCTTTCCTAGAGATGCTAACCTTTTTCTAAAGGTGTAAACAGATACTAGATACCACATTTCGTGCAAGTATATGATTTGTTACATCTATGTTCTATAAGGTATGCAATAACCCTTTACTTTCCTTACTAAAGTCACGACGAATGATAACTTGCATGAAACCTACTAGGGTTTACATCAAAGAATCATGCCTACAACCCTTTTGTCTAAGCTTTAGAATTTCATGCTTTGATAAGCCATGCAATCTTTTCTAAATGCAACTCGATGAAATGAAATTTACGAATATGTAACATGCGACCCTTTTCTAAATACGACATTGTTAATGAAGTTCATGGGACATGCAACCTTTAATCGGTTCGACAAACATATTTGCATGCAACGTGCAATGTCCATTGTTTCATTTTCATGCCGTGCAACGGACGTTAACAATTCTTTCCATGCGAGTCATAACAAGAAAGTTATTGACTAAATGCAAGATACTCTTTTCCTTCACGGCCAATGCACTTAACAATTTCCTCTTTAACCCTAGGCAATATGCGTTTTAGACTTCCACTTTGAAAATGCATGACAAGGAAATTTGCGACTAAGTTCATAGGACGAGTAAGTGATTTACATTCATAATTTTGGAGATGCAAACGATCCAATTGCATGATATGCACCAATCCTTGTCGATCCTTTACAGAGATACTTTCTCAAATGTACTTTTATCACTACTACATGAATTAACGATAAGCGTAAAAATACATTCTTCGTATGGAATTAAGCGTGCTTAAAGCATTTCTTATACGTGGGATTAAAATCGTAAAATCTGGGTCTGTGGATCCATGGGGATGTCCACGTGTATGTTCAGGGAAGAACCTCCTGTGGGTGCACCTTGCGTCTTCTTGGGAGCCATCGTTGATGAATTGAACTTCGTGAAGTGCTCTCGCTTCTACGTGTTCTATGAACAGCCTCAAGATCTGCGTTCTCCCTCGTACGCAGGAAATTCCTTCACCAAAACGCGGTTTTGAAAGCAACCCGGGGGAAGGCTTGTGGGAATGGGGCTTATGGGAAGGCTTGTGGGAATGGGGCTTATGTAACCACCCTTAGAAGCTTCCCACGAAGCTTCTAAAGAGCTTGTCTTTTAACCAAATAAACGTGGAGGCCAATGATTGGGGAAGTCAATGAGGAAGGGGGGGTTTTTAATGATAATGGCGGGGATGGGCGGGGCCTGGCGGCGGACTAGCACAGCAAGGCGGCCCTCACGGGCATTGATGGCAGACAATGTGGCACTGGCGGCAGTGTTTTCTGGCAGCCTGACGGCCTCTTCTTCCTTCTCTCTGATCCCTCCCTATGTGCCACACTAAGGGTGTTTTTATAGTGCAAGGGCCCGGGGGGAGGGAAGCTCCACCACGTGGAGGCTTCATGCCATTCCCTCCTCATACATTCCCTACACCACTCTACCTTAGGCCATTCCTCCCCATACTCCCTCTCCTCCAGCCATGCATCGGCTGGGGGAAGGGATCATTTTTATAAAAAAATACCTAAAATTTATCCAATTGCCCCTTCAAAAATGGTGTTTCCCCCTGTGGCTTTTACGGTCTTCAACCTCGGCCTCGATTTCACAATGCGGAGGCCTCATTTTTGCGCATGCGGGTTACGGATTAAGCTGCCAATAATTACCATGTGGGAGATAACCTTGCACAGGTTTTACGCAGCGTGTGGGGAGTCAAGTTTCTCTACACATAGTGATATAATTGTTTAGACTTTATCATTCCCTAACATATTGCAATGAAAAACCCAACTTTGTCTCTTTCTAATGCACTGTGATGCAGTTTGAAATAATATTCAACTTTGTTATCTTTGTCTAGTGCGATCCAAAATTGGTCTTTCATTTAAGTACGGCTCACAAAGAACTTTCACCTAATTGATTTTGATTTTCTTTTCTTCACCTAAGGATGAGTATTGGTTACTAATCTAAGTCTAACATGCAACCTTTCAAGATAGTGTCAAACACTAACACTAATCTTTTTTATGTAGAAGCTAACTAGCCATTCAAGACATAAAAATAAATTCAACTTTAACAACTTATAGAGATTAGGGGAACTTCAGTTTACATGGCAAGAACTTGAATGTTATCTCTGCTTGTGTTTGCTAATCCCAGCTCTCGTAGCTCTTGTGTCTCCCACAATCTTCTTCTCTTAAGAAACATGACGGATGTGCGGTTCTCAAAATAGAACTTTGATAGAATTGAGAGTGGTAGTTAGAGTGGGGTGATAGATCCTTCTAATAGAGTTTCACAAGGTGTGGGGCCTTCAGGTGTGGGATGCCTTTCCTTTACTTCAGCTTCCCTTTAGCTCCTCTGACTTAGCCTTTGATCACTCCCTCTAGTCACACCCTCTTTTACTCTCTTCTTCTTCTCTCTCTCTCTGTCTCTGTCTCTCTCTCTCTCTCTCTCTCTCTTATTAGGAGTGGCATCTCAATATTTTTTCCATCCTAAGGTAGGTGGCCATAGCCTTATTTAGGCTAAGGGGGGAAAACATATCCCCCTTTCTCTCTTCATTTTTTCTTTCCATTGAGAGATGGTTCGAGGTAGTCCTCATGGTTGCCTTTGTTCTTGTTGAAGGGTAAGAATGAATAAATTTTAAGGGTCTAGGTTCTCATATGTGATGGGATTTTGAGATATTAGCTCTATGTTTTGAAAAGGGTAAAATCCAAGGTACGCAAGGTAAGAAAGAGAGAGAAATCAAGATTTTTTCAAGCCATGGATATACATTGTGCAAGAGAGAAAAACCTTTCAAAATCGACACATTACATTCTCTTCCCCTTAGAGGAATATTGTTTATGTTATACATTTTCATCAACCCATGGCATCCTCTCCACAATAATCCTTCCAATGGATGAGATACAATGTAAGGGTCTACTTCTCAAGATTCTCTCTAATACATCAAGTATCTTTTCATGATGGAGGTCAAGGACTCCTTTGCTTAGCATTACAACTTATTAGTCATCAAGAACATGCATGATCAACACCATATTAGAGAATTTGGAAATCTCCTAAGTCCCACTTTCAAATGAGGGGTAAATATTTGTCCATATGGCTAAATCTTAACCCATGCTTCAAAGTGGGACTTGGAAAGAAAACCTATATAGTAAATAGGGTGACAAGACTTGACCTAATCTTCCATTTCTTCTAACATCTTCTTAGAAGCTTCTACCTGTATGTTAGGATTAGAAAAGTTGAGCAATATAAGAAAATCTTGCCATACAATACTTAGAATGGAGTTATATAGAATCTTTGATGAAATGACACATTGTAGGACAATTCAACCAAGGGTAGATTTGAAGGTCATCCTATAGATTTTTCTTTGCCAATGGTTTCAAGGATGATACAAAGTTATGGCTCGAGGTCCTCATTGTTCTTGGAGTATGTTGAAATATCGTCAAAGAAGATAAGGAAAACATCATCAATATAGGACCAAAAAATATCATCTATTAACATACTGAAGGTAGTGGGAGCCTTGAGAAATCTAAAAGACATCTGTAACGTGTCCACCAGCTCCCTTTCAGGACACGTCCAATCCATCGGAAAGAGAGTTTGGAAAGCTCTGCCCGGCACTCCCATGGAATGTTATGGGGTTTGCGATCTAGGGCATCCCACGTCTGCCACGTAGCGGAAGTATTCCGACCATTCCCACTTAGGACCGACCTGAATCATGGTTTCCCCTAATGGTTGTTGAGAATCAGCAATCACACTCAAACTGCCTCTTTGAATGGAGTCTCAGGGTCAAGGACATGCAGGGTGACTTATCCCATATGCACAATGGTGCCTACTGCAGTTTCCTACTTTCCTATAAAGCATTGTACTTGCTTCCTTTCTTAATGCAATGATAGTACTCTTTTCATTTAAGTAAAGTGTCAATGTCATTGTCCACATACACAAGATTGTGTTTATGAGTCCAAGTCTCAATCTTGGAACCTAATTCACTTGTGTAACAAACAGTGTCATTCCATCATGAGTCTACACTTCTCCTTCCATCCTCCATAGCTTCCGGTTATGTCATGCTCTAGATCCCGCATTTCTAACATGGTATCAGAGCACAACTGAGAATGGCTTAGCATGTCTCAGGTCTCCTCTCTGCTCTTTCAGCTCCTCTTCATCTCTGGACAACTCAAGATTGGTGTATGACTCTATTTCCAACTTCATACTTCATCCTCACTCTTGTCTGCCATAGCCAGACAGTACCCAGCTCACTTGGAGCTTCTTGATCTACTTCTACAGCCCATATTTCCCCACGCTTCCTTCTGGAGAAACTTTCCTATGGTCCTAGCGCAGCTCCTCGTCACATCAAAGGCCGACATTGGTAAATCGTAGCTTCAGCATTGCACAAATTGGAAGTCGCTGCCCATTCTGCGCCATATTCCGGTCGTACAGTTCGCGCTGCCTCTGCGTGCTGTGATCTGGTCCGTGTGCATAGGGCAATTGAAGCTCATTACCCAAGCTTCCTTCCCATCAAGTATTATGCAAAATGGTTACGACCACAAGCTGCACGAGCTGAAAAACCAGGCTGCACCCTGCAAACCCTAAAGGGAAGCCATAGCCCTTGAACCAAAGCTCATAAGTCTATTCAATTTCTCATTCCTTTGGGCTCAACCAATAATTTGCAACTCTGATCTACTCAGTGCCTCATTCAAAATCAACAAGAAGAATGTTCAAGAAGATCCAGCATCAACATCAAGCTCATCAAGAACAGTATCTATTGATACTTCTCAAGTGTTATTTGACACTATTTTTCTTGTATCCTTTGATACACTTGAGTACAACACTCTTACTGATTTAACTCAGATCTGAAGGCATCAACATCAAATCAAGAAGGGGAAGATCACTTGGAGAAAAAGATTTTTTTTGCAGATTTGGTATCCATTGACACTCAGTTAGTGCTTTTTAGCACTTGTGTCTCTCAATCAATTCTTCTGTTGCTCAAATCTAATAAAGTCTGAAGTTGATTTGCTACTGTTCCCGTAAATCTAACATGGGCAAAGACTCGCCAAATGCTCGATTCAAAGGAGTCGGATTCCACACTTGGCAAACCCGCATCAAGCTCATTCTGATGAAGAAGGGTCTCTGGGCCATCACAAATGGCAAAGAGAAGAAACCGAGGGACGCGGACCTTGCAACTACTTGGCAAAAGAATGATGATAGAGCCCAGGCCATTATCAAATTGGAGCTAGATGACAGTTATATCCATCACGTGGATAACTGTGAGACCTCACAGGATACATGGAAAAGACTTGACACCCTGTTCGGTGCACAATCCAAATCATCAAAGTATGGTCTCCTAATTGAATTCTTCAGGCTTGAAATGAAGTCCAGCACATCACTTGCCACACATCTTAATTACATGGAAGGACTCCTAACCCAACTTGCAGGAATCAACATTAAAATGGATGAAGATGTTTGCATCGGTGTTCTACTTAAGAGCTTGCCTCCTGAATATAATAACGTATCAACAACTTTAATCAACATGCCAAATCCTGAACTTGTTGATATCCAGGCATCACTGTTAGAAGAAGAAAAGAAGCTAAAAACTAAAGAAGAACCAAGTACCTCTAGAGATGAGCATGCATTATATGTTGGCAACAGGTACAAAGGCAAGAAAGATCAGCTCTTTTGTGACTTCTGCAAAAGGATCGGACACACCGAGAAGTTCTGCCACGCAAGAAAGAGATCCCAAAAGGCCTATCTAGTCGCAGTCAAAGAAGAAGAAGAAAATGAAGCAAAGGAAGAAGAAGCTGAAGATCACCAGGATCGGAAGGACAAGACTCATCAGTCCTTGTACTCTCATAATTCTGATAGACTATTTTAATAGCCTTGTATTTTCCTTGCTCTAATGCTTCCTGCCATAAGCTTTGTAAACTCCTTATGTAACTTGGCATTACAGTCCCTGTACACTTTGTGAGGCCCCTGTTACAGCCTCTGGATGTCCACCATGTTTATGGTACCCACACTTAGCTTTTTCTGCGACAGCCTCTGGTGTTTTTTGCCATGTCTGTGGTATGCCCACACTTTGCAGGTGGTTCTCATTACAGCCTCTACACACTTTGTGCCTTTCCTAGTTGTGATTGAGGAGGGGTGTTGAGAATCAGCAATCACACTCAAACTGCCTCTTTGAATGGAGTCTCAGGGTCAAGGACATGCAGGGTGACTTATCCCATATGCACAATGGTGCCTACTGCAGTTTCCTACTTTCCTATAAAGCATTGTACTTGCTTCCTTTCTTAATGCAATGATAGTACTCTTTTCATTTAAGTAAAGTGTCAATGTCATTGTCCACATACACAAGATTGTGTTTATGAGTCCAAGTCTCAATCTTGGAACCTAATTCACTTGTGTAACAAACAATGTCATTCCATCATGAGTCTACACTTCTCCTTCCATCCTCCATAGCTTCCGGTTATGTCATGCTCTAGATCCCGCATTTCTAACAATGGTCACTTTCCTAAACGGCAGCTAGCGTCGAACCCTAGGCGAACTACTTTACGCAGAAATGCCAGGGACAAAGCCAATTCATGTTGTACTTGGTTCAAGGAGAATGGGAAACGAGAGGGATTCAAAGCTCGATCTCTCTGCCCATAAGGCATAGTCCCATTCTATTTCCCTAAAACAACTTAAATTGAGATTCTAGTAACCTAAACTCTAGGTCAACGCCCTTGCTGTTCATTTCCTTTGAGAAGATCTCCTTGTTGTCCATTTCATTTGAGAAAAGATCCCGACCAACCAGGACCACCCATCCGTAGGATGGACCCATGGCCACATCCACCACACTTTCCTCAGGGTTGTTTTAGTTGTCTAATTACCTACCACATTTAGTTGGACATGCATTAAGCAGCTTCCTTAATTAGCGAGTTAGATACTGGTTCCTTCACATAATCTTAGCACTTGACATAGAAAAACAATGTCAAACAAGCTCCTTTTCAACAAGTTATCTTACTTATCTTTGAAATACATCCACAAAATCTAGCCCGTAAGCTAATCCATAACCTGCCTGAAGGCAATCCATAATCCACCCAAAGGCTGTCCAACAATCCACAGGGATTACTAATCCAAGATTCCGCCCGTAGACTAGTATGCGGGCCTCGAGATCCAATCCCGAGTCACATTGGCCTCTCGTGCAGGACCCGAAAGGCAAGGGATTTACAGCCAGAGCCCCGAGCCCCCCTGGCACCCAAGCGTCCTCCTGCTCCAAGTAGTGCTCAATGAAGAGACCTCACGCGGCGGGTTTGGTCCACCTTCCTGGTGCGGCTAACAACCCCCTTGGTTAGGGTCAGACAAATAGTTGGGGGTAACTGATGTTGCCTCTCCCTTTAGGCCCTCAACCTGAAGCATTAATTAACTTTTCATCTTCTAATTCCTTGAGCAAACCATGCAAACAGTGCTCCTAAACTATTACAAGCACAATCAATCCAGTGGTCGTTTATTTGGCCAATTGCTAAGGAGTGAATCCTTCTCTCTGAATGCATTCTGCATTCGATCCGAGATCAAATGCAACTTGGCAAGATCCCCAAGGGTTTGTTTGTTCACCCTTTTGTCATTGGGTTAGGGTCATACCTCTCAACCCAACTTAACCAACACCTTAGGTTTCATAAATTAACAGTAAGTCCTGGCGACCATGTCACTCTAACTTGATTGATCCTTTGCTTTCAAGCAAATACATAACTTCCCTTAACCCTGCAAATTTTCCCCAAGAAAGGTGATGTAACAGGTTGACTACTCATCCTCAGGCAAGTTAAACTTGCGCAAGAACCTGCCAACCTCATTCCAAGGAATGGCAAAACTCTCTTGTGATCAAACCACAAGGCCATGAGACGTTGCAACTTGTTGCACGTGTCCAATCTATTCCATGGGATCATTTCACCCATTGAACAGCGTTTCTTGGTCAAGGAATTATGTTTAGACAAGAAGCAGGGTTTAGAGTGTCTTCTTACCCAACCCAATCCTAATTGCACTAGGCCGACAATGTTTGATCCTAGGGATTCCAACTCAATTTGAGTTTTAGCATTAGGTCAAATGATCCTTAGGGTAGAAACCCTAGACCGTTGCTTGCATGAGCGTCCAATTGACCCAACATTCTGTGAATGTGGGTAGAACCTTTGGGTATGAGGGTTTCGACTTGGCAACAAGTGCGAAACTAGGCTGAATCCTTAGCGTGCAAAACCCTAGTTAGCACTTAGGGTATTTATCGTATCGACTGAACCAAGCCTATCCGAATCCCTTGCAGGTCAGGTGATTTAGATTATTCGATCTACTTGTCTTGCGACAAGGACGAACCTTTCCTAGAGATGATAAACTTGATCTAAAAGAGAAAAAATAGTTGCAAAATATCACAATACACGTAAACATGCGATTCATTGCTTCTACATACCACTAGCTTCGCAATAACCCTACCCTTTCTTGCTAAAAGTCAAAATGCATGATAATTTACGGACTAACTTTCATAAGACCTACTAGGACTTACATCAAAGAATCATGCCTACAATCTTTTTGTGTAGGCAATTGAGTTTCATGCATTGATAAGCCATGCATTCTTTTCTAAATGCAACTCAATGAAATGAAATTTACGTACGATGAAGGTGCAACATGCAACCCTTTCCTAACTACAACGTAGTTAATGAAGTTCATGCAAAGTAAATATTGTAGGCCAGTGTTGACTTATTCCATTTTACAAGGATATGCCATATGCAAATCCATAGATTCATTTTCGTACTCTACAATTACTTTTCGGATAACATCCTACAGGTGTTAACGACTTTTCCCCATGAATCATTACAACGAAGATATTGCCTAAAATGCAACATATGTCTATTTTTTCCATGTCTAGCCAAAAATGCACTTAATAATTTCAACCTTATAATGATAGGCAATAAGCGTTTTAGGCTCGTCATTTTTATATGCACGACAAGGCAACATGCTATTAAGGCCGTAAGATGGATAGACAATTTGCGTTCATCACATTGAAAATACCAATAACCCAATTTCATGTCATGAATTAATTCTAGTAATCATTCAAATAGTCAAAATTTTTTTCCCCAATTGCATTTAACTAGGCTAGGTAAATTTGAACATGCATAGGTGCTTCCTATTTCCATGAAAGTTATCGTGCTTAATGCATTACTTTTGTGTGGAATCAGAATCGTAAAACCTGGGCTTGTGGGCTTGGGGAGATGTCCACATGTAAGCTCAGGGAGGAACCTCCCGCATGTGCACCTTGCGACTTCTTGGGAGCCATCGTTGAGGACTTGAACTCCGTGGATTACCCTCACTTCCACGTGTTCTCTAAATAGCGTCAAGAATTTCCTTCTCCCTCGTACGTAGGAGATTCCTTCATAGAATTGGAGATCTTTAAAAAGCTGGGGCTTGTGGGATTTGGGCTTATGGGAAGGCTTGTGGGAATGGAACTTTACGAGCCTCTTTTAAAACCCAGGGTGGCCATGCAGAAACAAGACTTAAGGAAGCTGGGACTTTTCCCCTCGGGGTCAATCCGTGTGCACAAGGCCTTAAGCCTTGCCTTTAGAAGCTTCCAAGAAGCTCTAGGAAGCTTTTGCTTCCCCTAGGAATCACGTGAGGAGAAGATAATGATTGGGGGTAATAAAAAGGTGGAAGGATGGCAACCAATGGGGGTGGGGGAGAGGGGAGAAAATTGACTTGTTGTGGCAAATGTGGGCCAGAGGCGATAGCAACAAGTTGTGGAGGCAGCGTTTCCTCACGGCGGCGCCGTAGCAATTCGTCCCGATGACATCAGCATTCTCCCTCCCCCTTTGAACGATGGCGCGGCAGCCTGCTGGCTTGGGATGGTGATGGCGACGTCCACTCTCTCTCTCCTCTCCCTCAGCATGGCATCATTTGTATGCTCCTTCCCTCCCTCCAATCAAAGATAAGGGGGGTTTTTATAGCTTAAGGGGGAGGGAAGATGGTAGCCACCACGTGGCCATGCATGGCTTCCCCCCCTGGACACCACTTCACCACATCATCCCCTTCTCCCATTCCCTTCCCTCCAGCCATGCATCGACTGGGGGAATTAGTAAAAAGTTTTGCATTATTTTCATTATTATCCATTGTGCTCCCTCCCAAGAGGGTCTTTCCTCGCGGTTATGCAGTCTTGAACCCCCGGGCTTGATTTCACAATGCGGAGGCATCGTTTTTGTGCGTGCGGGGTAGGGATTAAACTGCCGGTAAATACAATGCAGGAGATAACCTTTCATAGGTTTTACACGACATGCAGGGAGTTAGGTTTAGTAATATTTTCAAGCAGGAATATTATACTTCTCTCCCCCTTGAAGGAATCGAGATGTCCTCATCTCGAGAAGAATTGGGGGTATTGTTGGTTGAGAGTGCTTTCATCCATCAAAGTGGCATCCTCCTCGGGCGAGGTATTCTCTCAAGGTTCTAGATCTCAATTGTCTCTCCCTAACATCTAAAATCCTGTCAGGTCGTAGCTCAAGGACTTCGACAGTCATGCCCATACAATGCTTGAAAAGGGGTCATCTGAATACTTTGTTGATAAGAAGCATTGTAGGCAAACTCAACCAGTGGCAAGTATTGAATCCACCTTTTTGGTTCATGGAAACAGTGTGCCCTTAGCATATCCTCGATGACTTGGTTGACTCGCTTTGTTTGACCATCGGTTTGAGGATGGTAAGCTCTACTAAAACAGAGTTGAGTCCCAATGGCTTCAAAGATAGCTCTCTAGAAGTGTGATGTGAAGAGAGAATCACGATCACTAATGATTATTCTAGGCAACCCATGTAGCTTAAATATCTCCTTAATGAACAACCTTGCAATGTCTGAGGCTTTGTAGTTTGTCTTAACAGGAATAAGGTGTGCAACCTTAGTAAGCATATCAACCACAACCATAATGGACTTGTATTCTCCTTGAACTTGGGGTAGGCCAACAACAAAGTCCATACTGATGAATTTCCATTTCATTTGGGGAATGTCAAGTGGTTGCAACGTTTCTGGCATTTTGACATGTTCGGCCTTAATACGTTGACAAGACAAACACTCAGTGACATATTTGAGAACGTCACCTTTAAGCCTCTCCCAATAGTAGCCTTTCCTGTGACTGCATTGAGGGTCTTGGCATAGCCAGGATGTCCTGAGAAAGGGGAATCATGAGCTTTCCAAAGTATCTTCCGCTTGAATGACTGGCTTGCCGGTATACATAATCTTGTTCTATAGTAGAAAAGTCCACTATTGGTCGAGAATTCTTGATACTTAGCCTGTAGCTTTTGGTCGTGATCCTTGATAGGGATCTCCCTTAGCATCTTCTGATAGGTTGGATCATGGCATGCTTCTTCTCTAGCTAGCTCAAGTATTGGGTTGTTTGGCATGGATACCTTTGTGGCTAGAGATCTAGTTATTGATGGATTTTGCAAGATTAAAGAATTAAGGAATGTCTTGTGACTGAGTGCATCGGCAACTACATTCTCCTTTTCAGGCTGATATTTGATTTCAAAATCATACTCCTCCAGCACTTCAATCCACCGCCTCATGTTGAGCTCGCTCTGGGTAAAGATCCACTTGAAACTTTTATGATCCGTCACTAGGGTAAACTTGTTACCCAGCAGGTAGTGTCTCCAAAGCTTGAGAGCATGGATGACAGCTAACAGCTCTAGATCATGGGTAGCATAATTCTTCTCATGGCTCTTCAGTTTCCTTGAAGAGTATGCTAGAGGATGACCTTCTTGTATAAGCACACATCCTAGGGCAAGTGTGCTAGCATCAGTTGCTACTTTGAACTCCTTACAGAGGTCCGGAAGTTTCAGGATAGGTGTTGATACCAAACTTTGCTTTAATCTATCAAAGCTAGATTGTTCGACAGTTGGCCATGCAATCGATGTTTGCTTCTTCAGTAGATTCAGAGGTGCTGCAATCAAAGCATAGTTTTTGATAAAGACCTTGTACCATCTTGTCAATCCAAGAAAACTCCGTATTTCCTTGACAGTTATTGGTATTGGCCATTCCAGAACATCTCTGACTTTGGCTAGATCCACTGAGATTCCTTTTGTTGATACGATGAATCCCAGATATTCAATATGACGCTTGAAGAATGCACATTTCTTCATTTTGGCATAAAGCTTGTGTGCCCTCATTGTCTCAAGGACAATGCGAAGCTGGGTTTCATGATCTTCTTCCTGTTTGGAATAGACTAAGGTATCATCGAAGAAGAGGAGTACGAAGTCATCAAGATATGGCCTAAAGATATCCTACATTAACTTGTTGAAGGTGGCAGGTGCATTCGTAAGCCCGAATGACATGATTAGGAACTCAAAGTGTCCATATCTTGTGTTGAACGTTGTCTTTGGGATATCTTCTTCCTTGATCCTTATCTGATAGTATCCAGAGACCTGAGATCAATCTTGGAGAAGATCTTCGCACCTTGAAGACGATCAAGAAGCTCATCTATTCCTAGAATGGGATACTTGTTCTTAATGGTTGATTGATTCAACCCTCTGTAATCAATACACAGCCGAAGCGTTCCATTCTTCTTCTTTTGGAACAGCACTAGAGTTCCCCATGGCGAACTGTTAGGACAGATGTAGCCCTGATCTAACAGTTGCTTGAGTTGCTCATTCAGCTCAATCCCTTCCGGGATGGACATTCTATAAGGCCTCTTTGCAATTGGGCAGCTCCCGGCACTAGCTTGATTTCATGATCAACTTCCCTTTGAGGCAGAAGTTCTGTCAGCTCTTCAAGAAATACGTCTGTGTACTCCTTTAGCCATGAAGGTTCTTCACTAGACTCCTGATTCTGGTCTAGCTTGTTAAGCTTAATCAGGTAGATAGGTAGTCCCTTTCTAACTCCCTTTATAATTCGAGATGCTTTGGCCAATTGAATTTTCAGCTTTCCAAGCCTCTCCTTGAGTTGTGATCAATTCCCTTTCAGATTTTTGAAAGAAAACTTGTTCCTTTCCACAATGAATGTGGGCGTCATTAGGTTTAATCCAATCCATTCGGAGCAAACTCTCATGGATACCTAGGTTCATGACCCTGAATTTGACCGTAGTTGACTTTCCTCCCAAAAAGAATTCCACCTTATCAGTTTGCCTGGTACAAGTGACCTCACGACCATTTGCTAATTCCACAAGCAAGGTAGGTACTTCTATTGTGGCTATTCCTAATCTTGGACAAGCTGGTGAGATAAAGAAATGTGTATTGCCACAATCAATCATGGTTTTAAAGCCTTTACCTTCATAGTCCGATGGTGTCTGAATCACCAAAAACTGGCGATTCGGGCCTTTCTTGTGAATGGCAGCATGGAATGTTGCCCTCTCAAACTCTGCTTCCATGGTCGGGTCTTCTTCTTCGCAAATTTTCCTATTGGCAACATAGGCGGTTCTTCCTCTGCCCCGAGTGGTGGCTCCTTGGCCATGGGCGGTTCCTTGGAAAGCTCCTTGATGTTGTCCTCCGCCAAGTTTGGGACATTGCCTTTTGAAATGACCAGGCTCGTTGCAGTGGAAACAACGGAGATTGCGGCCATTACCCTAAGTAGGGACAAAGTTATTGACATTATTAGTCCTTGCTTTCTTTCTTTGTCCCCGGTTTTGACCTTGTACTCTCTTTGCCTAGGACCTATATGCCCCTTTGTTCTGATCATTATAAGACCAAGTCTTGTTACTTCTTGGTCTAGCCTGCACCTCCTGAATTATGGGTGTAGCTCGAATGAGTGCATCTTGAGACCCAGCTGTTTTAGCTTGTAGAACTCATTCATCTTCTGCGTGCGATATGCAGGTGGTAAGTATCTTCCTTGCATAGCTTTTCCCAGGTAACGGATCCTTCGGAGATCCCTTGGTCTCTGCACCATTGCTTGCACCATTGCTTCCACCAAAGTCTAGCTTCGCCGGTGAGCTTCAGCTTGGCAAGCATTGCCTAGTTGGCGGGTGTAGTACCGGCCGTTTCAAAGTAATCTTCCATGGACTCTATCCAAATCTCGGCATCAGCTTTGATAGTCCTTACTTTCCCATCAAATTCTGGCGGCTTGATCTGCTTGAGAAGAAACTTCTTCTCCTGAATCACGGCCATACTTGGTGTAGGGGTCGGACTGGGAATCTGTACCTGGGGTTGTGCTTGGGCATTGAGATTCTTAACGTTAACAACTCGCTAAACATTTCTTACATTACATATTATGCCCAACTCAGCTTTCAACCAAGAAACCTAATCACTTAACTTTTTATCAATACTCATAAACAAGAGAATCATTGATAAAAACAAGTCTTATTTCATTCATATGGGCGTAGCCTTTTTGGAGTACAATATTTCTTGGGATGGTAGAGTAAACTGATACATTAGTTCGGGGAGAATAAGGTTGTGTTACATTTAGCTACAGGAATAGGGTAATAGTATGGATTCGGGTCATGGATCTTCAGGAATCGATAAGTCATTGGAAGATTAGGGTATCCTTTCCTTTGGTACCCATTCTTCTCATAGCATCCCAACACCTTGATCCTGTTGGCGGGGATTATGCAGGGCACTTCCTCGTACACATATGAGTTCAGCTCGACCTTCCGACCTTCGACATGTAAAGTTGTATTTACGTGAGCCTCAACAAAGATGAATAACTTCACGATATTCAGGTCCTCCAACCATTTGATTCTCTTTAGGTTGGTTCGAAGGTACGCAAACTGGTGGGTAGCTATGTAATAGATTCCTGAGTCACCCATCCATCTCCGTTCCACGTATAGAGGCGATGGATTGTAAATGCGGTCTAGGATGTTCATCATATCGATCCTTCATTGATTATCTGAGGCATGCATCATGGTCATAAACATGACCTGGAATACCATGAACCTGTTCCATGCTTCATGACTCTGCAAGAGAGCATCGATAAGTAAGGAAATGTTATTAACAGCAACATTTGCTTTACTTCTTATTAAGTTTTCTTATAAACACAGATCCTTTATTGGTTCGCTCTGATACCAACTATAACGTGTCCACCAGTTCCCTTTCACGACATGTCTTAGCAGTCCATCGGAAAGAGAGTCTAAAAAGCTCCGCCCGGCACTCCCATGGAATGTTACGGGGTTTGAGATCTAGGACTTCCCACGTCTGTCACGTAGCGGAAGTATTCCAACCGTTCCCACTTAGGACCGACCTGAATCAAGGTTCCTCGTAATGGTCACTTTCCTAAACGGCAACTAGCATCGAACCCCAGGTGAACTATTTTACGCAGAAACGCCAGGGACGAAGCGGATTCATACTATACTTGGTTCAAGGAGAATGGGAAACGAGAGGGATGTAAAGCTCGCCCTCTCTACCCATAAGGCATAGTCCCATTTCATTCCCCTAAAACAGCTTAAATCGGAATTCTAGTAACCTGAACTCTAGGTCAGTGCCCTTGCTGTTCATTTCCTTTGAGAAGAGCTCCTTACTGTCCATTTCCTTTGAGAAAAGTTCTCGACCAACCAAGACCACCCATCCATAGGACAGACCCATGGCCACATCCACCGCATTTTCCTCAGGGTTGCTTTAGTTCTCTAATTACCTACCACATTTAGTTGGACATGCATCAAGAAGCTTCCTTAATTAGCCGGTTAGACACTGGTTCCTTCACGTAATCTTAGCACTTGACATAGCAAAACAATGTCAAACAAGTTCCTTTTCAACAGGTTATCTTATTTATCTTTGGAATACATCCATAAAATCCAGCCCATAGGCTAATCCATAACCTACATGAAGGCAATCCATAATCCACCCAAAGGCTATCCAGCAATCCACAAGGATTACTAATCCAAGATTCCGCCCATAGACTAGTATGCGGGCCTCGAGATCCAATCTTGAGTCACATTGGCCTCTTGTGTAGGGCCCGAAAGGCAAGGGATTTACGGCCAGAATCCCCCCTAGCACCCAAGCGTCCTCCTTCTCCAAGTAGTACTCAATGGATAGACCTCACGCGGCAGGTTTGGTCCACGTTCCCGGCGTGGCTAACAACCCCCTTCATTAGGGTCAGGCAAACAGTTGGGGGTAATTGATGTTGCCTCTTCCTTCAGGCCTTCAACCTGAAACATTAATTAACTTTTCATCTTTTCATTCCTTGAGCAAACCATGCAAACAATGCTTCTAAACTGTTACAAGCATAATCAATCCAATGGTCATTTATTTGGCCAACTGCTAAGGAGTGAATCCTTCTATCCGAATGCATCCAGCATTCGATCCGGGATCAATTGCAACTTTGCAAGATCCCCAAGGGTTTGTTTGTTCACCCTTTTGTCCTTGGGTTAGGGTCATACCCTCTCAACCCAACTTAACCAACACCTTAGGTTTCATAAATTAACAGTAAGTCCTGGCGACCATGTCGCTCTAGCTTGATTGATTCTTTGCTTTCAAGCAAATACATAACTTCCCTTAACTTGGAAAATTTTCCCCAAGAAAGGTGATGTAACAAGATGACTACTCATCCTTAGGCAAGTTAAACTTGCGCAAGAACCTGCCAACCTCATTCCAAGGAATGGCAAAACTCTCTTGTGATCAAACCACAAGGCCATGAGACGTTGCAACTTGTTGCACGTGTCCAATCTATTCCATGGGATCATTTCACCCATTGAACGGCGTTTCTTGGTCAAGGAATTATGTTTAGACAAGAAGCAGGGTTTAGGGTGTCTTCTTACCCAACCCAATCCTAATTGCACTAGGCCGACAATGTTCGGTCCTAGGGATTCCAACTCAATTTGAGTTTTAGCATTAGGTCTAATGATCCTTAGGGTAGAAACCCTAGATCGTTACTTGCATGAGTATCCAATAGACCCAACATTGTGTGAATGTGGGTAGCACCTTTGGGTATGAGGGTTTCGACTTGGCAACAAGTGCGAAACTAGGCCGAATACTTAGCGTGCAAAACCCTAGTTAGCACTTGGGTTATTTATCGTATCGACTGAACCAAGCCTATACAAATCCCTTGCGGGCTAGGTGATTTAGATAATTTGATCTACTTGTCTTGCGACAAGGACGAACCTTTCCTAGAGATGATAAACTTGATCTAAAAGAGAAAAAATAGTTGCAAAATGTCACAATACAGGTAAACATGCGATTCATTGCTTCTACGTACCACTAGCTTCGCAGTAACCCGATCCTTTCTTGCTAAAAGTCAAAATGCATGATAATTTGTGGAATAACTTTCATAAGACCTACTAGGACTTACATCAAAGAATCATGCCTACAACCTTTTTGTCTATGCAATTGAGTTTCATGCATTGATAAGCCATGCATTCTTTTCTAAATGCAACTCGATGAAATGAAATTTACGCACGACGAAGGTGCAACATGCAACCCTTTCCTAACTACAACGTAGCTAATGAAGTTCATGCAAAGTGAATATTGTAGGCCAGTGTTGACTTATTCCATTTTACAAGGATATGCCATATGCAAATCCATAGATTCATTTTCGTACTCTGCAATTACTTTTCCGATAACATCCTACGCGTGCTAATGACTTTTCCCCATGAATCATTACAAGGAAGATAGTGCCTAAAATGTGACATACGTCTATTTTTTCCATGTCTAGTCAAAAATGCACTTAATAATTTCAACCTTATAATGATAGGCAATAGGCGTTTTAGGCTGGTCATTTTGAAGTGCACGACAAGGCAACGTGCTATTAAGGTTGTAAGATGGATAGACAATTTGCGTTCATCACATTGAAAATACCAATAACCCAATTTCATGTCATGAATTAATTCTAGTAATCATTCAAATAGTCAAATTTTTTTTCCCCAATTGCATTTAACTAGGCTAGGTGAATTTGAACATGCATAGGTGCTTCCTATTTCCATGAAAGTTATCATGCTTAATGCATTAGTTTTGCGTGGAATCAGAATCATAAAACCTGGGCTTGTGGGCTTGGGGAGATGTCCACGTGGAAGGTCGAGGAGGAACCTCTGTCAGGTGCGCCTTACGACTTCTTGGGAGCCATCGTTGAGGACTTGAACTCCGCAGATTACCCTTGCTTCCATGCGTTCTCCGAATAGCCTCAAGAATTTCCTTCTCCCTCGTACGCAGGAGATTCCTTCACCGAATTGCCGATCTTTAAAAAGTCGGGGCTTGTGGGATTTGGGCTTATGGGAAGGCTTGTGGGAATGGAACTTTACGAGCCTCTTTTAAAACCCAGGGTGGCCACGCGAAAACAAGGCTTAAGGAAGCTGGGACTTTTCCCCTCAGGGTCAATCCGTGTGCATAAGGCCTTAGGCCATGCCATTAGAAGCTTCCAAGAAACTCTAGGAAGCTTATGCTTCCCCTAGGAACCACGTGAGGAGAAGGTAATGATTGGGGGTAATAAAAATGTGGAAGGATGGCGACCAATGGGGGGGGATTGACTTGATGTGGCAAACGTGCACCACGGGCGGCAGCAACAGGCTATGGAGGCGGCGTTTCCTCACGGCGGCGGCATAGCAATTCATCACGACGACAACAGCATTCTCCCTCCCCCTTTGAACGATGGCGCGATAGCCTGCTGGCTTGGGATGGTGATGGCGACCTCCACTCTCTCTCTCCTCTCGCTCAACACGGCATCATTCGTCTGCTCCTTCCCTCCATCCAATCAAAGCTAAGGGGGGTTTTTATAGCTTAAGGGGGAGGAAAGATGGTAGCCACCACATGGCCATGCATCGCTCCCACCCCTGGACACCACTTCACCACATCACCCCCTTCTCCCATTCCCTTCCCTCCAACCATGCATTGGCTGGGGGAATTAGTAAAAAATTTTGCATTATTTTCATTATTATCCATTTTGCCCCCTCCCAAGAGAGTGTTTCCCTGCGGTTATGCAATCTTGAGCCCCCGAGCTCGATTTCACAATGTGGAGGCCTCGTTTTTGCGCATGCAGGGTACGGATTAAACTGCCGATAAATACAATGCGGGAGATAACCTTGCACAGGTTTTACGCGGCGTGCGGGGAGTCAGGTTTAGTAATATTTTCAATCAGGAATTAATATATCACAATGAATTCAAAATGGTCATATCTCATGTTGAAAGTGGTCTTTGGAATGTCTTCAACCTTGATCCTTATCTAGTAGAAGTTTGATCTTGGAGAAGATATTTTCTCCTTGAAGTTAATAAAGTAGCTTATCTATCCTAAAAATTGGGTATTTATTCTTGACTATCACCTAATTATGTCCATGATAATCAGTGTAAAGATGGAGAGTTCCATCCTTTTTCTTTTGACTCGGGATCCCCATGGTGAGCTACTTAGTCTAATGTAACCCTAATTTTATACCTAATTGAGTTGATTCTTCAACTAAATAGTTTTTGGGATAGGCATTTAGTAAGGTTTCTTAGCAATCAGAGTGGCTCCAGGTACAAGCTTGATCTCATTATCGACTTTCATTTTAGGTGGAAGTTGAATAAACTCCTATGGGAATACATGTGCATATTCCTTTAGCAAGGATGGATCTTTCTTGGTCTCACTATCCTATTTCACCCTATTAAGTTTGATTAAATAGACATGCTTTCCTTTTCTTAATGTCTTCATTATATGAGAAGCTTTTTTTAGTTGGATTTTGGTTTTCTTGTTTCTCCTTAGTACTTGTTCACTATTTAGATATCAAAATATGAGTTGTTCCTTTCTAGAATGGATATGAGCATCATTGGGGATCAACCACTTAATTCCTAATAAATACTTATAGGCTCCTAAGTTCATTAGCTTGAGCCTCATGTTGGAAAGATTGCCTCCTAGGTTAAATTTCACATTGTTAGTTTATTGAGTGGAAAGGACTTCTTTTGCATTTGCCAATTCAACAAGTAGCTTTGATACAAGTATAACATATATTCTTATACCTTGGTAGATTGCTAGTATCTAAATCATCAAGAACTAAAGATTCAATGCTTTCTTATGGAGAGCATCATGCATTGTTTCCATTTCTAACTCCATTTCCAAGGGTCTTTATCTTGTTCTAGATCCTTGATGGTTACACTAGCAACTTTTCCCCTGGCCGCTATTCCTTATTTCTGTCCACAATGCTAACCTTATTGAAAGTTTTGGCCAAGCTTCTAGCATTGTCTCTTGAAGTAGCATGGTTTGTTGCAATGGAAACACCTAGGAGCTTCCTCATTGCCCCTAGTAGGCATGGAGTTTTCAATTTTTTTAGTTTTGGCCTTTTTCCTTTATCCAGGTTGGTATTTTCCTTGGGCTCTCTTGGCATAGCCTCGTGGTCCACTTTTATTTTGGTAATTCTATCCCCAAAATTTACCACTCCTTAGTTTTGACTATAGTTCTTGGATGATAAGTGTTTTCTTAGATTAGTGCACCTTGGATATTGGACAATCACATCACCTCAAACATGTATCCAAAGAAGTATCCACACCTTTGGAAAACTTGGACACATGCTCTATGAATTGTCCATGGGAGGTGCATATTTTAGAAGCGATAAAATTTCAAATGAGCTCATCCCCAATTTCTTCAAGGTGAAAATTTTATTCATTTTCAGGGTGGGATAGGCTGGTAGGAGTTATCTCTCTTCTACATCTTTCTGTATCTTTCCCAATGTGATAGTTGTTTTAGAAATGCCTTCATCTTTACACCACTATTTCTACCATAAATGAGCTTCTCTTGTTAGTTTTAAATTGGTGATCATTACTTGATTTGAGGGATCAATTTCGACAATAATGAAGTAATCTTCCATGGACTCTATTCATATCTCTACCTCAACCTCAACATCCTTTCCGTTGGACTCTGTTCATATCTCTACCTCAACCTCAACATCCTTTCTGTTGCCATAAAAATTAGGTAGTTTGACTTGCTTAAGAAGAAATTTATCCTCTTGACCCTTGACTAAAATTGGGTTAGACACAATACCCTAGTTTTCAACAAAAATTTACACGATGAATTTTTGCGAGAATTAAAATTCAATACAATGAGTACATAGATCCTGAAAGTAATTGGTTGAGACTCATTTCATTTTTAGCGACAAACGATAATATTTACATGGAATAAGAAATTTATATATGGATAAGGGAATATAATCTCTTTTACTTATAGTTGGAGGGCATTACAACACTAGAGTAGAATCCTAAGGATAATAATCAACTAGATTACTAGGGTAATAGCATGGCGTTTTGATTTTCGTAAGAATCAAAGTTCAATACAATGAGTACATAGATCATGAAAGTAATTGGAGACTCATCAAAGTATAAATGGCACAAGATAATATTTACATCAAATAAGAAATTTCTATATAGATAAGGAAAGATAAGCTCTTTTACTTATAGCTCAAGGGCCTTACAACTCTAGGGTAGAATCCTAAGGATGATAATCAACTAGATTAGTAGGGTAATAGCATGGTGGTTTGATTTTTATGAGAATGAAAGTTCAAACAATGAGTACATAGATCGTAAAAGTAATTGGAGACTCATTTCATTATAAGCAGCATATATAACACAAGATTTGCATTGAATAAGAAATTTCTATATGGATAAGGAAAGATACGTGCTTTTACTTATTGATGCCAGGAGGCATATTCCACGGTGGATTGCGTGAGGTTTTGCAGTGGATTTCGTAAAATTATATTTGTTAACAGGGCTCATACACAAGGTGGATTCCTTGTGCAAAAATCGATGGGGGTGCCTGTCCTTTTTGGGCATCTTGTTAATTTAATGTGCAAGTGGGTGATTCTGCAAAATACATATTTAAATTAATGGACACTTGTGAGTTTAGAGTGTGCACTCGTAATATATTAATGTTAGGATTGAGTTCTAACCAATTTATTTATTTTGTAGCTAAATACTACTAGGTATTCACTTTTGTCAATTTAATTTTATTATTTTCTAACAATTATGAATGCTTCAATTGATGTGTAGAGTAGGCAGTGATGGCGTTGGGAAGCACTAGGTAATAGCGTGTATTCAAATTATTATCATTTTGATGGGTGTGCATCTTAGGCGTGGCGCCAATATTTATTTCAAGGCGCTTATTTATTGAAGTGCCTGATATTTATTTATTATTTTGTATGCGCATGGGTGCACGATTTAAATATTTATTATTGGGCATTGTAGTTGGGCACAGCCCGATTCTTTGGGCGCCCAATCGCTTTAATTCTTTAGTGGGACAAAAGCAAACACAAAAGCTAAAGCGTGCTAATTGTAAATTGGGCTATTTTTTGAGCTTGGAGATGAATAATATATCAAATACATGCTTTGTGGAGTACTCACACAAGACATAGGGAGAGATTATACCCAATTAGTCTTTTGCTTCATGTCGTGCAAGTCTTCTCTCTTGTTTTTTGTGCAAAAGTAGAGTTCTTTTGTTCTAGGGACCTTCTGGCGCTCGCTACGTATGCATACAGCATCCGATCTGGGCACCACTTATAGCTCAAGATCATTACAAATCTAGGGTAGAATCTTAAGGATAATAATCAACTAAATTAGTACGATAATAGCATGGTGGTTTGAGGTGGATATCCAAAAGCTTATATTGAGAAGCATGGTCAAGGGAAGACCTTCTATATGGAATCCACAATGATGGGATTGATAGTGTACGACCACTCTGTCAACTGAGATCACTCTTGTCACTTCATCATAAATATACTATTCTTGAGAAATTATTCAAGCCACAGGTGTACAAGGTAGGATTTCTCCAGGATGGGTTGAATATAAAAGCTATTCTCTACAAGGATATCAGGCCATAGCGACACTGATTAGTGATGATAAATAGCGATGTCACTATTTGCGTCGCTATTATGCGACGCAAATAGCGACACTCCACAAAGAAAAAAAACGCGGGCCGAAACCTGAGGGCATTTCATTTCGCACATTCGTGAAAGTTTTCGAGAGGGAGAGCGAGAGAGAGAGAGCGAGAGAGAGAGAGAGAGCGACCGTTTTGCTTAGAGGGAGAGAAAGAGAGAAATAATGCTTCTCACCGCTGTCGCTACCACTCCCATCATTCGCAAAGAAGAGGAGCCGCCAAACCCTCCTTCGAATCTTTACGGTGAGTCCATTCTCTCTCTCTTTTACGTGTTTAGGGTTTAATTTGTGTATATTGAGAGATGGATAGGAAATGAGAGAGAAAGAGAGGGAGAGGGAGAGGGAGAGGGAGAAAATGGGAGAGGGAGGGGGAGGAAATGAGAGAGGGAGAGGGAGGGAGAGTGCATTCTCTCTCTCATTTACTTTTTTTAAATATAATTTGTGTATATTGAGAGAGGGAGAGGAAATGAGAGAGAGGGAGAGGGAGAGGGAGAGGGAGGAGGAGGAAATAGAGAGGGAAAGGGAGAGAGGGAGAGAGAGAGAAAGCAAGGGAGAGGGAGAGGGAGGGAGGAAATGAGAGAGGGAAAGGGAGAGAGAGGGAGGGAGAGAGAGAGAAAGAGAGGGAGAGGAAGAGGGAGGGGAATGAAATGAGAGAAGGAGAGGGAGGGAGAGTGCATTCTCTCTCTCTTTTACTTTTTTTGTATAATATGTGTATATTGAGAGAGGGAGAGGAAATGAGAGAGAAAGAGAGGGAGAGGGAGGAAATGAGAGAGGGAGAGGGAGAGAAAGGAAGAGGGAGGGAGAGAGAAAGAGAGGGAGAGGGAGAGGGAGGGAGACATTAAACATAATAGGAAAATGGGAGAAAGGGAGAGGGAGAGGGAGGGGGAGAGAGAGAAAGAGAGGGAGAGGGAGAGGGGGAGGAAATGGGAAAGGAAGAGGGAGGGAGAGGGAGAGGGAGGAGGAGGGAGAGGGAGGGAGAGGGAGACATTAAACATAATAGGGAAATGAGAGAGGGAGAGAGAGAGGGAGAGGGAGGGAGACATTAAACATAATAGGAAAATGAGAGAGGGAGAGGGAGGGAGAAGAAATGAGAGAAGGAGAGGAAGAGAGCAAAAGGAAATGAGAGAGGGAGAGGAGAGAGAAAAAAATGAGAGAATGAAAGGAGAGAGAAAAAGAGAGAAAAGATGTTAAACATAATAGGAAAAGAGAGAAAGAGAGGATGTGAGTGAGGGTGAGGGTGAGGGAGGGAGAGAAAGAGAGAAAAGTAAATAGGACCTTACAATAAGATCATCCTAGGCTCATAGGAGTTAGGCCGATCCTCAACAAACCTAAGGGATATATGGCTAGAGAGCCCTAGCATACTTGTGCCTCCTAGCATAATGTTCTTCCTGCAAAGAGAGCTCTCATACATGGGACTTGTCCTAGCCTCCACCACGCAAGTATACAACGAAGGCAATCAGCCTATCAGTATGAAAAACATTCATTTTTCATAACGTAAATCCATAAATAACTTTGGATATTCCATAAAAATCAATCTCTTCTTAAAAAGACAAATACAAAAAACTAAAACAGCATCATTCATATGCTTCGCAAAACTAAAATAGTATCACCACAAGATCTCTTAGGAAACTCATCTTCAATTATCAATTTTAATTAATAAATATAATATAAAATCACTTGCAAGGAAGGACGCTCTTTTATCATTAACCCTCTTTCTTCCTTAAAATAGTCTTAGGAACAAATTTCTGCTCTAATAAGCATATATTTGAGCATAATAACTATTTTAAGGTTTATTCCACGAGTAGTAGTAGTATGTATGCAACATCAAGCTAGAGATCATGCTTTGGTATCTGTGGAGATCCCAATCTCATGCCCTCATAGGGATTGTAGTGTGCAATAGTGTGGAGAGAAGGTGGGTGAGTTGTAAATGGTAAAGGAGAATTCTATTGATGATGGAGAGAAGATAAGTTGAATCGCCAATCCTATTCTTAGTGAGTGCAACCTACCCATAGTATGGCATCCATGACCAATTGAGATCAATAAGACTTTGAAATCCTACCTCGAGTATTATAACTATTGTTTTGTGGTGGATTTTCTTGCCATAATTCAGTGTCAATTTGTGATTGTGTTTTCCACAGTGTGTTGACTATGGGTGTCAAATGCTCTAGTCGGATCTCTCTCTCTTTCTCCTCTCTCTTCTCTCAACTCTTGTCTCTCTCTTCATCTCTATATAAGTAGTTGTACTCGTAGTCGTGGTCGTGGTCGTAGTCATAGTCATAGTCGTGGTCGTAGTTGTGGTCATCATGGTCATGGTCGTGGTCATTGTCGTCATAGTCATAGTTGTAGTCGTAGTCATCATCGTAGTTGTATTCATAGTCATAGTCATAGTCATGGTCGTGGTCGTGGTCGTGGTCGTGGTTGTGGTCATGGTCGTGGTCATGGTATTCATAGTCGTGGTCGTGGTCGTGGTTGTAGTCATAATCGTAGTCATAGTCATAGTCGTGGTCGTGGTCGTGGTCCTGGTCGTCGTAGTCATGGTCATGGTCGTAGTCATCGTCGTCGTCGTGGTCGTGGGTTGTGGTCGTGGTCGTGGTCATCGTAGTTGTGGTCATGGTCGTAGTCATAATCGTGGCCATGGTCATAGTCATAGTCATAGTCATGGTTGTAGTCATAGTCGTAGTCGTGGTCGTGGTAGTCATGGTCGTGGTCATGGTCATGGTCGTGGTAGTCGTAGTCGTGGTGTGGTCATGGTCGTAGTCGTAGTCGTCATCGTGGTCGTGGTTGTGGTCGTGGTCGTGGTCGTGGTCATGGTCGTGGTCGTAGTCATGTTTGTGGTCGTAGTCATAACATAGAAAAAGAGAGAGAGATGGAAGGAGAGGATAACAATTTAAGAAAGAAAAAAAAAAGAGAGAGATAGAAGGAGAGGAGAACAATTTTAAAAAGAAAAAAAGAATGATAACAAAAACAAATTGTTTGTCGTAACGTAGACAAAATGGAAAACGATAAAGGTCTTGTTGTTCAAGATCGCGAGGCATATCTTAATCAGCGTTGTCGTGCTGCTACGCATCCGAGCCGTATACACCTCCATTTCTTTTGTTGTGCATTTGTGTTATTTTTTGCGTGTGATTCATTGTGTGTGAGATGCATTACGATAATCCGCATCCAATGTATATATTCCGTTAGTGTGTGTGTATGATTTTGTTTGGATGCAAGATGTGTGTGTGTTAGAAAAATATGAAAAACTGATGCCAAAGGACATTATCAAGCTGATAATTTCAATGATGATCTCTAAGAAAAGTGCAGGGAATTGTGAAATCAAAGGAAGGTTTGTGGAAGCGATCATCTAAGTTCAAAAGTTCCCATGACATAGAGTTGAAGGAAGTCTCTCAAAAGTTGCTTAAGCGAGCAAAGCACTAGTGAAGCACCAAGGGAGTATTTTGCCACCCAATTCTCAAGGCCGAAATCAAAGTTTATGCGCAGATCACTCATTGTAAAGCTGACTGTCAAAGGGGTAATGCATGACTTCAAAGATAAACCTCAAAGTCAAAATCAATGTTGGTGCTTAGATCTTGTAAGGGTGTAAAGAAACTATCTTGTCAAAGAGGAGGTTTTTTTTTATCCCCCCTCAACTAAAAGAGAAGGGGAGACTAATTTGGTTTCAAAACCGTTTTTGGAGGGAAAAAGCATCTTCTGTAAAAAAGCAAGGGGTTTTTTTTGGAAAAACGAGTTCATCCAGGGAAAAAAGAGAGGGTTTTTTTGCGGGCGCCTTTGGGGAGAGAATCTCTCCGTGAGGGGAATGAAGGGAATTACTAAAAAGAAGACAAAGGAAAGAAATTGACGGATCTTTCAATGCTATAATGGAGCAGAAGGCATTGTGTATTCAGAATTCACACAGAAGAGGACGGGAGGAATCGACATGTTTGTCCGCCTACCAGTAATAGGAATTGTGGATGTGCATTCTTTCGGAAGAAGGGCTTCTTTGAGAATTTCAAGGAAGGTAACCAAGGCCAGCAATAGGGTTATGGTTTTGTGATCTTTTAGGCACAGAAGATTGCGGAGGCTGTTATCACTGAAGGAACTGACAAGGATGGACTTCGTATGGATAACAGGAAGACTCAAGTTTGGGCTTCTGTTCCTAAGCTAGAAGATGAGACAATTAATTGAAAGTTGCACTTGAGAAATGAAACCAAGAGAAGAGACGAGGAAGATGACGACAAGATTGGATAGCCATATTGTCTTCAACAGAGCCACAATCATCGCCATCAAATGGATACCAGTTCATAGTGAAGCTTGTACAGCTGAGAAACACTCAGGTTTCCGCCCTTTTGCTGTTATGACAATGCACCAGAGATGGAGATTGTGTCTGCCTCTCGTGTTCGCACCATTACGCTCTGGAACATGCTTGGTGTGTGTGTAATTAAACCTCCGCGGACAAGGATTGTCTCCGATTGTGCGCCTGCAGCTTCTATTCAGCCCAATGTTTTGATGGCCATCAGAATTCCCTTCTGTATGAAGCCAAGGGTCTCTGATTCATCATTGTCTACCTGAACCTTATTCCTCCATGGAAGCCCTTCACACATAAAGGCAAAACATCATGGCAAGATCACTGTCGATTAACTCTGCTTGCGCTCAGCTTTATGATGTTTGAATCAGAATTTTAGAGGCAGAACACCGTGTTCCTTTGACAGCACAGGGAATGTTCTTGATAAAACTGATTGTGCATTCGCTTGTAGGACAAGGAATTCGCCTTGCATTTTGATGAATCTGTGCATGGGAAAAATTCTCGCTTTGTGTTTGAGAGAATCGTCTTCATCACCTCCATTCACAGATGCAGTCTCGTTTGATCATCTCTCATGACATTGACATACCTAAAATGATTTTGGTAGCTCCCAGCTTAACAATCCGTTGCCTTTTATCTCCTCTTTCTAGTCACGATAAGATGATCACTGCAATATATGCTGAATTGAAGAACAGGATGCATAGCCTGTTGTAACTGCTTTTCATGTACGAAAGAGGTGGTCACTGCAATATATGTTCAATTGAAGAACAAGGTGTGTGGCTGAACTGGAGTGTCTGAATCCTCCACATATACATGCTATGAGACATTCATGCATCGTTTCTGGAAGAACAGGTCGTGCAGGCAAACAGAGAACGGCTATTCTTATGCTTATACAATTTCAGATGTGGACACTTGATACTCTAGAACAGAAGTTGGGTTGCAGATTCCAGTACTTAGATTCTTTCAGCTCTCTTGATCTTCTGAAATCTTCTGCTGATCAGGCAACTGTCAAGTTACAGAATGTATATGCTGATGTGATCTAAATTTGATAGAAACCTCTGAGAGCATCAGAAATCAAATGTGTTGTACAACAGATGGTTCTCTGAACTAAAGGACATGCTTGACTGGATTATTAGTTAATGCCTATTATTCTGTTCATTGTAACTGTCATCATACACCTGAATGTAAATAGTTTATGAGATACTTTAGATTTTTCTGATCATGAACTTCATGTAACTCACTTGACAAGGAATATAGTGAAATTTGGCATCAAATATTTGAATTCTTCTTGTTAGCCTCTACCCTTGCTGTATCTTGAACCCCGTGTTCTGTAGCCTTTGTGTGAACTCTACGACATTTCTGGTGAACCCAACGTGAAAGTGCTGCGTCACTTTTCAGCAAGATGGGAGACTCGCAAGAAGAGATGACAGATGACAATGTCATGAAGAACCTGTTTCAGTCATTTACCACCTATATGCAGCAGCAAGCTCACACGAAGCGTGATAGTGATGCCATGGATGCCTTGAAAGCTGTCCAACAGGAGATGAAGCAGTTCAATGGCCAACAAGTGTCAACTTACCTACATTTGTATGAAGAAAAGATGAAGTTTTTTGGGGTTTCTCAAGATGTTTGGAGCCGCTACTTCTTGCGGATCGTGGTGCGCGCTCTTGAAGTCCGAATTTCAGAAATTCAAGAAACACATATAGGTTGGGCAGAGTTTAAGAAGGCATTAAAAGATGAATATTTCCTGGAGGATACAGGTCTTATGAATCGCAAGAATTTCTTAGCATGGGTTTCTATGCCTAATAAGGGACTTTCAGTTACCGCTCTTTTGCGAGAGTTTGAGAGCCGCTATGATCAGTTGGATGGAACTGAGCAGCAAGCTTTGGAGATGCAGAAAGTGGAGTTATTTTTACAAGCTGCTGATGCTGATTTACAGGAAAATTTGGATGATCTTTTGGAAGATCAAGCTACTGATTCAGGTTTAAAGACCGAGTGGAGACATGTCATTGATGCTGTGAATGCTCTTGTTAAGAAGCAGCGCAGGAGAGTATGATTGCATCGTAATACAGAATCAGTTTATGAAAAATCCTTGGAGACTTCTTCTTCTACCCCTGCTGCAACTTCTTTGCCTAAGCCGACTCCTCCTATTGTGAATCCACCAGTTCCTGCTGCTCCAGTGCCCTTATCTGTAGATGATGTTATTAAAGGCTTGGCAGATTTGACGATTGAAGCAGTCAAAGCTGAAGTTGGTAAGTTAAAAGAGCAACTTATGTCAATACCTGCTGTAGCACCTGCTCCAGTGACTGCTTTTCCAACTCGTCAAAGAAAAGGGAGACGATGTATTTGGTGCGATAGTACAGAGCACCAACACTGTAGAGATTGTGATACTTTTCAGGAAGCGCGTAAGAAGAATGTAGTGTTCTAGGGACAAGATGGGAAGATATGGCTGACAGAGACTGGTGCTCCTCTTGACACGAACTTTGGTAAGGGAAGCATGAATAAGCTTGTTGATGATATGGCTGTGCGATCAGCTTATGTGAGTGTTAGAGGAGATGCTTCAGCTTATGGAGTCCAGCTTGAGCAGAAATCAGATGGAGACTCTCCTTTATGGTCCTCTGCCTTGGAGATAGTGAGAAGAGGGAAAGTTCAAGCATCTACTATGACTTGTGTGGGCTCCAGCATCCGAGGAGAAACGGGATGGGATTCTCCTGTTGACAGGTATTCTATTTTTGCTTATATGGCTAAAACACAGGGTTTAGATGCCATGGTTGAGGAAAAGAAAAGAAGAGATGAGGAGGATCCCAGCACCTCCAAAAAGACTAGAGGGGGTGACTTTGTTTCACCACCTGTTACAGCTCCATCTATGTCAAGTTCTCCAGCTCAATCAGGTCTTGAACAACCTATGGGAGACAAGAAGATGAAAGAGAAGAGGCAACCAAGAAAGGAGCTAGGATTCAAGCTCTTGTCGGACCTTGATATGTAGATGGATATGAGTAAGATTTTTCATGAAAGAATTTTGAATAGTGAAGTCACTTTTACTGTTGGAGAAGCTCTTGGGATTGCTAGAAGAGAAATACAGGATCAGATGCAGGATCTTTTGCGGAGGAAACGACATGCGATGGAAGGACCTGCTTTACAGGGATTGTGGCATGGAGCTCTTGGGGAAGAGCATGATGATGTAGTGATGGTTGAGAATGCTTCTGTTAATCCGCAATTGGAGAAAATAGTTCAGCCTATGCAGTATGAAGATGATGATACCCCTATTCTCATTCCTTGCAACCATTTTTCACGAAGTCATTGGGCTAGAGCAACCACTGAGACGGTGGTAAGGATTGGAGAGAAACAAATTCCTTTGATCGCTTTAGCCAATCATGGTTCTGAGATTAATCTTATTACTCGAGGTGTTTATGAGAGTGGCAAGTGGCCTATGGATCCAGAGCATGGCTGGCGCATAAGAGCCGCCAATAATACTTCTGGTGATATGTATGCTGCTTGTTCGAGTATCAGAATTTCTATTGGTAATGTTGAAGAGGATTATCATTGCTTTGTTCAAGATTCTTGCTCTTATCCGATTATTCTTGGACAGCCTTTCATTACAGAAGCAAGAATGGAAACGAAAGTGATGGATGACGGGTCAGCTTATGTGCAGATATGCAGTAAAGATGGTATGCGAGCTGTTCAGTTTATGACTGTTGGGGTAAATCATCCGAGAAACAGGGACTCCTTGCGTGAGGCACCACTACCTGCGAAGGAGTTGGATTTTCATTAGGTACCGCTGTCTTGCGAGACGCCAGTGGTACGGAGCGGAGAAAAGAGGAGATCTCGCCTCCTGGCAGCCAATCTTTCTCCAATAATTTTGTTGGCTTTTCTTCAGATAGTTCAGTGAGTTATCAGAAAATTTCAGATTTTCCTAGAGCTGCCAGGCAGTACATTGGTCGTAAGGAGAAAGAGTTGAAGAATGCACGTATTTTGCAAGCAGAAGAGCATGTAAATGGATTGTATGAAGGGATGTCTTATGCAGATACATTGTTTGAGATTGGAGCAATGTTGAAAACTGATGTATGTAAGGGTTCAAAGATCATACCTGTGCAAACCTTGTATATGTTTCAGGAAATATCTGGTTTTATGCTGAAAACAGAGTTAGAGGCTGAGAAAACTCAGCAAACTGAATTTATGGCTGATCTTGATCAGCTAACAGAGTTGCAGAGGGCTGAAACCTTTCAGCCAACAGAGTTAAATGCTGGAAAAATTCAGCATATGGAGTATGAGGCTGCACTCATGCAGTCCATAGAGCCGAGGGCTGAATCCATTCTTCCAACAAAGTTGAATGCTGAAAAATTTCAGCATACAGAGTTTCAGGCTGCACCTATGTAGTCCATAAAGCAAAGGGCTGAAATTTTTCAGCCAACAGAGTTGAGAGTTGCTAGAAATTTGCAAAAATTGCAGCAAAGAAAAGAGTGCTTGAATGATGCCAAGGTTGGCAGGAAGTATAAAACAGTTGATAAGAAGGTTAAGCCGGTTGCAGGGCCGCTTCCTCCTGATAGTGATGAGCATATTGAAAAAGCTATGAAGCAGTCTATGTTGAGAGATCCTGCAAATATTGGACATAAATTTACAGCTGAAACTCTTGCAGAATTGAAGATTGGAAATGATGATTTCTTGCTTCCAGTGGAAAAAGAATGTTTTAGAGAGATGCTTGGATGTCATGGTAAGGCATTTGCTTTCTTTCCGCATGAAATTGACTGCATTAGTCCCGAATTGGTTGCACCTATGGTCATTTTCACTGTCCCTCATGTACCATGGAATATACGTCCTATACCTATGCCTAAAGCACACTTGCCAAAGTTGATAGAGTTGCTGAATGAGAAGATTAAGATGGGGATTTTGGAACCCTCTTCTGCGCCCTATTCTAACAGGTGGTTTACTGTACCAAAGAAGAATGGTACTTTGAGATTTATTCAGGATATGTAGCCCGTAAACAAACTGACAATCAGGAATGTGGGAACAGGTCCAGTTGTGGATGAATTTGCTGAGGCTTTTGCAGGACGAGCCATCTATTCTCTAGGTGACTTGTATTCAGGTTATGATCAGTTTCAGCTTGCCTTGGAAAGTAGGGATATTACTACTATGCAGACACCTATTGGTCTTGTAAGGATGTGTACCTTGCCTCAAGGTGCCACAAACTCAGTTGCTCATATGATGAATGCTATGCATAGAGTTCTACGAGACTATATTCCGCAGTATACCATGCCTTTTCTAGATGATGTGCCTATTAAGGGTTGTGCAGAAGAAGAAAAGAATGAAAGTCTTGATTTGCGTGGATGTAGACAGTTTGTGGCTGACCACTTGGTTGCTTGTGAGCAAATATTGACACGATTAGAGGAGGTAAACTTGACTCTTTCAGGGCTGAAATCTGTCTTTGGTGTTAATGAAGTGATGCCACGAGGCATATTCCACGGTGAATTCCGTGAGGTTTTACGGTGGATTCCGTAAACTTAGATGACCGGGGCTCATACACAAAGAGGATTCTTTGTGCGAGAAGTTGATGGGGACGCCTGTCCTTTTCGGGCGTTTCATTAATTTAGTGTGTACATGGGTGATTCCATAGCAGGTGATTCCGCAAAATGCATATTAAATTAATAAACGTTTATGAGTTTAGAGTGCGCACTCGTAATAAATTAAGGTTAGGATTTATTTCTAACCAGTTGATTTATTTATGTAGCTGAAGACTGCTAGGTATTCACTTTTGTCGGTTTAATTGTATTATTTTACTAACGATTGTGAATGCTTCAGTTGATGTGTAGAGATAGTAGCAGTGGCGGAGGAAAGCATTGGAGTCTAGCGAGTATTCGACCTTTGGACTATATTTTGATAGGCGCCACGCCTATATTTTGTTATGTCTATTGAGACATTGATTATTGATTATTATTTTGTATGCACCTATGCGCCCGGATATGTTATTTCTATTTGGACATTGAGATTGGGCGTGCTAGACTCTATGGGCACCGTCCATTAGCTTTATTTTCCTATTTTTGTAGAAAGCAAACTCAAAAGCTAAAAGCTTGTCATATTTTTGTAAATTGGGCTATTATTGAGCATGAAGATTGGAAATATACATAAAATACATGCTTTGTGAAGCGCTCACACAAG